>NC_053023.1:476021066-476381721 GCF_003073215.2 Triticum urartu
GATCCTTGCCAGGGACGCCTGCACGCCACGGCAAGACCCTTGCCGGGCCACCCGGCAAGGCCCTCGCCAAGCGCACCAGCAGGGCCACCGTCAGGCCCACACCAGCCAAGTCTCCGCCACCGTTCGCATGCAGCTACCGACCCAACCAGCTGGGCAGGCACCTGCGTGGCGACATGCAGCCCTTCGTGGAGACTCCACCACCGCGCCACCTCAGCTTCCTGCCTACCTACATGGCACCGCATGCATTGCTCGCCAGGGCGCGTGTCGAAGCTCGGAGGAGCGGCGACAGACGGGACGGGCCTCACCCCCGCCCCCGATAAAGTGGAGGGACACCTAAGCCTTGCATTTAATGCGCTTTGTCCTGCAATACCAGGATAACCTCGCAACAATGTGGCCTTTCCACCTCCTGTGTGCCACTGTGGCAACCACTTTTTCTATAAAAGGAGGCCCAAGGCGACGAGGGGAGGGATTCGTCTTTTTGGAGCTCGTTACACCCCGTAGCTAGTTCGAGAACTCAGAATACATCCACCAAAGCAGGACTAGGGTTTTACGCATCCTCGTGGCCCGAACCTGGATAAACGAACCGCGTGCTCTCTGTTAGACCCGCTCTTCTCTCAACCCCGCGCCCCGCAACCACAATAGGGATTCTTGTGATCCCATAGGTGTCGTTTCCCACCGACATCTTTGGCGCGCCAGGTAGGGGGGGCGCAATTGTGAGAATCGGTTTTAGCATGAAGTGAGTGTTTCTTCATGGCGATGGCTCTAAGAGAGGCAGGAGAAGGGGTCAAAAGATCGACATCAGCGTGACTACAAGCAGAAGCTAAGTCACACCGAACCCTGACTACTTTCTTTCCTCTTTATACAAGGTTATTTCCCTCGGAGATGCCGTGCCTTTGTATGGAAAACCTGCACGCCAGGGGGCTCTCCCGCTATCAGCAACGCCCTTGCCCTGTTTTGAGTCCGCTCAACAGCTCAAGCGGCCGCGTCGAGTGCGGCAGGGTTAGCCTTCCACGATTGACAATGCTCTCGATTCCGACTCGAGTCAAGGTCGACAGTTCGAGCGGCCGCGTTAAGAACGGTAAGGTGGCTCGTACGGCAGCACGCATACCCCACAGGCCAATGGGGATCCGTCCCCAAGACGCCGCCTTGGGCTTCCACGCCGGCAAGCCTCCCCAGTTGGCGTAGGGTGCGTATACCAAGGGAAATCGAACAGGGAAATAACATGCATAGTACTAAAAGTGCTGCAGAGTTATGTTACATGAAATTGTTGCCGCGGTTCTAACTAGAGATAGCAATTGTCTTGGTTGTGAACCTGCAGCGGCAATGAGGAACGGGATGCCTAATCCCGGCGCTGGCCCTCCACCCTCAGAATTCCGCCGACACGACTGATGATGGGCTTGATGCGCTCCTTGAGCGGCGCGAGGTCAACACCCTCCGGCTACTATTCAACCAGCCCTCTCCATGGGGTCCTGTTCAACCACCTCTCCACGGGCTACTGTTCATCCAGCCCTCCACCGGCTACTGTTCAACCAGTCCTCCGTGGGGTCCTATTCATCCAACCCTCCACGGGGTCCTATTCATCCACCCCAAACCGGCTCGATCGGGGTCATGTTCATCCAGCGGCAACGACCTCTACTACCACGGGGTCTTGTTCGTTCACCCCCCACCGGGAACTGTTCATCCAACCCCCCCCACCAACAACAGGCACTGTTCATCAAGAGGTAGCATCGATCGGCTTCAGTTAGCAGCAGTAGCGAAGGAATAACTCGGGTTCAATTAACAGCAAGGGATCGATCGGGGTTCAGTAACGTAGCTAGTGCAATTGCTCAGGTTCAGTTAGAGCCCAACGCCTCGCTCGGGTTCAGTTAGAGCGCAATGCCTCGCACACACACGCATACATGTACGAGGGAAACGCTCAAACCTCAGTGCATCGCTCGGCCCCGACCACCCACCGTAACTAGGAACTCCTCGATATTTTCCTCACCCTCGCTTCTACCATGTTTTTTTCCATCATGGACGGCCCAAAGAATGTCATGCAGCTGCGTCTCCGGCCCGCCCAGGATGAAAAGCCCATTTTCTATCATGATTTTTTGTCATAGAAGTAGGAGCCTGCCACATCTATGATGATACCAGGTTTTGTCACAATTATCATCATAGAAGTGTCATAAGCATGACAAAAAAAATTGTTCGGCCCAAAATGTCACGGATGTGTCTTTTTTGTAGTGTGATACGTCTCCAACGTATCTATAATTTTTTATTGTTTCATGCTATTATATTATCAATCTTGGATGCTTTATATGCATTTATATGTTATTTTATATGATTTCGGGACTAACCTATTAACCTAGAGCCTAGTGCCAGCTCCTGTTTTTTCCTTGTTTTTGAGTTTCGCGAGAAAGGAATATCAAATGGAGTCAAGTTGACCTAAAACTTCACGACGATTGTTTTTGGACCAGAAGAAGCCCCCGAAGCAAAAGAGTTGGACTGGAAGAGCCACGAGGCCTCCACAAGGGTGGAGGGCGCGCCCTCCGACCTTGTGAGCCCCTCGTGGACTCCCCTGACTTGTTCTCGACGCCAACACCTCTTATATATTCCCGAACCTCCAGAACAGAACCTAGATTGGGAGTTCCGCCACCGCAAGCCTCTGTAGCCACCAAAAACTAATCGGGACCCTGTTCTGGCACCCTGCCATAGGGGGAAATCATCATTGGTGGCCATCTTCATCATCCCAATGCTCTCCATGATGAGGAGGGAGTAGTTCACCCTCGGGGCTGAGGGTATGTACCGGTAGCTATGTGTTTGATCTCTCTCTCTCTCTCTCGTGTTCTTGATTTGGCACGATCTTGATGTACCGCGAGCTTTGCTATTATAGTTGGATCTTATGATGCTTCTCCCCCTCTACCTACTTGTAATGGATTGAGTTTTCCCTTTGAAGTTATCTTATCAGATTGAGTCTTTAAGGATTTGAGAACACTTGATGTATGTCTTGCATGTGCTTATCTGTGGTGACAATGGGATATTCACATGATCTACTTGATGTATGTTTTGGTGATCAACTTGCGGGTTCTGTGACCTTGTGAACTTATGCATAGGGGTTGACACACGTTTTCGTCTTGACTCTCCGGTAGAAACTTTGGGGCACTCTTTGAAGTTCTTTGTGTTGGTTTGGATAGATGAACCTGAGATTGTGTGATGCATATCATATAATCAAACCCGCGGATACTTGTGGTGACATTGGAGTACCTAGGGACATTAGGGTTTTGGTTGATGTGTGTCTTAAGGTGTTATTTTAGTACGAACTCTAGGGCTGTTTGTGACACTTATAGGAATAGCCCAATAGATCGATTAGAAAGAATAACTTTGAGGTGGTTTCATACCCTACAATAATCTCTTCGTTTGTTCTCTGCTATTAGTGACTTTGGAGTGACTCTTTGTTGCATGTTGAGGGATTGTTATATGATCTAATTATGTTATCATTGTTGAGAGAACTTGCACTAGTGAAAGTATGAACCCTAGGCCTTGTTTCTAAGCATTGCAATACCGTTTTTGCTCACTTTTGTTACTAGTTACCTTGCTGTTTTCATATTTTCAGATTACAAAAACCTATATCTACCATCCATATTGCACTTGTATCACCATCTCTTCACCGAACTAGTGCACCTATACAATTTACCATTGTATTGGGTGTGTTGGGGATACAAGCGAATCTTTGTTATTTGGTTGCAGGGTTGTTTGAGAGAGACCATCTTCATCCTATGCCTCCCATGGATTGATAAACCTTAGGTCATCCACTTGAGGGAAATTTGCTACTGTCCTACAAAACTCTACGCTTGGAGGCCCAACACGAGTCTACAAGAAGAAAGTTGTGTAGTAGACATCAAGCTCTTTTCTAGCGCCGTTGCTGGGGAGGCTAGGTAAGCGGCACTAACACCCCGTCAACTAAGCTCTTTTCTGGCGTTGTTGCCGCGGAGGTTAGCGCTTGAAGGTATATCTTTAGATCTTGCAATAGAATCTTTTAGCTTCTTGTTTTTGCACTAGTTTATTCTATAAAAGAAAACTAAAAAAATGGAATTGAGGTTGCCTCATATGCTTCATCTTTTTAATGTCTTTCATGAAAATGATGGAAAGGAAAATTGTGCTCAAGTGCTAGAAGAAGAAGTCTATAAAATGTTTGGCACTAAATATTTGATTGATGAGCATGATTGCAATGTCGTTAGTTTGAATTCTTTGGATATCCATGATGCTAATGATATGCAAAGACACAAGCTTGGGGATGCTATGTTTGATGAAGATAATATTTTTACTCCCCCAAGTTTTGATGAGAATATTTATTATGATGAAAGCATGCCTTCTATTTATGATGACTATATTGATGAAAGTGGGTTTGGAAGAGTGTCAACTTTAGGTAGTATTGATCCCACTATTTTGTAGGGTGTTGATTCTTATTTGAATTATGAAAGTGGATTTGGAGAGTCATGACTTTATTTGCTGATGAATCCACTATTTCAGAAGAGGTTCCAATTGATTATGAGAACAAAGTTGCTACCTGTGATGATTATTGTGATGACATGTATGTTATAAGGAACAATTTTAACCATGAAACTTGTCATCATGATTTTAATTTTCAATTGGATTATGTCTCACATGATAGTTATTTTGTTGAGTTTGCTCCCACTATTACAAATGGGAATTTTGCTTACGTGGTGAGTGCTACCTCTTGAGCACTGCGTTGGTTTTCCCTTGAAGAGGAAAGGGTGATGCAACAAAGTAGCGTAAGTATTTCTCTCAGTTTTTGAGAACCAAGGTATCAATCCAGTAGGAGGCTATGCGCGAGTCCCTCGCACCTACACAAAACAAATAAATCCTCGCAACCAACGCGATAAGGGGTTGTCATTCCCTACACGGTCAGTTACGAGAGTGAGATCTGATAGATATGATAAGATAATATTTTTGGTATTTTTATGATAAAGATGCAAAGTAAAATAAAAGGAAATGAAAATAACTAAGTGTTGGAAGATTAATATGATGGAAGATAGACCCGGGGGCCGTAGGTTTCACTAGTGGCTTCTCTCAAGAGCATAAGTATTTTACGGTGGGTGAACAAATTATTGTTGAGCAATTGACAGAATTGAGCATAGTTATGAGAATATCTAGGTATGATCATGTATATAGGCATCACGTCCGAGATAAGTAGACCGACTCCTGCCTGCATCTACTACTATTACTCCACACATCGACCGCTATCCAGCATGCATCTAGAGTATTAAGTTCATAAGAACATAGTAACGCTTTAAGCAAGATGACATGATGTAGAGGGATAAATTCATGCAATATGATAAAAATTCCATATTGTTATCCTCGATGGCAACAATACAATATGTGCCTTGCTGCCCCTACTGTCACTGGGAAAGGACACCACAAGATTGAATCCAAAGCTAAGCACTTCTCACATTGCAAGAAAGATCAATCTAGTAGGCCAAACCAAGCTGATAATTCGAAGAGACTTGCAAAGATAACCAATCATGCATAAAGGAATTTAGAAGATCGAAATATTGTTCATAGATAAACTTGATCATAAACCCACAATTCATCGGTCTCAACAAACACACCGCAAAAGAATATTACATCGAATAGATCTCCACGAGAGAGGGGGAGAACATTGTATTGAGATCCAAAAAGAGAGAAGAAGCCATCTAGTTAATAACTATGGACTCGAAGGTCTGAGGTAAACTACTCACACATCATCGGAGAGGCTATGGTGTTGATGTAGAAGCCCTCCGTGATCGATGCCCCCTCCGGTGGAGCTCCGGAACAGGCCCCAAGATGGGATCTCGCGGATACAGAAAGTTACAATGGTGGAATTAGGGTTTTGGCTCTGTCTTTGATCGTTTAGGGGTACGTAGGTATATATAAGAGGAAGGAGTACGTCGGTGGAGCAACAGGGGGACCACGAGGGTGGAGGGCGCGCCTGGGGGGTAGGCGCGCCCCCCTACCTCGTGGCTTCCCTGTTGGTTGCTTGACATAGGCTCCAAGTCTCCTGGATCATGTTCGTTCCAAAAATCACGTTCTCGAAGGTTTCATTCCGTTTGGACTCCGTTTGATATTCTTTTTCTATGAAACTCTGAAATAGGCAAAAAATGACAATTTTGGGCTAGGCCTCCGGTTAATAGGTTAATCACAAAAATAATATAAAAGTGAATAATAAAGCCCAATAATGTCCAAAACAGAAGATAATATAGCATGGAGCAATCAAAAATTATAGATACGTTGGAGACGTATCAAGCATCCCCAAGCTTAATTCCTGCTCATCCTCGAGTAGGTAAATGATAAAAACAGAATTTTTGATGTGGAATGCTACTAGGCATAATTTCAATGTAATTCTTCTTAATTGTGGCATGAATATTCAGATCCGAAAGATTCAAGATAAAAGTTTAATTGACATAGAAATAATAATACTTCAATCATACTAACTATGCAATTATGTCTTCTCAAAATAACATGGCCAAAGAAAGTTCATCCCTACAAAATCATATAGTTTAGTCATGCTCCATTTTTGTCACACAAGAATGCTCTCATCATGCACAAACCCGACGACAAGCCAAGCAATTGTTTCATACTTTAGTAATCTCAAACTTTATAAACCTTCACGCAATACATGAGTGTGAGCCATGGATATAACACTATGGGTGGAATAGAGTATAATGATGGGGGTTATGTGGAGAAGATAAAAAAAAGAAAGCCTCACATCAACGAGGCTAATCAATGAGCTATGGAGATGCCCATCGATTGATGTTAATGCAAGGAGTAGGGATTTTCGTGCAACGGATGCACTAGAGCTATAAATGTATGAAAGCTCAACAAAAGAAACTAGTGGGTGCGCATCCAACTTGCTTGCTCACGAAGACCTAGGGCACTTGAGGAGGCCCATTGTTGGAATATACAAGCCAAGTTCTATAATGAAAAATTCCCACTAGTATATGGAAGTGACAAAACAAGAGACTCTCTATCATGAAGATCATGGTGCTACTTTGAAGCACACGTGTGGAAAAAAGGATAGTAGCATTGTCCCTTTTCATTTATCTTTTTTTTGGGGCCTTCTTTTTTTGGCCTTTCTCTTTTTTATTGGGACAATGCTCTATTGAATGATGATCATCGCACTTCTATTTATTTACAACTCAATGATTACAACTCGATACTAGAACAAGGTATGACTATATGAATGCCTCCGGCGGTGTATCGGGATATGCAATGAACCAAGAGTGACATGTATGAAAGAATTATGAATGGTGGCTTTGCCATAAATACTATGTCAACTACATGATCATGCTAAACAATATGACAATGATGAACGTGTCATGATAAACGGGATGGTGGAAAGTTGCATGGCCATATATCTCGGAATGGCTATGGAAATGCCATAATAGGTAGGTATGGTGGCTGTTTTGAGGAAGATATAAGTAGGTTTATGTGTGAAAGAGCGTATCATATCATAGGGTTTGGATGCACCGGCGAAGTTTGCACCAACTCTCAATGTGAGAAAGGGCAATGCACGGTACCGAAGAGGTTAGCAATGATGGAAAGGTGAGAGTGTGTATAATCCATGGACTCAACATTAGTCATAAAGAACTCACATACTCATTGCAAAAATCTACAAGTCATCAAAAACCAAGCACTACGCGCATGCTCCTAGGGGGGTAGATTGGTAGGAAAAGACCATCGCTCATCCCCGACTGCCACTCATAAAGAGGACAATCAAAGAACACCTCATGTTTCAAATTTGTTACATAACGTTTACCATACGTGCATGCTACGGGACTTGCAAACTTCAACACAAGTATTTCTCAAATTCACAACTACTCAACTAGCACAACTTTAATATCACTACCTCCATATCTCAAAACAATCATCAAGCATCAAACTTCTCTTAGTATTCAAAACACTCATAAGAAAGTTTTTACTAATCTTGAATACCTAGCATATTAGGATTATTTAAGAAAATTACCATGCTATTTAAGACTCTCAAAATAATCTAAGTGAATCATGAGAGATCAATAGTTTCTATAAAACAAATCCACCACCGTGCTCTAAAAGATATAAGTGAAGTACTAGAGCAAAACTATATAACTCAAAAGATATAAGTGAAGCACATAGAGTATTCTAATAATTTCTGAATTATGTGTGTCTCTCTCAAAAGGTGTGTACAGAAAATATGATTGTGGTAAACTAAAAATCAAAGACTCAAATCATACAAGACGCTCCAAGCAAAACACATATCATGTGGTGAATAAAAATATAGCTCCAAGTAAAGTTACCGATGGAAGTAGACGAAAGAGGGGATGCCTTCCGGGGCATCCCCAAGCTTTGGCTTTTTGGTGTCCTTAGATTATCTTGGGGGTGCCATGGGCATCCCAAGCTTAGGCTCTTTCCACTCCTTGTTCCATAATCCATCAAATCCTTACCCAAAACTTGAAAACTTCACAACACAAAACTTAAAGTAGAAAATCTCGTGAGCTCCGTTAGCGAAAGAAAAGAAAACACCACTTCAAGGTACTGTAATTAACTCATTATTTATTTATATTGGTGTTAAACCTACTGTATTCCAACTTCTCTATGGTTTATAAACTATTTTACTAGCCATAGATTCATCAAAATAAGCAAACAACACACGAAAAACAGAATCTGTCAAAAACAGAACAGTCTGTAGTAATATGTAGCTAGCGCAAGATATGGAACCCCAAAAATTATAAAATAAATTTCTGGACGTGAGGAATTTATCTATTAATCATCTTCAAAAAGAATTAAATAAATATAACTTTATAAATAAAAATGTCAGCAGTTCTCGTGAGCGCTAAAGTTTCTGTTTTTTACAGCAAGATTAACAAGACTTTCCCCAAGTCTTCCCAACGGTTCTACTTGGCACAAACACTAATTAAACACAAAAAAAACACAACCAAAACAGAGGCTGCATAAATTATTTATTACTAAACAGGAGCAAAAAGCAAGGAATACAAATAAAATTGGGTTTCCTCCCAACAAGTGCTATCGTTTAACGCCCGTAGCTAGGCATAAAAGCAAGGATAGATCTAGGTATTGCCATCTTTGGTAGGCAATCCATAAGTGGCTCTCATAATATATTCATAATGTAATTTAATTTTATTTCTAGGAAAGTGTTCCATGCCTTTCCTTAATGGAAATTGGAATCTAATATTTCCTTCCTTCATATCAATAATTGCACCAATCGTTCTAAGGAAAGGTCTACCAAGAATAATAGGACATGAAGGATTGCAATCTATGTCAAGAACAATAAAATCTACGGGCTCATAGTTCCTATTTGCAACAATAAGAACATCATTAATTCTTCCCATAGGTTTCTTAATAGTGGAATCCGCAAGGTGCAAGTTTAAAGAGCAATCATCAAAATCACGGAAACCTAACAAATCACACAAAGTCTTTGGAATCGTGGAAACACTAGCACCCATATCACACAAAGCATATCATTAATTTAATTTTAATTTTAATAGTTGGTTCCCACTCATCATAAAGTTTTCTAGGGATAGAAACTTCCAACTCAAGTTTTTCTTCATAAGATTGCATCAAAGCATCAACGATATGTTTGGCAAAAGCTTTATTTTGGCTATAAGCATGAGGAGAATTTAGCATGGATTGCAACAAGGAAATACAATCTATCAAAGAGCAGCTATCATAATTAAATTCCTTGAAATCCAAAATAGTAGATTCATTAACATCTAGATTTTTGATCTCTTCAATCCCACTTTTATCAAATTTAGCATCAATATCAAGATTCATATTGCAAAACAAATATTTAATAGGGGACACATCAATAACTTTTAGATCTTCATCTTTATTATCATGGAAACTAGAAGAACATGCTCTTATAAAGGAATCTTTCTTAGCACGCATCCTAGCGGTTCTTTCTTTGCACTCATCAATGGAAATTCTCATGGCTTTGAGAGACTCATTGATATCATGCTTAGGAGGAATAGATCTAAGTTTTAAAGAATCAACATCAAGAGAAATTCTATCAATGTTCCTAGCCAAATCATCAACTTTAATCAATTTCTCTTCAAGCAAAGCATTGAAATTCTTTTGTGAATTCATAAATTACTTAACACTAGTATCAAATTCAGAGGGCGTCTTATTAAAATTTCCATAAGAATTGTTGTAGGAATTACCATAATTATTAGAGGAATTACTAGTATAAGGCCTATCTTCACTAGGAAGGCCGGAAAACGGATATTTCATGACAAGTGAGGGAGTCCTGGATTAGGGGGTGTTCGGGTAGCCGGACTATACCTTCAGCCGAACTCTAGGACTATGAATATACAAGATTGAAGACTTCGTCCCGTGTCCGGATGGGACTTTCCTTGGCCTGGAAGGCAAGCTTGGCGATGCGGATATTCAAGATCTCCTACCATTGTAACCGACTTTGTGTAACCCTAACCCTCTCCGGTGTCTATATAAACCAGAGGGTTTTAGTCCGTAGGACAACTTCATCATACAACAATCATACCATAGGCTATTTTCTAGGGTTTAGCCTCCTTGATCTCGTGGTAGATCTACTCTTGTACTATCCATATCATCAATATTAATCAAGCAGGACGTAGGGTTTTACCTCCATCAAGAGGGCCCGAACCTGGGTAAAACATCGTGTTCCTTGCCTCCTGTTACCATCCGGCCTAGACGCATAGTTCGGGACCCCCTACCCGAGATCCACCGGTTTTGACACCGACATTGGTGCTTTCATTGAGAGTTCCTCTGTGTCGTCGCTTTTAGGCCCGATGGCTCCTTCGATCATCAACAACGATGCAGTCCAGGGTGAGACTTTTCTCCCCGGACAGATCTTCGTCTTCGGCGGCTTCGCACTGCGGGCCAATTCGCTTGGCCACCTTGAGCAGATCGAAAGCTACGCCCCTGGCCATCAGGTCAGGTTTGGAAGCTTAAACTACACGGCTGACATCCGCAGGGACTTGATCTTCGACGGATTCGAGCCACAGCCAAGCGAGCCGCACTGTCTCGATGGGCATGATATAGCTCTGCCGCCGAACAACGCCTTGGAGGCCGCACACGCATCGGTTCCGACCATTGATTCAGAGCCTACTGCGCCTATCGAGGATCAGCGGTTGGACGCTGCCTCAGGGGCTGCGATCTCAGAGGCGATCGAGACGAACTCCAGCCCTGCACTCCGCATGGCCCGTGACTCCGAGGAGCCGGATTCCTCTCCAAACTCCAAGCCCCCCGCGCCCCTGCCGATCGAATCCAATTGGGCGCCGATAATGGAGTTCACCGCCGCAGACATCTTTCAGCACTTGCCCTTCGGCGACATCCTAAATTCTCTAAAGTCTCTCTCTTTATCAGGAGAGCCCTGGCCGGACTACGGTCAGCAAGGATGGGATTCGGATGATGAAGAAATTCAAAACCCACCCACCACCCACTTCGTAGCCACTGTCGACGACTTAACCGATATGCTTGACTTCGACTTTGAAGACATCGACGGTATGGACGACGATGCAGGAGACGAACAAGAACCAGCACCTGTAAGGCGCTGGAAGGCCACCTCGTCATATGACATATATATGGTAGACACTCCAAAGGATGGAGATGGCGATGGAACAGCGGGAGACGATACCTCTAAGAAACAGCCCAAGCGCCGGCGTCAGCGGCGCCGCTCTAAATCCCGCCAAAGCAAAAATGGTGATTCCGGCACGGGAGATAATACTACTCCGGATAGCGCCAAAGAACACCCCCTCCAGCAAGATTCAGCACAGGAGGACAGAGAAGCCAGCCCTCACGAGAGGGCGGCGGACCAAGAGGTTGAGGACGATAATTATACGCCTCCCTCCGAAGACGAGGCAAGCCTCGACGACGACGAGTTCGTCGTGCCAGAGGATCTCGCTGAACAAGAGCGTTTTAAACGCAGGCTTATGGCCACGGCAAGCAGCCTCAAGAAAAAGCAGCAACAGCTTAGAGCTGATCAGGATTTGCTAGCTGACAGATGGACTGAAGTCCTTGCGGCCGAAGAGCATGAACTCGAACGTCCCTCCAAGAGTTACCCAAAGCGCAGGCTGCTACCCCGACTAGAGGAGGAAGCACCTACATCACCAGCGCATGACATGGCCGACCGGCCACCTCGTGGCCGCGACAGAGAGGCCTCTCAGCCCTCCACTCAAGCCATGCCCCGGCGCCGCGTCAAGCATACTAAGGCGCGGGAAAATGCGCCCGACCTGCGCGACATACTAGAGGACAAGGCAAGGCAAAAAAGATCGATCTGCGGATCGCGCAGGTGCCCCACGGCACGTGACAGTGATCGTCACTCCGGATGTAATGAATCCGGCCGAGCCGAACTCAACAGACAAAGCTCCTTCGAGCTGCGTCGTGATATAGCCCAATACAGAGGCGCCGCACACCCACTTTGCTTCACAGATGAAGTAATGGATCATAAAATCCCCGAGGGCTTCAAACCCGTAAACATCGAATCGTACGATGGCACAACAGATCCTGCGGTATGGATCGAGGATTATCTCCTTCATATCCACATGGCCCGCGGTGATGATCTACACGCCATCAAATACCTCCCACTCAAACTGAAGGGACCGGCCTGGCATTGGCTTAACAGCTTGCCAGCAGACTCAATCGGTTCTTGGGAGGACCTAGAAGCCGCATCCCTTGACAACTTCCAGGGCACTTATGTGTGACCACCGGACGCCGATGACCTAAGCCACATAATTCAGCAGCCAGAGGAATCGGCCAGGCAATTCTGGACACGGTTCCTAACGAAGAAAAACCAGATAGTCGACTGTCCGAACGCAAAGGCCTTAGCGGCCTTCAAGCATAATATCCGTGACGAGTGGCTTGCCCGGCACCTGGGACAGGAAAAGCCAAAATCTATGGCAGCCCTCAGGACACTCATGACCCGCTTTTGCACGGGAGAAGACAGCTGGCTAGCTCGCAGCAACAACTTAACCAAGAACCCTGGTAATTCGAATACCAAGGACAAAAGTGACAGGTCGCACCGGAACAAACAAAAGCGCCGCGTTAACAGCGACACCAACGAGGATACGGGAGTTAATGCCGGATTCCGAGGCTACAAATCCGGTCAACGGAAAAAGCCATTCAAAAGAAATACTCAGGGCCCGTCTAGTTTGGACCGAATACTCGACCGCTTGTGCCAGATACATGGCACCCCCGAAAAGCCAGCCAATCACACCAACAGGGATTGTTGGGTGTTCAAGCAGGCAGGCAAGTTAAGAGCCGAAAACAAAGACAAGGGGCTGTATAGCGACAACGAGGAGGAGCCCAGGCCGCCGAACAACGGTGGACAGAAGGGATTTCCCCCACAAGTGCGGACGGTGAACATGATATACGCAACCCACATCCCCAAGAGGGAGCGGAAGCATGCGTTACGGGACGTATATGCGATGGAGCCAGTCGCCCCAAAGTTCAACCCATGGTCCTCCTGCCCGATCACCTTTGATCGAAGGGACCACCCCACTAGCATCCGCACGGCGGCTTCGCCGCATTGGTTCTAGACCCAATCATTGACGGATTTCATCTCACAAGAGTCCTCATGGACAGCGGCAACAGCCTGAACCTGCTTTACCAGGATATAGTGCGAAAATTGGGCATAGATCCCTCGAGGATCAAGCCCACCAAAACGACCTTTAAAGGCGTCATACCAGGTGTAGAAACCAACTGTACAGGCTCAGTTACACTGGAAGTGGTCTTTGGATCTCCGGATAACTTCCGAAGCGAGGAGTTAATCTTCGACATAGTCCCGTTCTGTAGTGGCTATCACGCACTGCTCGGGCGAACCGCATTTGCAAAATTCAACGCGGTACCACACTATGCATACCTCAAGCTCAAGATGCCAGGCCCTAGAGGAGTAATCACGGTCAATGGGAACACTGAACGCTCCCTCCGAACGGAGGAGCACATGGCAGCGCTCGCAGCAGAAGTACAAAGCAGCCTCTCTAGGCAGTTCTCCAGTTCGGCCTTCAAAAAGCCAGACACTATCAAGCGCGCCCGGAGTACCCTACAACAAGACCGCCTGGCATGTTCTGAGCTAGCGTAGCAATGCGGCCCCAACCCTAGCCCTCACGATATAGCGAAACCAGTGCTTCGTGTACATCACTACACTCTTGAAATACCATGGGCACAGGGGAAGGGGCACTCTCATGGCACGCCCGAAATACGGCTTAAACCGCACCAGGGGCTGCCGGATTCCTTTTTTTCTCTTACTCTCAGGACTCCATACTTCGGATGACCCGTTCGGCAATTCAACTGCCGCACAAACGATGCAAGATCCAGGAAAGCAGACAAGCCACGCCGCATTATGGAACTCCCAGGTGGTCTCTATTGCGAGCAGTATACCTGTTTTTTAATACAATTCTGCGGCCTGCCCCTGGCCAGGACATGTTAAATAGTCCAATTTCTTTTGCTTATCGCACTATTTGTATCATTCCGCCTTCATAGCAGCCTTTCTATAAACAATGCATAGCTTTTTGTCTATTTTTTGCATTATCCTCTTTTTATATATATGTTTATCAATAACATGTTGCATCCGTACACTGTGGTACGGCAAAAATACGCCAGGGGCTTCAGTACCCATCAATATGGCGTGAGAAGTCCGTACACTTTCACAAGTGCGGCACCCCGAACTTATAACACTATATGCATCGGCTCCGAATCATGATTTGGGTCAATAGTTGGGTTTGCCCGGCTCCTATGTTTTGGTGCCTTACGTTCCGCTATATCGGCTAAGGTAGCACTAGGAGAACTACTGCGATTGTGCCCCAGTTGAGCTGGGCTGAGCACCTCAGTAGAGAAAGCTAAAACTGACTGTCATGATGAGGCGAGAGACCGGTCGCTGTTCGAGAGGTTTTTCGAGTCCTTAAAAACTTATGCCGCTTCGAGCGAGGAACCGGCTTTGTCCGGCCAAGGCGTGGATAGCGCCCCAAACTCGGTCTTCCGCATACTAGGGGCTTTGCCGAAATTTAAAATTATAGAGTTCTATGGCTAAGTGAGAGTGTTCAAGCATTATAGTCTGATTGCCTTGTTCGTTGTGCTGAGCGCCTCCCTCGACGGACCCAATCATGGGAAAAAGAGCGCTCAGGTTTATCCCGAACACCCCAGCACTAGTGGCATGGGGGTAGAAGCCGACGACTAGCCATCTCTCATTTTTTTGATAAACGGCCGCATAGAAAGTAATATTTTAAATTCAAGCATTGCTTAGCGCATATAAACAAGTTTTCAGCACAGGATAACACGAGCGAGTTCATTCAAAAATTACATCCTTGGTGCATTCATCCGCCATATGGCGGGCACCGGCCAGAACATCCTTGTAATAGTTCTCGGGCTTGCGATGCTCCTTCCCAAGCGGCGGCCCGTCCCTCACAAGCTTCTCACCGTCCAGCTTACCCCAGTGCACCTTTGCACGGGCAAGGGCCCTACGGGCAACTTCGATGCAGACGGAGCGCTTGATGACCTCGAGCCTTGGACAAGCCTCCACCAGCCACCGCACCACTCCGAAGTAGCTCCCAGGCAGGGCCTCTCCAGGCCACAGCTGAACTATGCAGCCCTTCAGGGCCTGTTCGGCCGCCTTGTGGAGCTCGACCAGCTGCTTCAGCTGGTCGCTCAAGGGCACAGGGTGTCCGGCCTCAGCGTACTGAGACCAGAACACCTTCTCCGTCGAGCTGCCTTCCTCGGCTCGGTAGAATGCGGCGGCATCGGATACGCTGCGGGGAAGATCTGCGAATGCCCCTGGAGAGCTCCGGATTCGGGTAAGTAACAAGTAGTTTACTTTTATATGTCTACTTTGCATAGAGAATGCCTTACCCGCCGCTATCTTTTTCACCGCATCCAATTCCAGGAGGGCCTTCTGGGCTTCGGCCTTGGCAGATTTGGCAGTTTTAAGGGCCGCAGCAAGCTCGGACGCTCGCGTCTTCGAGTCGAGCTCCAAACTCTCATGTTTTTTCATGAGAGCCTGAAGCTCTTGCTGCACCTCGCCGACCTGCGCCTCAAATTTCTCCCGCTCGGTGCACTCCGTGGCCGCTCTCTTCTTGGCCTCGGGCAGCGCCTGCTTGAGGGTCGCCACCTCAGTTGTGGCCCCTACAATAAGCAGTATACTCCTGTCATTTTTTGCAATTGCGTCTTCTTATAGGCATTTTTTTCTATAAGGTATCTCTTACCTTCTTTCTCGAGCTGCCGTTTGGCAAGGCCGAGCTCTTGCTCGGTCCGCTCGAGGCCCTGCTTCAGGGCACCCACCTCCACAGTCAGTGCGGCGGTGGCCAGCAGCGAAGCCTGCATACGTATATTGACTCCTTTTTAGTTAGACTCCTGCAATATTTAATAGATCCTCTATTCGGCTTTTCTTTCCGAACGCCAAACAGAGCATCAGGGGCTACTGTCTATGCGGTAATATTTTTACATATTTCTACTTACCTCGAAGCCTGTTAGAAGGCTAGCACAAGCTTCAGTAAGTCCGCTTTTGGCGGACCGAACCTTCTGGACCACCGTACTCATGATGGTACGGTGCTCCTCGTCGATGGAGGCGCCCTTAAGCACCTCCAGCAGATTGTCCGGCGCCTCCGGTTAGACGGAGGACGCCGGCTCAATAGGCTTGCTCCTCTTGGCAGGAGTTCGCCTGCCGCGGTCCGGAACCGTTGATGATTCCGGTGCGGTGTCCGGCTTAAAGCCGGACTTGGAGCCCTGGGGGTCTTGTCCCCTTTACTCCTGGAGTCCGGGAGGTCGCCTCGCGGCTCCTCCTAGACCACCTCCTCTTGCCCCGGAGCTTGTCGCGACGCCACTTTGGCGTCATCCGTAGCACAGGGGGAGGCAGCGGGCGGAACCGAATTCACGTCCGATGAATCCAGGGAGCCGCTTGACGACTCGTCGAGCCCGTCCTTGGGCAGGCTGCATGATTATATTCGACATTAGGGAAAGCTGCGCAACAAAAGGAATATCATGAGTTACTCTGGTATCCAAACACTTATGATTTTGCCGGACGCTTGGCCCTATCTGGCCACTCCTCTTCGTCCTCGTCGGCATCGGGGGCGTAGTCCGGCGGAGGGGTTTTCCTCTTCTTGGACCCTTCGGCCTCCCCTACTAGGGCGGCCTTCCTCTTCTTTCCTCCCCCCCGCTGGAGGGGGAGAGGTCTCTTCTTCCTCCTCCCCGTCTTCACGGGAGGAGTGCGTCTCGGACTCATCGGACGACGAGTCCGACACCACCATATGCCGGGAACTCTTTCGAGTCCCCGTGGCCTTCTTCTTCTTGGCCTTCTTCTCCGGCACCACATAAGGTGCCGGAACCAGCAGCTGCACTAGGAGAGCAGGGGCTGGGTCTTCGGGCAAGGGAGCCGGACAGTTAATCAGTCCGGACTTCGCCTGCCAATCCTGTCAAAGGTGAGGGAGTTTAGATCCCGCATAGAGTCAAACTATGAAGAAAACTTCACATCCTGTAAAAGGTGAAAATATTTTACCTCGCCAGCAGGACGTCGCGAGTTGAATCCGCGGTCTTCGGAGGCGGATGTGGGAGCCTCGGCGCCTTTGGTTAGCCCCTTCCAGACATCTTCGTATGTCGTGTCGAAGAGCCTGCTCAGAGTTCGGTGCTGCGCCGGGTTGAACTCCCACAAATTGAAGTCCCATTCTTGACACGGAAGGATCCGGCGGACGAGCATGACCTGGACTACGTTGACAAGCTTGAGCTGCTTGTTCACCAGGGACTGGATGCATTTTTGCAGTCCGGTCACCTCTTCTTCGTCGCCCCATGACAAGCCCGTCTCCTTCCAGGACGTGAGCCGCGTAGGGGATCCGGATCGGAATTCAGGGGATGCGATCCACTTCAGATCGCATGGCTCGGTGATGTAAAACCACCCTGACTGCCACCCCTTCAAGGTCTCCACAAAGGAGCCCTCGAGCCATAGGACGTTGGCTATTTTGGCCGCCATGGCACCTCCGCACTCCGCCTGGTTGCCGCACACCACCTTTGGCTTGACGTTGAAGGTCTTGAGCCAGAGGCCGAAATGGGGGCGGATGCAGAGGAAAGCCTCGCACACGACGATAAGCACCGAAATATTGAGGATGAAGTTCGGGGCCAGATCGTGGAAATCTAGGCCATAGTAGAACATGAGCCCGCGGACAAATGGGTGGAGAGGAAAACCCAGTCCGCGGAGGAAGTGGGGAAGAAATACTACCCTCTCATGGGGCCTTGTGGTGGGGAGAAGCTGCCCCTCCTCAGGAAGCTGGTGTGCGATGTCTTTGGACAGGCATATCATTAGGATCAGAAGAAACACTCTTAGTAGCAAATAATTTCATAAGTTCATCCAACTTTCAACTCAAAACATTAATTTCTTCTATCGCATGCACTTTTTTATTAGTAGATCTTTTAGTGTGACATTGAGAATAGTTACCATAATATTATCTAGGGGTTTAGTAGCTTCTCCTAAAGTGATTTCCATAAAAGTGCCTCCCGCGGCCGAATATAAAAGATTTCTAGAAGCAAAATTCAATCCGGCATAAAAAATTTGTATAATCATCCACAAATTCAAACCATGTGTTGGGCAATTACGTATCATTAATTTCATCCTCTCCCAAGCTTGTGCAACATGTTCATGATCAAGTTGCTTAAAATTCATAATATCGTTTCTAAGAGAGATGATCTTAGCGGGAGGAAAATACTTAGAGATAAAAGCATCTTTGCACTTATTCCAAGAATCAATACTATTTTTAGGCAAAGAAGAAAACCAAGCTTTAGCACGATCTCTAAGCGAAAAAGGAAATAGCTTCAATTTAACAATATCATTGTCCACATCTTTCTTCTTTTGCATGTCACACAAATCAACGAAGCTATTTAGATGGGTAGCGGCATCTTCACTAGGAAGGCCGGAAAACGGATATTTCATGACAAGTGAGGGAGTCCTGGATTAGGGGGTGTTCGGGTAGCCGGACTATACCTTCAGCCGAACTCTAGGACTATGAAGATACAAGATTGAAGACTTCGTCCCGTGTCCGGATGGGACTTTCCTTGGCGTGGAAGGCAAGCCTGGCGATGCGGATATTCAAGATCTCCTACCATTGTAACCGACTTTGTGTAACCCTAACCCTCTCTGGTGTCTATATAAACCGGAGGGTTTTAGTCCGTAGGACAACGTCATCATACAACAATCATACCATAGGCTAGCTTCTAGGGTTTAGCCTCCTTGATCTCGTGGTAGATCTACTCTTGTACTATCCATATCATCAATATTAATCAAGTAGGACGTAGGGTTTTACCTCCATCAAGAGGGCCCGAACATGGGTAAAACATCGTGTTCCTTGCCTCCTGTTACCATCCGGCCTAGACGCACAGTTCGGGACCCCCTACCCAAGATCCGCCAGTTTTGACACCGACAACAAGATTCAGCAAGGCAGCATTAATTTCACAAGGTTCAACATCGGTAAGAGGAGCAATCGGAGTGCTAATAAAATCATTGTTGTTGGTATTGGTAAAGTCACACGATTTAGTGTTATCTTGAGCCATCATGAGAGGCAAGCAATCCAACACACAAGCAAATGAGGAACGGGCAAAAAAGAGGCAAATGGAGAAAGAGAGGGAGGATAGAGAGAGAGAGAGGGAGAATAAAATGTCAAGGGTGATGTGGGGGAGAGGAAAACGAGAGGCAAATGGCAAATAATGTAATGCGGGAGATAAGGGTTTGTGATGGGTACTTGGTATGTTGACTTTTGCGTAGACCTCCCCGGCAACGGTGCCAGAAATCATTTTACTACCTCTTGAGCACTGCGTTGGTTTTCCCTTGAAGAGGAAAGGGTGATGCAGCAAAGTAGCGTAAGTATTTCCCTCAGTTTTTGAGAACCAAGGTATCAATCCAGTAGGAGGCTACACGCGAGTCCCTCGCACCTACACAAAACAAATAAATCCTCGCAACCAACGTGATAAGGGGTTGTCAATCCCTACACGGTCACTTACGAGAGTGAGATCTGATAGATATGATAAGATAATATTTTTGGTATTTTTATGATAAAGATGCAAAGTAAAATAAAAGGAAATGAAAATAACTAAGTGTTGGAAGATTAATATGATGGAAGATAGACCCGGGGGCCATAGGTTTCACTAGTGGCTTCTCTCAAGAGCATAAGTATTTTACGGTGGGTGAACAAATTACTATTGAGCAATTGACAGAATTGAGCATAGTTATGAGAATATCTAGGTATGATCATGTATATAGGCATCACGTCCGAGACAAGTAGACCGACTCCTGCCTGCATCTACTACTATTACTCCACACATCGACCGCTATCCAGCATGCATCTAGAGTATTAAGTTCATAAGAACATAGTAACGCTTTAAGCAAGATGACATAATGTAGAGGGATAAATTCATGCAATATGATAAAAAACCATCTTGTTATCCTCGATTGCAACAATAAAATAAGTGCCTTGCTGCCCCTACTGTCACTGGGAAAGGACACCACAAGATTGAACCCAAAGCTAAGCACTTCTCCCATTGCAAGAAAGATCAATCTAGTAGGCCAAACCAAACTGATAATTCGAAGAGACTTGCAAAGATAACCAAACATACATAAAATAATTCAGAAGATCCAAATATTGTTCATAGATAAACTTGATCATAAACCCACAATTCATCGGTCTCAACAAACACACCGCAAAATAAGATTACATCGAATAGATCTCCACGAGAGAGGGGGAGAACATTGTATTGAGATCCAAAAAGAGAGAAGAAGCCATCTAGCTAATAACTATGGACCCGAAGGTCTAAGGTAAACTACTCACACATCATTGGAGAGGCTATGGTGTTGGTGTAGAAGCCCTCCGTAATCGATGCCCCCTCCGGCGGAGCTCCGGAACAGGCCCCAAGATGGGATCTCATGGATACAGAAAGTTACGGTGGTGGAATTAGGGTTTTGGCTCCGTCTTTCATCGTTTGGGGGTACGTAGGTATATATAGGAGGAAGGAGTACGTCGGTGGAGCAACAGGGGGCCCACGAGGGTGGAGGGCGCGCCTGGGGGGTGGGGGTAGGCGCGCCCCCTACCTGGTGGCTTCCCTATTGGTTGCTTGACGTAGGGTCCAAGTCTCCTGGATCATGTTCGTTCCGAAAATCACGTTCCCGAAGGTTTCATTCCGTTTGGACTCCTTTTGATATTCTTTTTCTGCGGAACTCTGAAATAGGCAAAAAACAACAATTTTGGGTTGGGCCTCCGGTTAATAGGTTAGTCCCAAAAATAATATAAAAGTGAATAATAAAGCCCAATAATGTCCAAAACAGAAGATAATATAGCATGGAGTAATCAAAAATTATAGATACGTTGGAGACGTATCAGTGAGTAGTAAAATTTATATGCTTATGTATCATGAAAAAAATGGTTTATGTGATGGTTATATTGTTGAATTCATTCATGATGCTACTGAAAATTATTATGAGGGACGAATATATGCTTGTAGGAGTTGCAATAATATCAAGTTTCCTCTCTACATGTTGAAAATCTTGAAGTTTTGCTTGCTTTACCTTCCTATGCAAGTTGATTCTTGTTCCCATAAGTTATTTGCTCACAAAATCCCTATGCATAGGAAGTGTGTTAGACTTAAATGTGCTATTCATATTCTTCACGATGCTCCCATTATGTTTCAATTCCTATCTTTTATGTGAGCATCATTGAAATTATCATGCCTAGCTAAAAGGGCATTAAAGAAAAGCGTTTGTTGGGAGACAACCCAACATTTATACCTACTGTTTTTGTGTGTTCACATGATTATGCTACTGTATTAATCATGTTTTATAGTTTTTGTTTCAATAAAGTGCCAAGTAAGACCTTTGGGATGATCTATGGTGATAGTTGATTTGATCTTGCTGAAAAATAGAAACTTTTGCGCTTAGGAAAACAATTATCATTTTTAAAATAAGCGTGATAAAATACTGATTCTTTTTTCAGAAGATTAATAAACAAATTTCTCAGGTTTTACTAATTTGTCAGAATTTTTGGAGTTAGATAAGTACTCAAGAGTTACAAATTACTGCAGACCATCCTATTTTTAACAGATTCTGTTTCGATGCATAGTTTGCTTGTTTTCTAGTTTCTATGGCTTATATTGCTTAATATAAATTATAGAAATGATAGGGTACAGTAGGCATCATGTGATAAAAATTATGAATCTTGTCTTGACAGTACCTATGTGGTGATTTGCTTTATTTTACTAACGGAGCTTACGAGTTTTCTGTTAAGTTTTGTGTTGTGAAGTTTTCAAGTTTTGGGTAAAGTTTTGATGGACTACGGAATAAGGAGTGGAAAGAGCCTAAGCTTTGGGATGCCCAAGGCACCCCAAGGTATTATTCAAGGACAACCAAGAGCCTAAGCTTGGGGATGCCCCGAATGGCATCCCCTCTTTCGTCTTCATTCATCGGTAACTTTACTTAGAGCTATATTTTTATTCACCACGTGATATGTGTTTTGCTTGGAGCGTCATTTTGTTTTATTAGGATTTTCTTGCTGATATTTATATTAATGTTGTCCATCTTTTATTTCAATAAAAAGGTCAAGTATAGCCTTTACCATGCTTATTTTGCAAGTCCATATGTTGCTGTTTTAAAAACAAAAAGTTTGTTGTTATGTTTTGAATATTTGTGAATAGTCAAAACATGATAAAATCTTAAAAATTCTGCATATTGAGTAAAAAAAATTATCTATAGTGTGGTAATTTTTCAGAATTTTTGGAGTTAAAGAAGTATGATTCCTCTTGCATTCTTTACAGATTATCCTGCTTAGACAGATTGCTGTTATGATTGCATTGTTTGCATATGCTTGCTTGTTTAATGATTATATTTGAGGATGGGAGTATTAAATATGCAGAGGCATTTAGTACGCAATGTCAAATAATAATTTTAGTGATTTTCTATAGTAGAGAATGATAAGGTTTAGCATGGATTTATACTAACTTATCTCACGAGTTCTTGTTGAGGTCTGTGTGGATGAAGTTTTTAAGAATTAGGAAAACCGTGATATGAGAGGAATTAAGGAGACACAAAAGCTCAAGATTGGGGATGCCTAGTTAATATTGCAAGAAGTCTCAAGCATCTAAGCTTGGGGATGCCCCGGTAGGCATCCCACCTTTCTTCTTCAAAAACTATCGGTCGGTTTTGGTTGAGCCTAAGTTTTTGCTTCTTCACATGATATGTGCTATCCTTGCAATGTCATTTTTATTTTGTTTTTCTTGTTGTTTGAATAAAGTACCTACGATCTGAAATATTTATGTTAGAGAGTCTTCACGTAGTTACATAATTATTCGACTACTCATTGATCTTCACTTATATCTTTTGGAGTAGTTTGTTAGTTGCTCTAGTACTTCACTTATATCTTTTTAGAGCACGGTGGTGATTTTATTTTGAAGAAATTGATGAACTCTCATGCTTCACTTATATTATTTTGGGAGTATTGAAAAACATGGTAATTTTCTTAGGTTATGAATTTAATCCTAATATGATAGGCATCCAAGGGGATATAATAAAAACATTCATATAAAGTGCATTGAATACTATGAGAAGTTTGATTCCTTATGATTGTTTTGAGATATGAAGATGGTGATATTAGAGTCATGCTAGTGAGTAGTTGTGAATTTGAGAAATTTTTGTGTTAAGGTTTGTGAGTCCCGTAGCATGCACGTATGGTGAACTGTTATGTAACGAAGTTGGAGCATGAGATATTTTTTGATTGTCTTCCTTATGAGTGGCAGTCAGGGATGAGCGATGGTCTTTTCCTACCAATCTATCCCCCCAGGATCATGCACGTAGTACTTTGTTGCGATAACTAATAGATTTTTGCAATAAGTATGTGAGTTCTTTATGACTAATGTTGAGTCCATGGATTATACGCACTCTCACCCTTCCACCATTGCTAGCCTCTCTTGTGCCGCGCAACTTTCGCCGATACCATAGACAGACCATATACCTTCCTCAAAACAGCCACCATACCTACCTATTATGGCATTTCCATAGCCATCCGAGATATATTGCCACGCAACTTTCCACCGTTCCGTTTATATGGCACGCTCCTTTGTTGTCATATTGCTTTGCATGATCATGTAGTTGACATTGTATTTGTGGCAAAGACACCGTTCATAATTCTTTCATACAAGCCACTCTTTATTCATTGCACATCCCGGTACACCGCTGAAGGCATTCATATAGAGTCGTATTTTGTTCTAAGTATCGAGTTGTAATTGTTGAGTTGTAAAGTAAATAAAATTGTGATGACCTTCATTATTAGAGCATTGTCCCATGTGAGGAAATAAAAAAGAGGAAAGGGCCAAAAAACAAAAAAAATGAGAGAAAAAGAGAGAAGGGGCAATGCTACTATCCTTTTACCACACATGTGCTTCAAAGTAGCACCATGATCTTCATGATAGAGAGTCTCCTATGTTGTCACTTTCATATACTAGTGGGAATTTTTCATTATAGAACTTGGCTTGTATATTACAACGATGGGCTTCCTCAAATTGCCTTAGGTTTTCATGACCAAGCAAGTTGGATGCACACCCACTTAGTTTTCTTTTTGAGCTTTCATAAACTTATAGCTCTAGTGCATTCGCTGCATGGCAATCCCTACTCACTCACATCAATATCTATTAATGGGCATCTCCATAGCCCGTTGATACGCCTAGTTGATGTGAGACTATCTCCCTCTTTTTGTCTTCTCCACAACCACCTTCTATTCCACCTATAGTGCTATGTCCATGGCTCACACTCATGTATTGCGTGAAAGTTGAAAAGGTTTGAGAACATCAAAAGTGTCGGGGATATACCCCACGGTATGACCCGGCCGGAGTTGTAAACCGGCTAGGACTTGGTAAACCGGCGGATGTTAAACCGGCGGATAGTTAAGACAGACAGTTAAGACAGATGGCTATGACAGACGGTAAACCGGCAGGTGGTAAAGCGGCAGGAGTTAAGTCAGACCATGTTAAACCGGCAGGAGTTAAGTCAGACCATGTTAAACCGGCGGACAATGTTAAACCGGCGGACAATGTTAAACCGGCAGACAATGTTAAACCGGCAGACAATGTTAAACCGGCAAACAGTGATAACTGGGTTGCAAGAGGTTATGAAGCCCAAGACGTTATGAAGCCCATGAAGATAAGTTAGAATAGTTAAGTCTTAAGTCCGAGTTGGACTCTACATGTAACCCGCCTCTTCAACATATATAAGGAGGGGCAGGGCTTCCCAAAGAGGGACAAGCTATAATCAAGAAACAATCTCTAGGGCTAGACACAAAGAGCCGGTTTACGGCATCTCCCTCGTGATGATAATGAGACCTAGCCACAAACAACATGTAGGGCTATTCCGGATGATGTTTCCCGGGGCCCGAAGCTGTCTAAATCTTTGTCTTGCGTGTTGCGTCTCTAGATTCCGATCAACCCCTTCAAGCTACCGCATAGATGCGTTGGCCTCACGACTAAGTCCTGACACTAAGGACATCTGCCGTGACAATTCCATGACAGTTGGCGCCCACCGTGGGCACCCGCACGGTGGTGTTGAGTTCTTGGAGGGATCTTTTCAGGGATCGAGAAACTCTAATGTGTTGGATGGAAAAGAGCCGGCGCAGAAAGATATACAAAGTCTCCGTGTCAAGCAGTCAGAGCGACATACAAGATTGAGGTTAACAAAAATTAAGGTTTTGCGTTCTGTACGCTGCCGATGATCTGTTCAAACCGCCGCCGGTCTAAGCGAGCGGTCAAATCACAAGTCGCCGAGACCGTCGCAGTTGGCTCCATCGGCGCGTCGAAGTCAAGATTTGTTTTTCAGTACTACTAGTACCACTTTCAAGTCGTAGAGCATCCATCAAACCATATCTACAAGTTCAGTCTCCACGTCATCACACAAAGGATCAACCGGATCTGTACTTCTCACGTGGGTTGAGAACTAGTTCGTTGAAGATCTCCGTCTATTGCTGGGACACGAGTCACAAGGCCCGATCGGAGCAGATCCAAAATAAAAAAAGAGCAGAAAACAGCCACGACCAGAAAACGGAGCAGCCACGACCCGGACTCTTTGCCCTCGCGCTTCTCAGGCGCCCGCTACTGAAGCTGTCTGCTCGCCGGTTCGTCTCCACATCGGCCGCTTCGGCTGTCGCACGGTTGAGCCGCCGCACCACCGCGGCCTTGAGTCGCCACTGCGGGCCGCCGCGGGATCACCCTCGAACCGCCGTACCCCAAGCCGCCGGTGCCCCTCCATCTCCGTCAAGCTGCCCTGGCTTCCGTTCTGGGCCGCATGAGTGCCCCCCTGTCGTCATGAGTCGCCACCGGCGCTGCCCTGTTTTGCCCCGGACTTGAAGCCACCGCCTCCGCGACCTTACCTCGCTTCCACCTATGCTAGTCTCTGTCGGCGGTCTGCTTATAAGCCGCCTCTGCCGGTTTGCCTCAGCCGCGGTGTTGAGTCACCGGCCGCTGGAGTCGTTTTCGTCATCACCACGGCCGCTCCCTGAGCCGTCTACGCGCGCCCCGCCGCTTTAAGTTGCCGGCGGGTTGAGCCGCCGCTTTACGCCTGTCCGCACTGCCGCAGGTTTGCTTCGCCTCCACTATAGGCCGCTGCCTCAAACATAGCAGCGTCAAACCGCCATCCACTTCCAGGTTGCCATGGCCTTGTGCTGCTCCTGCTTTTAAATCGCCGGCGCCATGAGTCG
Source organism: Triticum urartu (assembly GCF_003073215.2). Classification (NCBI taxonomy): domain Eukaryota; kingdom Viridiplantae; phylum Streptophyta; class Magnoliopsida; order Poales; family Poaceae; genus Triticum; species Triticum urartu. The sequence goes on from NC_053023.1 coordinate 476,047,769, forward strand.
CCGTCACTGTTTTACCGAGTCGCCACCCTTTGTTGCTTCTGGACCATCACCGCTTTGCTGGCTGCTGAGCACCTTGGGCTGGCCTGCCGCCCCGCTTTGCTTTGCTTCAGCCTGCGTAATTACTTACAGACCCGCCGGCGCCTCAGCTCGCCTCTGCTACTTCCGCTGGAAGCTACCCCCGCAGCCATTGAGTCAAGTTGGACCGGCCGCTTCTACTTCTAAACCGCCCAACGCCGTGAACCACCAAGATGTTGCTTACGACCCGGCGCTTGACCCGCTGCGTCGCGCTCGACCCACCTCACCTGGAAGGATGACATCCAGAAACATGTGGGTTGCAACAGTTTTTTGGTTTTAGTTACCGCTGCATCGATGGTTTCAAGCTGTGCAAGGCCTGGAGGGTAATCGGAATGCATGCATGCATGACGGTTCAAAAACCAATATGCTTACAATAATGGAACAGGGGTCCCAGCAAGCAAGTACCACTATTAAATTTGTAGCAGATCAAAGTCAAAGTCAGTTGAAGCAAGAAGAAATCTGGCAATCTGCTAGGAATTGTTTTTACTGTATTAGTACTCACTGCTGCGTATGCCTGTCTGCCGTTGCATACTACTCCTACTACACTGCTCACGGTCTATCGAGATATAGCTGCTGGATTACATCTCAAAAGACCAATAGCATAATACTACTGATTTATCATTACCTCAAGACAAAAGGAAAAAAAAGAGAACCTGAGGGTCAAATCCTAGTGCTAACAGTCACCAGGCCATGGAAAGTGTTCTGGCCGGTTTACTGTGGAGCAGTCGGTACGTGCAGACAAAAAACATGCTACTACTCGCTGGTGGCACGGCCAATTAAATTTCCAGGTGCTATCTTTTCCATCTGTTTCTTTTTTGTACATATTGTTTTTCCGAGAACGATTACTCTGGCCTATATCTTTCTATACAGGACAAGTGCTCACTATAAAAGTGATGCCCTACTACGGACGACGCGCGCTAGCTATTCTACGCCGGCATTTGTGCATATCACACTGGTGAACCGGAACACAAACCGCCACCCCCGCAGTCCGGACTACATCAGCAATGCCGCGGTCGACTCTTTTATCCGTACTGGCGTATAACCCCACGATGGGTATCAACTGGCCTGACATATCAGGTGAAATCCATCCAATATATTTTTATATTATATATTGCTTTCTTTGAAAAAGCAATTACCCCGGCTTGCAAAAGTTATCTAATGCAGGACCCTAAACTGCCATATTGGTGCAAATTTAAAGGCCGTCAAAAAATTTCCGGCTTAAAAAGAAGGTTTCCGGTTTAAAATCCGGTTCAAGGGAAAGCTATCTCCCACAAAACTTTGAAGCTCTCAATATCCGGTTTAAGAAGGATTTATCTCTTGCAAAAAGTTAAAAGGTGTCAAAGAGGACCTGCTACCATGATGCGCGGTTCAAACATGGGTATCATGCCTTATTGGCTTATCATATCATTGATCACTTGGGGGCTTTGGTCGTGTCCGAACCATAGCAACACCTTTTGATAGGCATAATGCCAATGCATCATTTGCGGACTTGTGGTCACGTCTGAACCATAGTCACGCCTCTTGATCGGCCTAGTGCCATAGCATCACTTGGGGGCTTTGGTCAAACCCGAACCATCGCTACACCTCTTAATCGGCGTAAAGCCACAGCATCACTTGGGGACTTGTGGTCACGTCTGAACCATAGTCGTGCCTCTTGATCGGCCTAGTGCCACAGCATCACTTGGGGGCTTTGGTCGAACCCGAACCATCGCTACACCTCTTGATCGGCGTAATGCCAACGCATCATTTGGGGACCTGGCTGACTCGAACCATAGCTACGCCTTTTGGGGGCTTGGTCGTGTCCGACCATGGTAATGCCTCTTGATCGGCTCAAAGCCTCATTTGCAATGGTTTTATATTTGCCTTTGCTTGAATTTTGTTCTCTTTTAAACTATTTCTTTTGTTGTGTTTTCAAGAGTCGCCAGTATATATTTGGATTGCGCCATTGGAATCATGCGTTTACAAATCATTGGATTATATTATTCAAATCTTCAAATAGCCAACATGGCTGGATTTTCTTATGGTTATTAGTAACCAGTATTATGATTAAGGTTTTCAAATTCGCTTTAGTGCAATGGCTATTATATTATCAATGGATATGATTTATTTTACAATTGAAGGAATAGTCCTAAGTTGCTGCAGGCTTACAACCCGGCACTTGGGGGCTACATTATTCAACTTAAGATTATATCAAATATGCAAGTCTCATGTCGTTGCAAGCATGCACCATGACAATTGGGGGCTAATGCAAAGTCATTTTTTGCTCACCTTATTGAAGACCCGACTCATCACAGTGTAATGAGCCGGCCCTTGGGGGCTACCAATTGCCTCTGTCAACAATTTAAGGTACACAGCTTTTTATCCATTACATTGAAGGGTCCACTGCTCAGTTGGTAAAGCACAAGGTTCTTAACCTTGTGGACGTGAATTCAAGCCCCATGATGGGGGTTATATCATATGATGTTATTTTCATTAAAGAATATATCAAAGTCCCAGCTCAATATTATCTTACTGAGCCGGCCCTTGGGGGCTACATGTTGTTGTTCAAAGTTTACAAGATTATATTTACAAAGTCCCTGCTCATTATTGCATAATGACCTGGCCCTTGGGGGCTATACTAGTTGAAGTTTTTATCAGCATCAGGAAATTACAAGTCCCAGGTTGCTGCAAGCATGACAACCCGGCACTTGGGGGCTACATATGTGGAATACTCAGTTCTAACTAGTGATTGAGATGAACAACCTGGTTTTCTTCAAGCTTGTGACATTTATATTGAAGCAAGTCTTAAGCAGTTACTACGCTCCCTTCTTAAGACTTGGGGGCTACAAGTGATATGCATACAAAGGAGGTATATTTTCAAGCTTGATGTTAACAAACAGTTATGATCCGGTGCCATCAATATTTGTAAACCGGTAAAGTTCTACATTCTTAAACCGGTGAAGATTAGATGAGGATTTCAAGGACCAATATTTTGGTTAAGTCATTGGGAGCTGAGTCAAAGAAGTTATTCTTCACAATATTTCTCTGTGACAAAACAATGTTAGCAAATTGATTATGAAGCTGGCCTATTGACTCGGATTTTCTAGAAGGAAATGACAAGGATTTAAAGAGGATCAGGATCAGTTTAACATGGATAAATCCAAATTAAACTGGGGGCTAATGTCGGGGATATACCCCGCGGTATGACCCGGCCGGAGTTGTAAACCGGCTGGGACTTGGTAAACCGGCGGATGTTAAACCGGCGGATAGTTAAGACAGACAGTTAAGACAGATGGCTATGACAGACGGTAAACTGGCAGGTGGTAAACCGATAGGAGTTAAGTCAGACCATGTTAAACCGGCGGACAATGTTAAACTGGCAGACAATGTTAAACCGGCAGACAATGTTAAACCGGCAGACAATGTTAAACAGGCAAACAGTGATAACTGGGTTGCAAGGGGTTATGAAGCCCAAGACGTTATGAAGCCCATGAAGATAAGTTAGAATAGTTCAGTCTTAAGTCCGAGTTGGACTCTACATGTAACCCGCCTCTTCAACATATATAAGGAGGGGCAGGGCTCCCCAAAGAGGGACAAGCTATAAGCAAGAAACAATCTCTAGGGCTAGACACAAAGAGCCGGTTTACGGCGTCTCCCTCGTGATGATAATGAGACCTAGCCACAAACAGCATGTAGGGCTATTCCAGATGATGTTTCCCAGGGCCCGAAGCTGTCTAAATTTTTGTCTTGCGTGTTGCGTCTCTCTATTCCGATCAACCCCTTCAAGCTACCGCGTAGATGTGTTGGCCTCACGACTAAGTCCTAACACTAAGGACATCTGCCGTGACAATTCCACGACAAAAAGTATGAAACAATTGCTTGGCATCGGGGTTGTGCATGATTTGAATATTTTTTGTGATGAAGATGGAGCATAGCCAGACTATATGATTTTGTAGGGATAAGCTTTCTTTGGCCATGTTATTTTGAGAAGACATGATTGCTTTATTAGTATGCTTGAAGTATTATTGTTTTCACGTCAACATTAAAGTTTTGTTTCGAATCTTATGGATCTGAATATTCTTTCCACAATAGAGGATATTACATTAATGAATATGTTAGGTAGCATTCCACATCAAAAATTATGTTTTTATCATTTACCTAATAGAGGGCGAGCAGGAATTAAGCTTGGGGCTGCTTGATACGTCTCCAACGTATCTATATTTTTTTATTGTTCCATTGTCGGTGTCAAAACCGGCGGATCTCGGGTAGGGGGTCCCGAACTGTGCGTCTAAGGCGGGTGGTAACAGGAGGCAGGGGACACGATGTTTATCCAGGTCCGGGCCCTCTTAATGGAGGTAATACCCTATGTCTTGCTTGATTGATATTGATGATATGAGTATTACAAGAGTTGATCTACCACGAGATCGTAGAGGCTCAACCCTAGAAGCTAGCCTATGGTATGATTGTATGTTGTCCTACGTACTAAACCCTCCGGTTTATATAGACACCGGAGGGGGCTAGGGTTACACAGAGTCGGTTACAAGGGAGGAGATCTACATGTCCGTATTGCCAAGCTTGCCTTCCACGCCAAGGAAAGTCCCATCTGGACACGGGACGAAGTCTTCAATCTTGTATCTTCATAGTCCAAAAGTCCGGCCAAAGGATAAAGTCCGGCTATCTGGAGACCCCCTAATCTAGGATTCCCTCAGTAGCCCCTGAACCAGGCTTCAATGACGATGAGTCCGGCGTGAAGTTTTGTCTTCGGCATTGCAAGGCGGGTTTCTCCTCCGAATACTCCATAGAAGATTTCGGACACAAGGATAGTGTCCGGCTCTGCAAAACAAGTTCCACATTGCACCATAGAGAGAATAATATTTCCACAAATCTATTCTGCTAACATGTTTAGCAACATGACATCATGCCATGGCCCGGTCTTTATTGGAACCATTTTTCTCAACCAGCACTGCACATATCGCGAGGCGGTTTTCCTGACACGTCTTGCCAAAGCAGAGATCATGTCCCCCTTATTACGGGATTCTCATCAATACGGACATGGGTAGCCCAATCGTGCATGTTGGTATGACTCCTCGATTTTAGGCAAGTCTCAAACGGCCACGAGGAGGACGCTTGATATTCACCCTCTTTATAAAGAGGCCAAGGCCTGTCCTTTTTTCCCTCTCGTGCTCAATCAAATCCTTCCCCCGCCTCAAGTTCCAACACGCAAGGCTCAGGTCAGGCGCTTCGGACCTTCAACCATGTCCGGATCCAACCTCCAAGGTCAATGGATGCCTTCCTCTTTCATAGAGGAGGACATCAAGAAGCTGAGAGAGGCCAGGTATCTGACCGCCGAAATCTCGCACGGGCTGCCTGCCCAAGGGCAGGCCATCCCCACTCCCGAACCCAACGAGAGTGTTGTGTTCATCTCTCACTTCCTCCGAGGGCTAGGCCTCGCTCTGGATCCCTTTGTTAGGGGGCTCATGTTCTATTATGGGCTGGATTTTCATTATCTGGCACCGGATTCCCTCCTTCACATCTCGTCGTTCATCGTCGTGTGTGTGGCCTTCCTTCGCATTACCCCACACTTCGGCCTGTGGCTCAAGACTTTCAATGTGAAGCCGAAGATGATCGAGCGGCGTCACGCAGAGTGCAGAGGTGCCGCAATAAGCAAAAGTGCTAATGTTCCATGCCCAGAGGGTTCCTTCCCAGAGGTGTCCCGTTTATGGCAACGGGAGTGGTTTTATATCACAGATCCCCGAAGTGCCAAGTGGGTAGCTGTCGGTGTCAAAACCGGCGGATCTCGGGTAGGGGGTCCCGAACTGTGCGTCTAGGCCGGATGGTAACAGGAGGCAAGGAACACGATGTTTTACCCAGGTTCGGGCCCTCTTGATGGAGGTAAAACCCTACGTCCTGCTTGATTAATATTGATGATATGGGTAGTACAAGAGTAGATCTACCACGGGATCAAGGAGGCTAAACCCTAAAAGCTAGCCTATGGTATGATTGTTGTATGATGAAGTTGTCCTACGGACTAAAACCCTTCGGTTTATATAGACACCGGAGAGGGTTAGGGTTACACAAAGTCGGTTACAATAGTAGGAGATCTAAATATCCGCATCGCCAAGCTTGCCTTCCACGCCAAGGAAAGTCCCATCCGGACACGGGACGAAGTCTTCAATCTTGTATCTTCATAGTCCTGGAGTCTAGCTGAAGGTATAGTCCGGCTACCCGAACACCCCCTAATCCAGGACTCCCACAGTAGCCCCCGAACCAGGCTTCAATGACGACGAGTCTGGCGCGCAGATTGTCTTCGGCATTGCAAGGCGGGTTCTTCTCCAAATTCCGTGTACCTGCTAAATAATGTCCTATTTTCGTAATGTAGCGCACTTTGGCTTCCACGCCCAATAATGGCCGTCTTCCACGTGTCAAACGAATGCAAAAAGTTGGGGTGTTTTTACATTCACACCCCTAGCCGCATAAACGAGCCGCCTATTTAATGGGATGGGGATTCAGATCCAAAACACACCTTCTCCTCTCCGTGAGTAATCATCAGAGAGCCTCCAGCAAAGGTCCATTCCAACATGGCCAGCCGTCCCAGCTCCTCCTCTCGCCCTTCCAGTCCTAAACCTGGAGACTGGGAGAGGTGCTCCATCCCGCACAGCGAGCTAGTGTCGCTTCAAGCCAAGGGATTTCTCCCTCAGGCCTATATGGTCCCAGTCCGAGCCGGACTCGCCACCTATAATGGTGGAGAGCAAGCGGAGAGCACCCCCAATCCCTCCAAAGGAGAGCGGGTGTGCCTCGTCCCTTATCTAATAAGAGGACTTGGATTTCCAATTCATCCATTTCTCCGTGGGCTTCTGGAGTTCTACGGCCTCTAGCTGCACAATCTCACGCCCGGCTCTATATTGCATATCGCGAGCTTCGTCACCCTTTGTGAGCTATTCTTGGGTGTTGAGGCTCATTTCGCACTGTGGAAGTGGTTATTCTGCCTGGTGCCCCGCTCTCCAGAGGGGTCTATATATCAAGTGGGCGGAGCTGAAGTGTGGCGTATCGCCGGGACCGGATATCTATCCGGAACCCCAAAGAAGGCGTCCGAGGACCGGCCTTCGGAATGGTTTTATATAGATGATGTCCCGCTGCCGGATCCTATCCAGGCCGGCCTCCCCGAATTCAACAGTGCTCCCTTAAAGAAACGCCTAAGCTGGCGTCTGCGGAGCTCTCAGAGAGAAGGCGACAGGGATGTCCTTCACCTGATGGGTCGGATAAGACTATTGGCTCATTCCGGACTAACCATGATTGAAGTCATGGCCGCATGCATTATGCGGGGGGTGCAGCCGCTTCAATATAGAAGCCACCCCATGTGGGATTTTAACGGGGAGGATGACGCCACTCATTACGGTCGTAAGGGGCCAGCCTCAGCTGCCGCTCTAGTAAAGATCTTATCCTCTTTGTACAAGGGAGAAGAGGAGGAATTCCTCCGCATCAACCCGCAGGGCGGATTTACTATGTACAACCCTCCGAGTTGGGTAAGTGGACAATTGTGCTTGCCTATCCGTTTTATATTCTCATGATTAAGTATGTAGTCTAACGACTTCAACGCAGGAACTGCGTCAGGAGGTGAAGGATATAAATAGCCATCCCCCACAACCCGAGGATCCAGAACGGTCCCTCGATCCGGACTCCGAAGAGGATCCGAACATATCGGTGGAGCTGATCGACGGGTGTTTCATCAGCTAAGCAAGGACAATACCTTGGTGGCCATTACGGCTGATTACCCAGGGTTAATTCCGGCCTCCCAGGTAACAGAGAGCGGAGTCTCATCCCCTTGAGAAGGAATCCATTCTCACGCATTTTAGTTTTCCTGACAATGATCGTGTTTTGCAGGGGAGGTTTCCGAGGCGGGAGGCCGAACCTACGGCGGCTAGCCAACGAGGGGCCGCAGGGCCCCGTGGGGTAAAAAGGAATGTAGTCTGGACTGAGACATCGGCGCAAAGGTATAGCACACCCTCTTTTTCCCTGGTGTTATTCCTTCAGGGCATATTAACGTTCGTGCTATCTTCAGGACAAAGGGACCTCGCCGGACTACATCCGGAGAGGTTGCCAATCGCGCCTCCACCAGCCAGGCTCCAACGCCTGGCCCGCAAGTGGAAATGAACACAAGGCGCGCACCGGACGCTCCTCCGACAGAGGATGCGGACAGGCTGTCTGCCACCAATTCTGACGTGGAGAGTGCCATGAACCACAGGCTTCGCCGGACAGTTCTTCGCGACGCTTGTTTCTCCCAAGAGGCATTAGATGCCTTCAATTCGGGAGATGCGTACCTCCGTGCCGCTCAAAATGGTTTAGCCAGAGCCACGGAGCAATATGTAAAAGACATACGGGTAAGAATTTTTTTGGTAAATATATATATATATACCAGTAGCCCCCGAGACTTGAAACAGTTAGAATAACTGATTTAAGGATCATTTGTTATGCAGGTTCTCACAGAGAAGAATACCGTACTGTCCCAGGAGCTGGAAGAGTGCAAAGCCCAACTGGAGGCCGCACTAGCCGCGGCAGGGGAGCCCAAAGAGACCCCCTCTGGTAAGATACACTACGAAGGATTAGTATCTTGCGAAGTGCGGCGTGGGTGTAAATCTGGCAAATCATATTGCAGATGGCGCCAGACTGGATCCGGAGAGGCAACAACTCTTACGCCGACTAAAGGCCGGTGAGAGTATGCTGACAAGGGTGAGGCGGGAGAAGAATGATCTTCAGGATGCCAACACCAAGCTGGACGTTGAACTTAAAGATGTTTGTGGCCAGCTGTCGGACTCCACTAAGGAGAATCAGCGGCTTCGACGCGGCATATTTAGTAAGTGCTTAAGGGAATCTTTGAAAGAAATGAGTTCGGCGAGGAAGTCGACTAACAGAGTAATGTCTGTAGGTATGCTAACAGGTCGTCCTGCAGAGGAGATGCCCGGTTCTTTGGGTGACCTTCTTCCCGAGCTCTCGCAACTGCACGAGCGAGTTCGGCAGGCGATGTGAGGCGTTGCCCAAGCCTTATGGCCTTCCCACTCCATGCCCGAGGGCCTTGGAGAGCTTTCGGAGAAGCTTAAGGGAGCTCGGCGGCGCTTCCGGTTGTGGAAGATATCGGCCTACCGACAAGGCACTAGGGAGGCCTGGGCCATGGTGAAGACGCGCTACACGAAGTCTGACCCAAACCACATGGCCGAGGTCGGACCTGTGGGGCCTGATGGGAAGGAGATCCCTGTAAGCTTAGTGTACGGCCAAGTAGAATTGGCCGCCAAGTATTCCCAGCAGGACTGTAAGTTAGACAGCCTGTTAGATGGTATTGAAGAGGAATACAATCAGTCAGAGTGACTATGTAATTTTTAATTGACATGTGTAATGCCTTCTAGCCAGATTGTAGATTGTTTGTCGTTGCCGACCTTTTCGCTTCAACCTCAGGACCTGACGGTCCGGAGTGTGTCCGAATACCCTACCGGTTATGTAAGAACGGGGTATGCATGGAGACCAGACGTAGGGGTCATTAGTGCTTTATCAGACAAGTACCCAACTAGTTATGTTATATTACATGGTTAGTAAGAAACATCTTCCAAAGAGAATACTTCCGTTAGGGGTTCCTTTCTTTGGGAGGCATGCCCTAAGGTGCATGTCCGGACTGCAAACGCAGGAAAATCATCTGGGGGCATATATATAAATAAGTAAAAAAAGGTCATCTTTTAGTTCACCGACCGAATACTCCCTTAAGAACGCTAGCTTTCGGCTTCACCCAGTCTGAGGTACACATCCGGCTGATCCGACAGTAAGAATCGCAGAGGTGCTCCCTTTAGCACCTAGCCGAACAATCGGGAACGTAGGGGTAAGCACAGGAGCCAGGCAACCTAGCTTGGCCAAAACTTAAGTCATATCGATGCATATAATGGTGAAGAAAAGGTACATGAGGAAGTTTGACACATGTGGTGGGCGTGAAGCCCGAGTAAATAAGCTTCTGTTAAAGAAGCCCCCAGGTTTAATGAGCGCAAGTAGCACGTCACTTGAGGAGCCCTTAAGGGCTATAAAAGAAAAGAGGGGAAGGAGAGAAATGTAAGACAGAAAATGTAAAAAAATGGACAGAGGAAGGAGACAAACACAGAGTCCGGCGCTAGGCATAGAATCTTCGGAGACGGGCTGCGTTCCATGGGTTCGGCTCGAGTCGGTTATCCGACGCATCTCGCAGGCGGTATGCTCCACAGTCAGGACTTGGTTGATTATGAAGGGACCTTCCCACTTGGGCTTTATCTTGTCCTTTTTCTTGTCCTACAGGCGTAGAACTAATTCGCCAACGTTGTAGTTTTTGGCCCGCACTTCTCTGCTTTGATATCTTCAAGCCTGCTGTTGATAGAATGCGGAACGGGCTTTTGCCATGTCGCGCTCCTCCTCTAAGGCGTCCAAACTGTCCTGCCGATCGAGCTCGGCTTCCCTTTCTTTGTACGTGCGCACTCGAGGTGAGTCATGAAATATGTCGCAGGGCAAGACTGCCTCTGCACCGTACACCATAAAAAATGGTGTGTATCCGGTGGTGCGATTCGGCGTGGTCCGCAGCACCCAGAGTACGGAGTCGAGCTCCTCTACCCAGTGCGTGTTAGATTCCTTGAGGGACCGCACCAGTCTGGGTTTGATGCCGCTCATGATAAGACCATTTGCACGTTCGACCTGGCCATTCGTTTGTGGGTGATAGACGGAAGCATAATCGAGCTTGATGCCCATGTTTTTGCACCAGAGTTTTACCTCATCGGCCGTAAAGTTCGTGCCGTTATCGGTGATGATGCTGTGGGGGACGCCATAACGGTGTACGACCCCGGATATAAAGTCTATCACAGGTCCGGATTCGGCCGTCTTAACAGGCTTGGCTTCTATCCATTTGGTGAACTTATCCACCATGACCAGTAAGTATTTTTTCTTGTGGGTTCCGCCTTTAAGGGGTCCCACCATGTCAAGCCCCCAGACCGCGAAAGGCCAAGTGATGGGGATAGTTTGGAGGGCGGTGGGTGGCATATGGCTTTGGTTTGCAGAAAGCTGGCAACCGATGCATTTTTGGACCAAGTCCTGAGCGTCTGCCCGGGCCGTCGGCCAATAAAAGCCTGTACGGAAAGCCTTGCTTACAAGGGACCGGGCTGCGGCGTGATGGCCACCGAGTCCGGCATGAATTTCAACCAGCAGGTTCCGCCCTTCCTCTTCGGAGATGCACCTTTGAAGGACTCCGGTAGTGCTTTTCTTATAAAGTTCTCCCTCATGGACTTTATAGGCTTTAGATCGCCGCACTATACAGCGTGCCTCGTTTTGGTGCTCTGGGAGTTCCTGTCTAGTAAGGTAGGCTAGGAATGGTTCTGTCCACGGGGCGATAACGGCCATTAGTACGTGTGCTGAGGTTGTGATTTCATTGGCAGAGCCTCCGATTATGTCAGATTGTTCGGCGTTAGACAGTGCGGTTTGGTCCGGGCTAATATTGCCATGTTCCCTTTCCCATACTACGGATGCCTTGAACAGCCTTTCCAGGAAGATGTTGGGGGGACCGCATCGCGTTTTGCGCCGATGCGTGCCAGGACGTCTGCCGCCTGATTGTTTTCTCGGGCTATATGGTGAAATTCGAGCCCCTCAAACCGAGCTGACATTTTGAGGACGGCGTTGCGGTAAGCTGCCATTTTTGGATCCTTGGCATCGAAGTCTCCATTTATTTGGGATATCGCGAGGTTCGAATCCCCGCGCACCTCTAGGCGTTGAATGCCCATGGATACTGCCATCCGGAGACCATGTAAAAGGGCCTCATATTCGGCTGCATTGTTGGAGTCCGTGTACATAATCTGGAGTACATTTTGAACTGTGTCTCCTGTGAGGGACGTCAAAACGATGCCGGCCCCTAGTCCGGCCAACATTTTGGAACCGTCGAAGTGCATGATCCAGTTTGAATATGTGTCGTACTCTTTAGGGAGTTCGGCCTCCGTCCATTCTGCGACGAAGTCGGCCAAAACTTGCGACTTGATAGCTCGCCGTGGCCTATAAGTTATGTCGAACGGGAGGAGCTCGATGGCCCATTTTGCAATCCGGCCCGTTGCGTCACGGTTGTTTATAATATCATTGAGTGGTACTTCCGATGCTACTGTGATTGAACACTCTTGAAAGTAGTGTCGTAGCTTCCGGGATGCCATGAATACCGCATATGCAATCTTTTGATAATGTGGGTACCGTGATTTGCATGGGGTGAGGACAGTGGACACATAGTAAATCGGCTTTTGAAGGGGGAATTTGTGTCCGTCCGTTTCTCGCTCGACGACGAGTACTGCGCTGACAACTTGATGGGTTGATGCAATGTACAATAGCATTGGTTCGCCGATGTTTGGCGCGTCCAGGACGAGGTTTGTTGCCAATATGGCTTTTATTTCCTCGAGTCCGGCCGTGGCGGCATCCGTCCACTCGAAGTGTTCGGTGCGCCGAAGGAGGCGATGGAGGGGTAGTGCCTTTTCTCCCAACCGCGAGATAAAGCGGCTTAGAGCCGCCACGCATCTGGTTAATTTTTGTATTTGTTTGAGGTCCTTTGGGATATCCAATTGTGACAAAGCTCGGATCTTGGCTGGATTTGCTTCGATTCCTCTACCGGATACAATGAAGCCCAAGAGCTTTCCGGCTGGAACACCGAAAACGCATTTTTCCGGATTTAGCTTGATGTCATATGCTCGGAGGTTGTCAAATGTAAGCCTCAAGTCGTCTATTAGAGATTCGACATGTCTTGTTTTTACGACCACATCATCCATGTATGCCTCTACTATTTTGCCGATCTGGTTTGCCAGACATGTCTGAATCATGCGCTGATATGTTGCGCCGGCGTTTTTGAGCCCGAAAGGCATTGTGTTGAAGCAGAATGGGCCGTATGGGGTGATGAATGCCTTTGCGGCTTGGTCTGACTCGGCCATCTTGATTTGATGGTAACCGGAGTATGCGTCAAGGAAGCACAACGAATCGTGTCCTGCAGTGGCGTCGATAATTTGATCGATGCGGGGGAGGGGGAAGGGATCCTTTGGGCAAGCCTTGTTAAGGTCTTTGAAGTCAACGCACAGGCGCCAGGATTTGTCCTTCTTTGGTACCACCACCAAGTTTGCTAGCCAGTCCGGATGTTTTATATCTCTGATGAATCCGGCCTCCAATAGTTTGGCTAGCTCCTCTCCCATTACCTGTCTCTTGGGCTCAGAGAAACGCCGAAGGGCTTGTTTGATAGGTTTGAATCCTTTTAGGATATTTAAGCTGTGTTCGGCCAGCCTGCGTGGGATTCCTGGCATGTCCGAAGGGTGCCAGGCAAAAATGTCCCAGTTCTCCCGTAGGAATTCTCGCAGTGCGGCATCTACATCGGGGTTTAATCGTGCCCCGATGGAAGCTGTTTTATTGGGGTCCGTTGGATGGACCTAGAATTTGACTATTTCATCCGCTGGTTTAAAGGAGGTGGACTTGGATCTTTTGTCGAGTATCACATCGTCCCTGTTTACCGTGGAGCGCAGCATGGTCAGTTCCTCAGCCGCTAGGGCTTCGGACAGTGCCTCAAGGGCCAATGCGGCTGTCTTGTTTTCGGCGCGGAGTGCTATGTCCGGATCACTAGCGAGAGTGATGATTCCGTTTGGCCCAGGCATCTTGAGCTTCATGTACCCGTAATGGGGTATTGCTTGGAAGATTGTAAACGCTTCCCGCCCCAGCAGAGCTTGGTATCCGCTACTGAACGGGGCCACTTGGAATGTGACCTCTTCGGACCTATAATTATCCGGCGTGCCGAACACCACATCTAGTGTGATTTTTCCTGCACAGCGCGCTTCCCGACTAGGGATTATTCCTCTAAAGGTTGTGCTGCTTCGCTCAATGCGGCTCCAGTCTATTTCCATTTTTTGAAGGGTTTCCTCATAAATGAGGTTCAATCCGCTGCCTCCGTCCATGAGTACCTTGGTGAGGCGAAAGCCGTCCACTATAGGACTGAGTACCAATGCGGCTGGTGCTCGAGCTGTTTGGAATTTAGGTTCATCACTGGCATTAAAAGTAATAGCCGTGTCACTCCATGGGTTTATTGTTGCTACTTGATAGACTTCGGCGAGGCTGCGGAGTGTTCTTTTTCGCATATTATTTGATGCGAAAGTCTCAAAGACTGTTAAGACTATACTGGAGTCCCTGAGGTGGCTTTCTGCAGCCTCCGGAATTAGGAGATCTTCACCCCTTTTGGCCACCTGCCAGAGTATCCAACATGCTCTAAGGCTATGAGTTGGTGTGGCGTCCTCTGTACTATGAATTTTACAGGGTCCATTAAGCCATCCCTCCAGTGCGGTTCCATGCCCTGTAGAGGGTTTTGGTTTTTTGGTTTTTAACCCGGGTGTCTGATGATGATGCACCCTTTTATTTCGGACGAGGTTTCTATTCAGGGCCGGATTGTCCCAAAATTTAGTTTCGGTTTTCCGGGCGCTTTCCATCGCACAGTACTTTTGTACTATGGACACCAAGTCAGTGAAGCGTGTAAGGTCACGACGACCTATGGCATTGAGGATTCCCTTGTCCGTGCAGTTATTGCAAAAGATTGAGATTGCGTCTTCCTCGCGGCAGTCCTTTATCCTGTTCATAACCAGGAGGAACCTTGCCCAGTAATGATGTACTGTTTCTTCGGGCTTTTGCCTGATTTGGGATAGATCGCTTATGTTCAGGTGGGTGGGTGGAATTAAATCCGGAACTTCACCCAATCTAAGACTCAGAGGCCAAGGAGTTTCCGAACTCTGAAGTTTGATTCTTGGATGTTGTCCAGTGAATCTAGCCCATTGCCTGATTCTAAGTTCAGGTCTTGAGTTACATCCTCCGCTGGTATCCGGCTTGGAGGGATCAGGAATCCGGACGTAGCTAGTCCTTAATATAGATGAAGAGTCGCAGCACTGTGCCTCTACCACGGCAACGTGATGGGTGACTTGGGGAGAATTAATTTCTCTTAGATCGGGTTTAAGCCCAACTTGGTCATAATCCGTAGTGACCCCCAAGGCGGCGATGCGATCCAAGAGCTCGTTTATGGAAGAGAGCTCCATTGGATCTAACTGCTCGACGAGTTCTGAGCTGACGTGAAGATTGCTTCTGATGACCCGAGAGGTCACCGTCGGCGCAACGGCCGAACAGACGGTCATGAGAAAACCGCCTAGCCGGAGAGTTTGGCCGACAGCCAAGGCTCCCTTAGTAACGGCGCCGTCTTTAAAGATGGGAAGAGGCATCCTTCCTGATTGCGACGGCACAGAGGAACTCTCAATGAAAGCACCAATGTCGGTGTCAAAACCGGTGGATCTCAGGTAGGGGGTCCCGAACTGTGCGTCTAGGCCGGATGGTAATAGGAGGCAAGGAACACGATGTTTTACCCAGGTTCGGGCCCTCTTGATGGAGGTAAAACCCTACATCCTGCTTGATTAATATTGATGATATGGGTAGTACAAGAGTAGATCTACCACGAGATCAAGGAGGCTAAACCCTAAAAGCTAGCCTATGGTATGATTGTTGTATGATGAAGTTGTCCTACGGACTAAAACCCTCCGGTTTATATAGACACCGGAGAGGGTTAGGGTTACACAAAGTCGGTTACAATAGTAGGAGATCTAAATATCCGCATCGCCAAGCTTGCCTTCCACACCAAGGAAAGTCCCATCCGGACATGGGACGAAGTCTTCAATCTTGTATCTTCATAGTCCTGGAGTCCGGCTGAAGGTATAGTCCGGCTACCCGGACACCCCCTAATCCAGGACTCCCTCAGTAGCCGCCCCTACCTTTCGCTCGGGCCCTCCACCACAACTGACGTCATGGATCAACAAGGGGCTGAACTGGGGGCCAGTAAATGATGTGCCGATTTTGCAGAGGCGCATCCGAGATCTCCTTGAGAGAGATGCCAGCCTAGTCATGGTAATGCAAGTCATACTAGTTCATCGAGTCTAGCCTTGCAAACGTCGACCCCTTCGTATGTGGGAATTCAAGCTGGAAGGACCGCGAACTATTCAGCACTTCCTCAGCATGACGCTCTAAGAGATGTACAAATTGTTCTTCGGACCCCAAATAAAGTGTCCGGACACCACCGAGGATGCGGGTCTGAGCTGTAATCTCCCCGATACCCAAGTAAGTAATCCCATGGCGAACATGTTGTCTTTCTATTTATCATAACATCATTATGACAAGTCGCTCTTTGACCAGGACTGGATAACAAAGGCGAAGTTGATCAGGTGTTCGGCCCCCTTCCCGAAGGCTCGGGCAATCTAGCACTAGACAGAATGCTCGAGCCGGCACCTTATCAGGCGCCCTTAGAGGAAGATAAAGGGGGGAATAAAGAGGCTGAAACGGGCCTCACTCACTATTCGTCCAAATCGGGGGAGTTAGCGCCTCCGCGAAGGAGGATAGCCGGGGAAAAAAAATCTGAAATTCCCTCTCCCCAAGGAAGGAAGAGGACCACCTCGGAAGACCCGGAAACAAAGGTTTCCAAACGGGGGAAGAAATCTCCGCCAGAGGGTCCTGCCTCAGAGGGTACTCTTGCCGCACAGTGTCCGCAAGGGGATCAGCCCTCTACCGAGCTGTAAGTAAACAAAAAGTACTTGATAGTAAAAATATCTTACATTACTTCTGAAGATAATAACCAAAGCATATATCTTGCAGTTCGGATCGTAGCCCTTCTCGACAGAGTTCGTCTTTGGGGGATCTTCTTCCGGAGATGATGGAGAGCGAAACACCTCCCCCTGCCACCCCGCCTCATGAGGCGGGCGATCATGAAGTGTCGTCGCGGAGGGTTTCTCCTGATCCGCCAAGGCCAGAGGGTAATCCTTTGGCCACCCGAAGTCCCCAGTATTCGGCTCCTAAAGAGAGTAACATAAAGAGTCCGGAACCGTACAGTGTGCGGTCGGACGCACTGAAGGATCTTCTGGAGCAAACGGCCATCTCAAAAGCGCATCGTACGCTAATGGGTACGGTGATTGAAAGGATTTCATCCACCGAAAGCGGGTTGCATGAAGCTTTTATGAGTCTGCTGAAAGGCTTTGAGGTACGTGAAATAGTGTATATTTTTGACAGTACCACACACGTTAGGTGTGCCCTATGCAGATAGTAGCCCCTGAGACTCTGGTTGCCGTCGAGAACGGCGGCAAACAGAGGATCATAGTCCCAGGTAATAATCAGACCGCCTTCATGTGCAGGTGGCTGAAGGTCCGGTGGCTAGCCGGACTGATGAGTTTGCCGAGCTAAAGCAGCAACTTGATGCGGCAGATGCCGACATCATTCTTGTCAACAAGCAGCTTAACGAGGCATAGGGTATGTGATTTCTCCGGTGATCAACACATAGTAAGAGGAGCATGATGCCAGTATCTTTACTATGTTGTGACTGCAGATGGAGCTGCCACTGTGGAGACCCTTCGGGCGAAACTTGCCCGAGCCAAGGAACAAGCCAGAAATAGCGATGCGGCCGCTCTAAAGGCGGTCGAAGAGCTGAGGGCCAAACAGGCCGCGCATTGCCAAAGCAAGGAAAGAATTGCCAAGATGGCCATTGATTTGAAAGATGCCGCTGACCGTTAGCAGCTTCTTGAAAAAGGAAGCCGAGCGAAAGCGACGGACCTGGAGAAGGCCATGGTAGCAGCCAAGGAAGCCCGCTCCAAAATCAGAGCGACGAAGGAGGAGTTGCATCAAGCTGGACATATCGCGGCTGGGAAGCCCTTTTTGTTGCGGACTAAGTTCGAAGATCCGAAGTATGCCCCTCTTGATCAACTATGGAGTTCTACATATGCATACGTGGATTTGGCAGCAAGTGCTGCTAATGCGGCCGAGTACTTCAAGGATCAAAAAGGTCGTGAAGTGGAAAAGCTGTTCTGGTCACAGTTCCATGTTCCAGTGCGTCTGGTGCTGTTGAATGAGTGAATGGTCGAGTGGGCCGAGCTCCATAGGTTGTCTGGACTTTCCATGAGGTCTGTTGTGGATCATCTGTGGTCTGAAGGGCCAAGGCTGAATAGTTACTTTAGTTTAGTGCAACAATTCCTTGGTGGTATGCCGCACATCGACGCTATGAAGAGGTCGGCGTGCATAGAGGGCGCGCGGATGGCACTTGCCCGTGTCAAGACATACTAGGCAGAGATGGAGGCCACCACTATTGGAACACAGGGTTCGGCCGTGGGCCGAGTAGCTGCCGAGCACTACTTTGAAGAAGTCTTGAAGGCGCTCGTTCGATAGAGGCTCAGTGCTCTAAGAATATTATGTTCTAGTGACATGTATTCCCATTGTAAAAACAATGTTTTATTGAATTATAAAGGCTGTGTTTATACTTTTGCCTGAAAGTATTATGATGCCTCCTGTGCGGCCGTTTATGTATATATGAATATAACCTCAAAGTTTGAGTCGTCGGCTTCAACCCCCACGCATATAATGCGGGGTTGTTCGCAGAAAACGCGTATTCACACTTGATCCAACGTCTTGATCCATAAAGGAGGTGGTAGCGCAGCGAACAAGGCAATCGGACTATATTGCTTTAACACTTTCACTTAGCCATAGGAGTTTGACGGCGGGACTACTAGATAGCCCCTAGTACCTCTGCGCTCGTCCGGATATGGGGCGCGTACGTACATGACCGGGGAACGGCCCTTCGTTAATGAGGAGGAATCCCGAAGATTCCGCTAAGTCATCGAGTGGTCGACCAGTCTCGTGCTTTATCATGATAGTCAGTTTTCGGCTTTCTCTACTGAGGTGCTCATCCGGATGAACCAGGGCACAGTCGCAGTAGTTCTCCCAGTGCTACCTTAGCCGATATAGCGAAACATAAGGTACCAAAACATGGGAGCCAGGAAAACCCAACATTTGACCAAAGACATGATTCGGAGCTGATGCATATAAGGCCAAACTCGCGACGTCAAACACTCCCTAAGGTATTCGGTCTTTATAACATATGTCGGGCTGAACAATGCCCATAATAATAAACCCCGAGTGTCCAGGTACGTGCAATATCCTGACGTGGCCACATGACAATAACGTTAGCATCCTTCTCAGTTGTACTAAGTATCCAGAGGATGTGAACAACAAGAGATGGTAAAAAAGGTTTACGCAGGGTCTTAATCTGAAACGAAACCTTTGAGCGGGTCCCTGCTGCACGTCTGCGCCTCTATCTCCGTTGTGCCATGTCCTGGACGGGTGTAGCACGATTGTCATCTGTAAAAGAGAAGAACTTAGGTGAAAGTTGTCGTGCCAGAAAATTGGTTATTATCAATAAACCATTAAAATTCAATATAAGTCAAGTTGAGCCGAACTAGCCCTGATTACACGCGGGAAGCCCCTGGTACCGTCTATGAGGGTTTAACCATCAAACCAATCTCATGTATATGTAGTGATGCGCTGGACTCGTCTAACCACGTCCGTGGTCTTAACGACCTGTCATCTATGCTGGTTGGTGAGGCCGTCTAGTGCTCGGCTGTTAAGGCTGCCGCACATTCTTCCGTGCGTAGAGAACACTCAATATTTCCACTAACTGTGATGGTGCCACGTGGACTGGGCATCTTAATCTTGAGAGAAGCGTAATGCGGTACTGCATTAAAAGGAGCAAAATCCGCTCTTCCGAGTAGTGCTTGATAGCCACTTCGGAATGGAGCCATGAAGAAAGTTAACTTTTCGCTTCGGAAGTTGTCAGGAGAACCGAATACAACCTCTAGCAATAGAGAGCCCGTATAGTGGGCCTCTGGGCCTGGTATTACTCCCTTGAAGGTAGTATTACTGTGGCTTATTTTTGTCGGGTCTATCCCCATTTTGTGGACTGTGTCCTGATATATCAGATTTAGACCACTACCGCCATCCATAAGGACTCGTCTGAGGTGGTATCCGTTTATTATTGAGTCTAACACCAAGGCAGCCAATCCTTCATGCTGGATGCTTGTCGCATGATCCCCGCGATCAAAAGTGATCGGACAGGCCAACCAGGGGTTGAACTTAGGTGTGACGGGCTCTATGGCGCGTATGTCTTGGAGTGCATGTTTACTTCTCCTCTTCGTCACATGGATCATGTTTACTGTTTTAACCTCTGGTGGGAATTTTTTCTGTCCTCCAGTGCTTTGCTGGCGAGGTTCGTCCTTGTCTTCGCTTGGTGTCTCCCCCCCTTGTGTTCAGCGTTTAGCTTACCGGCCTGCTTGAAGACCCAACATTCTCTGTGGGTGTGATTTGCAGGTTTATCGGGGGTGCCATGAATCTGACATAGTTTGTCGAGAATCTTGTTTAGGCTAGATGGTCCATCTCTGCTGCCTTTGAAAGGCTTTTAACACTGACCTGGTCGAGAGCCCCTGAATTCGGCGTTCACTGCCGTATTATCTGGGTTGTCTTCTTTGTTTCAACGCTTGTTTTTACTGCCTCGTGGTTTTCCATTGCCATCCCTGACTTTGGATGTGCTTGGGTCGCTGGTGCTACTGCGGCCTAACTAGCTATCTTCGCTCGCGCAAAAGCGGGTCATGAGGCTTGTCAGGGCTTCCATTGTTCTCGTTTTTCTTGGGCGAGGTGTCTGGCGAGCCATTCGTCTCGGACGCTGTGCTTGAAAGCTGCTAAGGCTTCGGCGTCCGGACAGTCGACGATTTGGTTCTTCTTAGTGAGAAACATGTTCCAAAGCTTTCAGGCTAACTCTCCGGGCTGTTGAATTATATGACTTAAATCGTCTGCATCCGGAGGTCAGACATAGGTCCCTTGAAAATTAGCCCGAAAAGCGTCCTCGAGCTCCTCCCAACTTCCAATTGAGTTTTCAGGGAGGCTTTTCAGCCAGTGTCGAGCTGGTCCTTTAAGCTTGAGGGGCAAGTACTTGATGGCATGGAGATCGTCTCCACGAGCCATATGGATATGGAGGATAAAGTCCTCAATCCAGACCCCAGGGTCTGTGGTCCCATCGTATGCCTCTATGTTCACTGGTTTGAATCCTTCTAGGTATTCGTGGTCCAGGACCTCATCGGTGAAATATAGGGGGTGTGCGGCACCCCTGTATTTGGATGTATCATGGCGTTCGGACGGTTGTAGTATTCGGTTTTGATTTTGTGCCGGAGCACGCTTCCTAGATCCATAGATGGATCTGGTCATACTAGATTTTTGGCGCAAGTCTTCACGTAGATCATGTGTTGACTTATGTGTGACCTTGTTAGCCGCTCTATCGCGGTCACAAGGTGGTTGATTCGGCCGGTTGGCCATTTTATTTTTCGGCTGTATGGGGTCTAAGGCCTCATCGTCGATTTCGGGTAATAGCTTGCGCTTTGGATAGCTCTTTGTGTGGTAACCTCCACCATACTTTTCTTCGTTGTCGAGCACTTTGTTCCACCTGTTGTTGAGTGTATTTTGTTCGGCCTTAAGCCTTTGCTTCTGCTTCTTCAGACTCCTCGCTGTGGCAATAAGCCTTCTGCGGAGGTTCTCCTGCTCCAAGTGCGTTTTCGGGATGATGTGTGCATCTTCGTCCGGACTATTTTCCTCCCCAGAGGGGGTTTGATGAGGTTTATCCTCGGCGTCGCCGTGTTCGGGCGTCGGATCAGTACTATGTTCGCCGTTTGCAGCTTCATCGTGCTCTATCACCGGGGCAATGTGGTCGTCGTTTCCTCTGGAGTTGACTGGAGTGTTATTTTCTCTTGCGTTGTTATTGCTGTTTTTGCCGAGGCGGGATTTGGAGCGGCGCCTACGCCGACGCTTTGTTTGCTTCTTGGAGGGGTCATCCTCCGCTGTCTCCTCCCGTTCCTCGTCATCGTTTTCTTTGGGTGTATCCACCATGTATATGTCATGTGATGAAGAGGCTGTCCAGTGTCCTGTGGGCACTAGTTCTTGTTCCTCTCCTGCATCGTTGTCCATGCCGTTGATGTTTGCGGAGTCGAAATCGAGCATGTCGGTTAAATCGTCGACCGAGGCTACTAAGTGGGTGGTGGGTGGGCAGCGAATTTCTTCGTCGTCCGCATCCCATTCTAGCCGGACATAGTTCGGCCAAGGATCTCCTGACAAGGAGAGATACCTTAATGAATTTAGCATGTCGTCGAAAGGTGAGTGCTGAACGATATCCGTGGTGGTGAACTCCATGGCCCACAATCGGATTCGATAGGCACGGATACAGGCGGCTCGGAGTCCGTGGCCAGAGACGAATCCAGTGGTTCGGCAACACGGCTCTCGTAAGGGGTGAAGTCAGTATCCGGCTCCATCGCCACTGAGAGTGCGGCCTCCGTGGCGGGGTCTATCCCTCCATCCTCGGATGGCGCAATTTGCTCCGGATTGAAGGCCGGAGTAGTTGAAGGTGTGATCCCCCGAACACTGTCCGACGGAAGAGTTAAATCATGCTCGTCGTGATCATGCGGCGCACCTGAGATGGGCTCGAATCCGTCAAGATCAAGTCTCCGCGGATGTCGGCAGTGTAGTTTAGGTTTCCGAACCTGACCTGATGGCCAGGGGCGTAGCTCTCGATCTGCTCTAGATGGCCAAGCGAGTTGGCCCGCGGTGCGAAGCCGCCGAATATGAAGATCTGTCCGGGGAGGAAAACCTCACCCTGGACCGCATGATTACCGATGATCGAAGGAGCCATCAAGCCTTACGGTGACGGCACAGTGGAACTCTCAATGAAAGCACCAATGTCGGTGTCAAAACCGGCGGATCTCGGGTAGGGGGTCCCGAACTGTGCGTCTAAGGCGGATGGTAACAGGAGGCAGGGGACGTGATGTTTATCCAGGTTCGGGCCCTCTTAATGGAGGTAATACCCTACGTCCTGCTTGATTGATATTGATGATATGAGTATTACGAGAGTTGATCTACCATGAGATCGTAGAGGCTAAACCCTAGAAGCTAGCCTATGGTATGATTGTATGTTGTCCTACGGACTAAACCCTCCGGTTTATATAGACACCCGAGGGGGCTAGGGTTACACGGAGTCGGTTACAAGGGAGGAGATCTACATATCCGTATTACCAAGCTTGCCTTCCACGCCAAGGAAAGTCCCATCCGGACACGGGACGGAGTCTTCAATCTTGTATCTTCATAGTCCAAAAGTCCGGCCAAAGGATATAGTCCGGCTGTCCGGAGACCCCCTAATCCAGGACTCCCTCATCCATGCTATTATATTATCAATCTCGGATGTTTTATGTGCATTTATATGCTATTTTATATGATTTTTGGGACTAACCTATTAACCTAGAGCCCGGTGCCAGTTTCTGCTTTTACCTTGTTTTTGAGTTTCGCAGGAAAGGAATATCAAACGGAGTCCTATTGACCTGAAACTTCACGACGATTGTTTTTGGACCAAAAGAAGTCCCCGAAGCAAAAGAATTGGGCCAGAAGAGCCACGATGCCTCCACAAGGGTGGAGGGCGCACCCTACCCCCTCCCGGGGAGCCCTCCAACCTTGTGGGACCCTGGTGGACTCCCCTGACTTGTTCTCGACGCATCCCCAAACCTCCAGAACAGAACCTAGATCAGGATTTCCGCCGCCGCAAGGCTTTGTAGCCACCAAAAACCAATCGGGACCCTGTTCCGGCACCCTGCCGGAGGGGGAAATCATCACTGGTGGTCATCTTCATCATCCTGGCGCTCTCCATGACGAGTAGGGAGTAGTTCACCCTCGGGGCTGAGGATATGTACCAGTAGCTTTGTGTTTGATCTCTCTCTCTCTCTCGTGTTCTTGATTTGGCACGATCTTGATGTACCGCAAGCGTTGCTATTATAGTTGGATCTTATGATGTTTCTTCCCCTGTACCTTCTTGTAATGGATTGAGTTTCCCTTTGAAGTTATCTTATCGGATTGAGTCTTTAAGGATTTGAGAACACTTGATGTATGTCTTGCATGTGCTTATCCGTGGTGACAATGGGATATTCACGTGATCTACTTGATGTATGTTTTGGTGATCAACTTGCGGGTTCTATGATATTGTGAACTTATGCATAGGGCTTGGCACACGTTTTCGTCTTGAATCTTCGGTAGAAACTTTGGGGCACTCTTTGAAGTTCTTTGTGTTGGTTTGGATAGATGAATCTAAGATTGTGTGATACATATCGTATAACTAAACCCGCGGATACTTGTGGAGACATTGGAGTATCTAGGTGACATTAGGGTTTTGGTTGATGTGTGTCTTAAGGTGTTATTTTAGTATGAACTCTGGGGCTATTTGTGACACTTATAGGAATAGCCCAATAGTTCGATCAGAAAGAATAACTTTGAGGTGGTTTCGTACCCTACAATAATCTCTTCGTTTGTTCTCCGCTATTAGTGACTTTGGAGTGACTCTTTGTTGCAAGTTGAGGGATTGTTATATGATCTAATTATGTTATCATTGTTGAGAGAACTTGCACTAGTGAAAGTATGCACCCCAGGCCTTGTTTCTACGCATTGCAATACCATTTTTGCTCACTTTTGTTACTAGTTACCTTTCTTTTTTTATATTTTCAGATTACACAAACCTATATCTACCATCCATATTGCACTTGTATCAACATCTCTTCGCCAAACTAGTGCACCTATACAATTTACCATTGTATTGGGTGTGTTGGGGACACAAAAGACTCTTTGTTATTTGGTTGCAGGGTTGTTTGAGAGAGACCATCTTCATCCTACGCCTCCCACGGATTGATAAACCTTAGGTCATCCACTTGAGGGAAATTTGCTACTGTCCTACAAAACTCTGCGCTTGGAGCCCCAACACGAGTCTACAAGAAGGACGTTGCGTAGTAGACATCACAAACAATTGTAGAGTGATGACCCACAAGTATAGGGGATCAATTGTACTTCTTTTCGATAAATAAGAGTGTCGAACCCAACGAGGAGCAGAAGGAAATGACAAATAGTTTCCGGTAAGGTAATGTCTGCAAGTGCTGAAATTGTAAGTAACAAAGTAGTTTGATAGCAAGATAATTTGTAATGAGCAAGTAACGATAATAGTAACAAAAGTGCAGCAAGGTAGCCCAATCCTTTTGAGGCAAAGGACAGGCCAAACGGTCTCTTATGATAAGCAAAGCGTTCTTGAGGGTACACGGGAATTTCATCTAGTCACTTTCAACATGTTGATTCGATTCGTGTTTGCTACTTTGATAATTTGATATGTGGGTGGACCGGTGTTTAGGTGTTGTTCTTACTTGAACAAACCTCCTACTTATTATTAACCCTCCCGCATGCATCCGTAACTACAAGAAAAGTATTAAGAATAAATTCTAACCATAGCATTAAACTTTTGGATCCAATCGGTCCCTTACGGAATAGCGCATAAAGTGGGGTTTAAGCTTCTGTCACTCTTGCAACCCATCATCTAATTGCTACTCCACAATGCATTCCCTTAGGCCCAAATATGGTGAAGTGTCATGTAGTCGACGTTCACATGACACCACTAAGAGAATCACAACATACATAATATCAAAATATCAAACACATACCAGATTCACATGATTACTTGCAACATGATTTCTCCCGTGACCTCAAGAACAAAGGTAACTACTCACAAACGATAAACATGCTCATGATCAGAGGGGTATGAAATAGCATATTGGATATGAACATATAATCTTCCAACAAATAAACCATATAGTAATCAACTACAAGATGTAATCAACACTACTAGTCATCCACAAGTACCAATCTATAGTTCCGGTAACAAGATTGAACACAGGAGATGAACTAGGGTTTGAGAGGAGATGGTGATGTTGAAGATGTTGATGGAGATTGCCCTCCCCAAGATGGGAGAGTTGTTGGTGATGATTATGACGATTATTTCCCCCTCCGGAGAGAGAAGTTCCCCCTGCGGAATCGCTCCGCCGGAGGGAAAAAGTGCTCCTGCCCAAGTTCTGCCTCAAGGCAGCGGCGCTTCGTCCCGAAAGTCCTCCTCTTATTTTTTTTTCTAGGTCAAAATG
Organism: Triticum urartu; assembly: GCF_003073215.2. Lineage (NCBI taxonomy): Eukaryota > Viridiplantae > Streptophyta > Magnoliopsida > Poales > Poaceae > Triticum > Triticum urartu. Next base: position 476,073,694 of record NC_053023.1, read on the forward strand.
CCTTATATACCAAAATATGGGCACCGGAGGTGGGATGAGGAGGCCACAACCCCCCAGGGTGCGCCAGGGGGCCCTGGCGCGCCAGGTGGGTTGTGCCCACCTGGTGGCCCCCCCTCTGGTAGTTATTTGCTCCAATAATTCTTATATATTCCATAAAAATTCCACGTGAAGTTTCAGCTCATTCGGAGTTGTGCAGAATAGGTAGCCTGACATAGCTTTTTCACTCCAGATTTCCAACTGCCAGAATTCTCCCTCTTGGTGTGTACCTTGCATATTATGAGAGAAAATGCATTAGAATTACTCCAAAAAGCATTATTATTGATAAAAACATCATAAATAACATTAATAAAACATGATGCAAAATGGATGTGTCAACTCCCCCAATCTTAGACCTCGCTTGTCCTCAAGCGAAAACCAAAATCGAAAAACATGTCCACATGCTTTGAGAGAGGTGTTGATAAATACAAAATACGGACATAGAAGCATCATGTTGATTATCATAACAGCAACAAAATTGAACATAGGACTTTTATCATAGAAATTTTACCATATACTTCTCATGAATAAGTAATAGTTCATCACATAATCGAAGTATAAAGCAAAAAGTCTATTAGAAACCAACAAACTATGTTCTCAGTCAACTTTGCAACTCAATTCATCATCTTTTCAGGAAGGGTCATGTGTCGGAGCCTTTAGGCAAGTCCACATACTCAACCATCATATAGTCTTCTATGATTGCTAACACTCACCTCGTACCCATGAGCAAAACATTTGAACCGGACACATAGAAAGATAGGGGCTTATGGTTTCGCCTCCCAACATACTCACCTCGCGGGTGATGTCAACAATAATAATTCATGCCACCCATATTCAACTGGACATATGTGCCTAGATCTTTCCTCACCACATGATGCTTGCCAAAGGAAAAAAAATAAAAGGAATAGAAAGAAAAACGTTGACTCTTTCATAAAAGTAAAATATAGGCCCTTCGCAGAGGGATGCAGAGGTTGCCATGTGCTTATTTGTTTGTATTCTCAATCCCTTAGTGTAAAAGAACATCATGTTACATTGCTCCTTGTGATAGCGACCTTTATTATGCAGTTTGTCGCTTTTATTCTTCACCATCACAAGTTTGTGCAACGCTCAATTTTCTCTTACACTAAATGATCTCACACTTTTAGAAGCAATTTTTATTGCCTTTTTGCACCAATGACAACTTACTTGAGGGATCTTGCTCAATCCCTAGGTAGGTATGGTGGACACTTGAAAATAGATTTGGGTTTAAGGGTTTTTGGATGCACAAGTAGTATCTCTACTTAGTACAGAATTTTTGACTAGCAAAGATAGGGGGAAAGCACCACATGTTAAAGGATCTATGACAATATGACTTCTATGTGAATATGAACAAACATGAATCATTAAGTTGTCTTCCTTGTCCAACATCAACAATTTTGGCATATAATATTTTGATGAGGGCTCACAATCACAAAAGATTTCTAGGATAGTACATTTATATGTAAATCTTCTCTTCCCTTATTAATTCTTTAATGAGTTGCATCATTGACTAATGATATGTTTGTCAATCTATAATAAAATTTTCTACTTATACTTTTCCTTATGTGGTGCCATCACCTACCATAGGATTAGTATATAATCTTTTCATTATTTATTTCCTTTCTTTTATTTGTTTCCTTTCTTATTTCTTTTCTTTTAATTGCAACATGAAAGTAAAGAAAGCAAAGTTCATACTAAACTTTATTATATAACTTGCACACGATTACAAGAATAGATCACTAAGAAAACTCTCAAAGAAGAAAGGATCGAACTAAACTTTTATTCATCTAAAGCAAAAGGATCGAACTAAAATAAGTAAAAGCAAAAATATAGTGGGATGATACGATACCGGGGCACCTCCCCCAAGCTTGGCGGAAGCCAAGGGGAGTGCTCATACCCGATACTCAATTCTCCTTTGGTGGTGAAGATGATGGTGGTAGTGGGGACAATTGTGCCTTTACCTTTTTCATATTGTAGTTGAGGAGAGCAATTTCCTCCTTTAAATCATCGACTTCCATCTCCAGCTTCAAGATCTTGTCACATAGATCTCCTTTACTTTTCTGCTGAAAACAAGAAGGAACAGATCGGTTATTAGAATAGTTAGCTCTCTTAGGGAGACTGGATTTCTTGAACATTATGTGCATATCCCCAGGTTGAGGTAGAGGAACATCCTCCTCCTCCGAGCTTGAATCATCGATCCTCATCAAGTGAGCATCCTCCTCATCATCCGTGGTTCGGCCATAAGGGGATAGGTCCCCATAGGCCTTTGAGTCATTAATGAGGTGCGAGACATAGCTCTCACCGTCGAAGTCTTGGGACGACATATTTTCAAACTGCGCAGGAAACAGCAAGAAAAGAGAACAGAGTATTTCTCCGTGATACGGTGATCAACAGGTTCGGGAAGTATATATAGATTTTTTTACCTTCAGGGACAAGTACATGGTAGAAAAATGGAGTATGTAAGGTGTCCCAGGTGGGCACGCCAGGCAAGCCTGGCGCGTGCCCTGGTGTATTTTGCCCACCAGGGGACGCTTTCTGGAAGTTTCTTTATTCCCAAAATTCTAAAATATTCCAAAACTGATAAAAAATATTTTTGCGGATTTTTCGGAGTCTGTTTACTTACTGTATCACGTACCTCCTTATTTTCACGATTCTGGAGTGTTCCGGAAGGACTCTTTTATGTGCTCTTCTGGTGTCATAGCTTGGATAATATTACTTTCAACATTAATAGGCATACCTGAGATGTAATGCTTTATTTGTTGCACATTGGCAACCTTCGGGTTAGTAGCTTCGGAATTATTTATTTTGATGGATCTAGACCGGTTAACCTCCGCGATGACATATGGGCCTTCCCATTTTGAGAGGAGCTTTCCCGCAAAGAATCTGAAACGGGAGTTGCACAAAAGAACATATTCTCTGACTTTAAACTCATGCTTTTGAATTCTTTTGTCATGCCACCTTTTTACTTTATCTTTAAATAATTCTGCATTTTCATAAGCTTGGGTTCTCCATTCATCTAATGAGATAATATCAAATAACCTCTTTTCACCAGCAAGTTTGAAATCATAATTGAGTTCTTTGATTGCCCAATATGCTTTATGTTCTAACTCAAGAGGCAAATGCCAAGCTTTTCCATAAACCATTTTATAAGGAGACATACCCATAGGATCTTTATATGTTGTTCTATAACCCAAAGTGCATCATCTAATTTCCTAGACCAATTCTTCATGGACCTATTGACAGTCTTTTGTAAAATAAATTTTATTTCTCTATTGCTAAGTTCAACTTAACCACTAGACTGAGGATGATAAGGTGATGCAATTCTATGGTTAACATCATACTTAGCAAGCATTTTACGAAAAGCACCATGAATAAAGTGTGAAGCACCATCAATCATTAAATATCTAGGGACTCCAAACCTTGGGAAAATAAATTCCTTAAGCATTTTAATAGAGGTGTTGTGATCAGCACTACTAGTTGGAATAGCTTCTACCCATTTAGTAACATAATCAACAACAACCAAAATATGTGTATACCCATTAGAGGAAGGAAAGGGTCCCACGTAATCAAATCCCCAAACATCAAATGGTTCAACAACAAGTGACTAATTCATAGGCATTTCTTGACGCTTACCGATATTACCTATTATTTTACATTCATCACAAGATAAGATGAACTTACGTGCATCCTTGAAGAGAGTAGGCCAATAAAATTGTGACGCCCCCGATTCAATCGTACACTAATCATATACGCAAACGTGTACGATCAAGATCAGGGACTCACGGGAAGATATCACAACACAACTCTACAAATAAAATAAGTCATACAAGCATCATATTACATGCCAGGGGCCTCGAAGGCTCGAATACAAGAGCTCGATCATAGACGAGTCAGCGGAAGCAACAATATCTGAGTACAGACATAAGTTAAACAAGTTTGCCTTAGGAAGGCTAGCACAAACTGGGATACAGATCGAAAGAGGCGCAGGCCTCCTGCCTGGGATCCTCCTAAACTACTCCTGGTCATCGTCAGCGGGCTGCACGTAGTAGTAGGCACCTCCTGAGTAGTAGTAGTCGTCGTCGACGGTGGCGTCTGGCACCTGGGCTCCAACGTCTGGTCGCAGCAATCGGGTATAGAAAGGGGGAAAAGAGGGAGCAAAGCAACCTTGAGTACTCATCCAAAGTACTCGCAAGCAAGGAGCTACACTACATATGTATGCATTGGTATCAAATGGAATAAGGGTATCATATGTGGACTGAACTACAGAATGCCGGAATAAGAGGGGGATAGCTAGTCCTATCGAAGACTACGCTTCTGGTAACCTCCAACTTGCAGCAGGAGAAGAGAGTAGATGGTAAGTTCACCAAGTAGCATCGTGTAGCAATATCCTAACCGATGATCCTCCCCTCGTCGCCCTGTGAGAGAGTGATCACTGGTTGTATCTGGCACTTGGAAGGGTCTGTTTTATTAAGTATCCGGTTCTAGTTGTCATAAGGTCAAGGTACAACTCCAAGTCGTCCTGTTACCGAAGATCATGGCTATTCGAATAGATTAACTTCCATGCAGGGGTGCACCACATAACCCAACACGCTCGATCCCATTTGGCCGGACACACTTTCCTGGGTCATGCCCGGCCTCGGAAGATCAACATGTCGCAGCCCTACCTAGGCACAACAGAGAGGTCAGCACGCCGGTCTAAATCCTATGGCGCAGGGGTCTGGGCCCATCGCCCATTGCACACATGCACGTTGCGTACGCGGCCAAAAGCGGAACTAGCCCCCTTAATACAAGAGCAGGCTTACGGTCCAATCCGGCGCGCGCCGCTCAGTCGCTGATGTCACGAAGGCTTCGGCTGATACCACGACGTCGAGTGCCCATAACTGTCCCCGAGTAGATGGTTAGTGCGTATAGGCCAGTGGCCAGACTCAGATCAAATACCAAGATCTCGTTAAACGGGTTATCTTGAAATAACCGCGAACGCCGACCAGGGCCAGACCAACCTCTCTCCTAGGTGGTCTCAACCTGCCCTATCGCTTCACCACAAAGATCCACACAGAGGGCTATCGGGAAAGTATGTCCTTCCAGCCCCAAATTCGTGAATCAACCGCGGGTACTCCTCGAGCCAACCCGACTTTAGTCATCACATGTATCATGTATAAAGTATATAGTATATACCCGTGATCACCTCCCGAGTGATCACGGCCCGATAGAATAGCATGGCAGGCGGACAAGAATGTAGGGCCACTAGTGATAAACAAGCATCCTGTACTAAGCATTAGGATTGCAGGTAAGGTATCAACAGATGTAGCAACAATGACAGGCTATGCATCAGAATAGGATTAACGGAAAGCTGTAACATGCTACACTACTCTAATGCAAGCAGTAGAGAGAAGAATAGGCGATATCTGGTGATCAAAGGGGGGGCGCGGCCTGGTTGCTCTGGCAAGAGAGAGGGGTCATCAACATCGTAGTCGTACTGGGTAGCAGCGGCGTCGGTCTCGGTGTCTAGCAACAGAAGAGGGGGAAGAAACAATAAATATAATGCAAACAAATGCATGATGATGCATCACATGACAAAGCGTGATGCTAGGTGTGCCCTAACACGGTACGAGGTGGTACCGGTGAAGGGGGAAAACATCCGGGAAAGTATTCCCGTGTTTCCATTTTCGGACAGATGAACCGGAGGGGAAAGTTGCGTGTTCGCTATGCTAGGGATGCGTGGCGGACGAACGGGCTGCGTATCCGAATTCGTCTCATCGTTCTGAGCAACTTTCATGTAGAAAGTATTTTTCATATGAGCTATAGTTTATTTTATATTAATTTTAAAAGATTTAAATAATTTTCTAAATTATATTTTAATTCGAAAATTAAATGTTAAATCGCTAAGTGCACACAGAAAGTGCACACATCATAGTGTATGCCAGGCTGACAGTGGGGACAGAGGCTGAGTCAGCAAGTCAACTGTTGACCAGTTGACTGGTCAACATGGGGCCCACCTGTCATTGACTGGGGCAATCCTAGTCAGCATTTGACTGGTCAATGGGACCAGTGGGACCCCATTGTAAGTAGCGGGGGCCTACTGTCATTCTCACATTAGGCTAATTAGAAGTTAATTAGCTAATTAAGTTACTTAGCTAATTAAGTTAATTAACTGGTTAATAAATTCATTGGTTTTATTTATTATTTTCTTTTCTTTATGTTCTTTTCCATGGGGGCCCTGTGGTCAGAGGCACAGGCCAAGGGCGGGGCGCGTGCTCACACATGAGCACCGTAGGAGCTGCGGGCGCAGCCGCAGCAGCGAATGCCGACGAGGGGAGGTGGTGGCGCAGCAGGGCGTGCCGGAACGTGGCCACGGCGGTCGAGCGAGGAGGACGGGCGGGGGACACAGCAAGGTGGGCACGCTAGCGAGCGCCGGTGGGGCGCAGCAGTAGCAGCCGCCCGTGCGTGGCGGTGGCTGCGCGACGACTCATCTGGGGCGCGCGGCGAACGCGGTGAGCGCGAACGCGGTGAGCGCGAACGCGGTGAGCGCGCACGCACGGGGAGCGAAGCAGGGCCGCAGTGCGGCTAACGATGCGTGATGGCGGAGGGCAGAAGGGGAAGAAGGAGGGAGGTGCGGTGCTTACGGCGGGGCCGTAGGGAAAAGGCAGCGGGCGGGGGTCGACCGGTGAGGAGGAGACCGGGGACGGGGCGGGGCCGGCGTGGTCGAAGCGGAGGGCGACGTGGTTCTGGGCAATGCGGACGGGGCCGCGTAGGGGATGGGCGCCGGCATCATGGGCGCGGGGCGCGGTTGTCGGAGGCGCGAGGCGCGGTCGGGTAGGAGGAAGAGGAAGCGGTTCCGGCAACGGGGTGCCGCAGTGGCGCCGATCCAGTGGGAGCGGGCGACGATGTGGGCGGGATCGGGCGATGGGGCCCCGATCCAGACGGGGTCGAGTGAGAGAAGGGGGGTGGGGATTGTGCGGGGCGACGGGGATGGGCGTCGTGGGTTCGTTCCCCCGATCCAGATCTGGATTGGGGAGGGGGAGAGAGCGACGTGGGGGGGTGAGTGTGAGCGAGTGGGATGGGGGACTAGGGTTTCGGGGGGTTGTGGAGGAAGTGGGTGGGCCGGCCTAGTCGGCCTGATTGGCCCAGAGGCCAGCTGGGCCGTGGCCTAGAGGGGGGGTTCTCCTTTTATTTTATTTTTCTTTTTTTATTTTATTTTACTTTTAGTTTCTTTAGTTTTGTAAAATATGACAATAGTTCCTAAATTAATGTCTCTGAATAACCCACGGCCTTAAAAAGTTTGGTGACTACATAAACTAGTTTAAAATTTGGTTATTAATTTAAAAGCATTCAAATAATTATTTCGCTACTGTTTTATTTAGTTAAATGCATTCAAACTTTTTATAAAGACTTGGTTTATCCACCAATATTACTTATGAATTATTTGGCATAAACCGAACATTTTTGTTTTAATGTTTGAAAACTTTTGTTGTATGCATATTTGGAAATTGAATTTTGAATCGGTTTTTGAACTAACGAGGGATTAGCAATAGTAACGAAGGTGACGTGGCATCATTAGCAGAGTTTTACTGTAGCCTAATTATCCGGGCATCATAAAAATCCAGATTGCAATACCTTGTGAGAAGTTCTATCTCCAGCATGATGCCCTCCATAAGCTTCAGAGTGACATTTTCGTAGGTTTGTCCCTGTTCATGCTCAGGTACACAACGTCTAATAATACCATCTACTCCTTGTTTGTAAAGATGTGGGTCATCCCAAAAGTAATGTCTTAAATCATAGAAGAATTTTTCTTTTGTTGGTACGTAAAGCTAGGTGGTAAATATTTAGCAACAATGTAATTAGCATAATCAGCATACCAAGGAGTACCATGAGAAACATTTATTGCAGCTAACTGCTCATCAGGAAAACTATCATCAATAGCTAGTGGGTCATCAAGCACATTTTCAAGCCTAGACAAATTATCAGCAACTGGGTTCTCAGCTCCTTTTCTATCAATGATATGTAAATCAAATTCTTGTAACAAGAGAACCCATCGAATAAGTCTAGGTTTAGCACCTTTCTTTTCCATAAGATATTTAATAGCAGCATGGTCTGTGTGAACAGTTACTTTGGAATCAACAATATAAGGTCTAAATTTATCACAAGCAAACACAACTGCTAAGAATTCTTTTTCACTAGTAGCATGGTTTCTTTGAGCACTGTCTAGAGTTTTACTAGCATAATGAATAACATTAAGTTTCTTATCAACTCTTTGTCCTAGAACAGCACCAACAACATAATCACTAGCATCACACATAATTTGAAAAGGCAAGTTCCAATCAGGTGGTTGAACAATAGGTGAAGAAATTAAGGCTTTCTTAAGTGTTTCAAAGGTTTCTAAACAATCATCATCAAAAACAAAAGGAATATCCTTCTACAAGAGATTAGGAAGAGGCTTAGAAATTTTCGAAAAATCTTTGATAAATCTCCTATAGAAACCAGCATGACCTAAGAAACTACGAATACTTTTATATCTTTAGGACATGGAATTTTCTCAATTGCATCAACCTTAGCTTGATCCACTTCAATACCTCTTTCAGAAATTTGATGACCGAAGACAATGCCTTCATTAACCATAAAGTGGCACTTCTCCCAATTCAAGACGAGATTTGTTTGTTCACATCTCTGCAAAACTCGATCAAGATTGCTTAAACAATCATCAAAAGACTTCCCATAAACAGAAAAGTCATCCATGAAAACCTCAACAATCTTTTCACAAAAGTCAGAGAATATAGCAGTCATACACCTTTGAAAGGTAGCAGGTGCATTACATAAACCAAAAGGCATATGTCTATAAGCATAATTTCCAAAGGGACAAGTAAAAGTGGTCTTTTCTTGATCAGGTTGAGAAACAGGTATTTGTGAAAAGCTAGAATATCCATCAAGGAAGGAAAAGTGTGTGTGCTTAGATAATCTTTCGAGCATTTGATCAATAAAAGGCAAAGGGTAATGATCTTTTCTAGTTGCTTTGTTTAATTTTCTAAAATCAATTACCATTCTATAGCCTATGACAATTCTTTGTGGAATAAGCTCATTCTTATCATTAGGAACAACAGTTATACCTCCTTTCTTAGGAACACGATGAACATGACTTACCCATCTACTATCAGCTATAGGATAGATTATACCTGCTTCCAGAAGTTTTAATATTTCCGTTCTTACCACTTCTTTCATCTCCGGATTTAACCGACGTTGGTGATCAACAACGGGTTTAGCATCAGGTTCCATATTAATTTTGTGCTGACATAGAGTGGGACAAATGCACTTTAAATCATCAGGAGTATATCCAATAGCATCTCGGTGCTTCCTTAGAACTTCCAATAATATTTCTTCTTCATGTTCTGAAAGGTTAGCACCAATAACAACAGGATATATCTTCTTTTCACCAAGATAAGCATATTTCAAAGTGTCTGGAAATTGTTTTAATTCAAACACAGGATCACCTTTAGGTGGAGGAGGACCTCCAAGAGTTTCAATAGGCAAATTGTTTTTAATCAGAGGACGTTGTTCAAAGAAAATTTTATCTATTTCATTTCTTTCATGCATATGTAAACCATTTTCATGGTCTAGCAAATATTGTTCTAAAGGATCAGTAGGTGGTACAGCAATAGAAGCAAGACCAATTAATTCATCCTTACTAGGAAATTCTCTTTCATGAAGATTTCTACTAAACTTGGAAAAATTGAACTCATGAGACTCATTACCAAAGCTAACACCAATAGTTTGTTTCTTACAGTCTATCTTAGCATTAACTATATTCAAGAAAGGTCTACCAAAGATAATGGGACAAAAGTCATCTTGTGGGGAACCAAGAACAGGAAATTAGTAGGGTATTTTATTTTCACACACAAGACTTCAATGTCTCTAACAATCCCAAATGGTGATATGGTGTCTCTATTAGCCAGTTTAATAGTAACATCTATCTCTTCTAACTCTACAGGTGCTATGTCTTTCATAATTTCTTGATATAAGGTGTAAGGAATAGCACTCACACTAGCACCCATGTCACATAAACCATGATAATAGTGATCTCCTATTTTAACTGAGATGGCAGGCATGCCAACAACGGGTCTATGTTTATCTTTCTTATCAGGTTTTGCAATTCTAGCAGCTTCTTCATAGAAGTAAATAACATGCCCATCCAAATCCTCTTCCAAGAGATCTTTAACCATAGCAATACTAGGTTCGACTTTAATTTGTCATCAGGTTTAGGTGTTCTAATGTAGCTTTTGTTAACCATAGTTGAGACTTTAGCATGTTCCTTTATCCTAACAGGGAAATGTGGTTTCTCAATATAAGCAGAAGGAACAACTGGATCAACATTATAAAGTATAGTTTCTTCTTTAACTGGTACTGGTTCTTTAATTTCTTATTTAGTAGGTGGGTGATATTTAAACCACTTCTATTTAGGGAGTTCAACATGATTAGTAAATGATTCACAAAAGGAGGCTACTATCAAAGAGTCAAGTCCATATTTAGTGCTAAACTTTTGAAAAGCATCGGTATCCATAAAAGATTTAACACAATCATACTCAAGTTTAATACCTGACTCTTTACCTTTGTCGAGTTCCCAATCTTCAAAGTTGCGTTTAATTCTTTCCAAAAGATCTCACCGGAATTCAATAGTCTTATTCATAAAGGAACCAGCACAAGAAGTATCAAGCATGGTTTGATCATTACGAGAAAGCAGAGCATAAAAATTCTGGATAATAATTTCCCTTGAGAGCTCATGATTGGGGCATAAATGTAACATTGACTTAATCCTCCCCCAAGCTAGAGCGATACTTTCTCCTTCATGAGGCCAAAAATTATATATATATATATATATATATATATATAATTCCGATCACGATGAACTAGATGCGTAGGTTAAAAAAATTGGTGGAACTCCAATTTCAAACGATTCCAGTTCCATGGTCCAATATCATCGCATAGCCTATACCGTGCCAGTACTTTTCCCTTCAAAGATAAAGGGAAGACCTTCTTCATAACTTTATCTCCGGGTAAACCTAAAAGCTTAAACAATCCACAAATTTGTTCCACATATATCAAGTGCATATCAGGATGTTCGGTCCATCTCCTGCATAAGGATTAGCTAGCAGTTGTTCTATCATACCCGAAGGAATTTCATATTCAATATTTTTAGTAGGTGCAGTAGGTTGAGGGTAGCTAATTGTGGTTCCGGACGAGGTGAAGATACCCCAAACAAACCCCTCAAAGGATTGTTTTCCATAGTAACAAGTAACAATAAATTTCAGCACACTATATAAATGTTGCCTTACCAAATTCCACTTACCAAAGGCGCTTCACTCCCTGGCAATGGCGCCAGAAAATAGCCTTGATGACCCACAAGTATAGGGGATCAATTGTAGCTCTTTTCGATAAATAAGAGTGTTGAACCCAACGAGGAGCAGAAGGAAATGACAAGTAGTTTCCGATAAGGTAATGTCTGCAAGTGCTGAAATTGTAAGTAGCAGAGTAGTTTGATAGCAAGACAATTTGTAACGAGCAAGTAACGATAATAGTAACAAAAGTGCAACAAGTTATCCCAATCCTTTCGAGGCAAAGGACAGGCCAAAATGGTCTCTTATGAGAAGCAAAGCGTTCTTGAGGGTACACGGGAATTTCATCTAGTCACTTTCAACATGTTGGTTCGATTCGTGTTCGCTACTTTGATAATTTGATACGTGGGTGGACTGTTACTTAGGTGTTGTTCTTACTTGAACAAACCTCCTACTTATGATTAACCCTCCCGCAAGCATCCGCAACTACGAGAAAAGTATTAAGAATAAATTCTAACCATAGCATTAAACTTTTGGATCCAATCGGCCCCTTACGGAATAGCGCATAAACTAGGGTTTAAGCTTCTGTCACCCTCACAACCCATCATCTTATTGCTACTCCACAATGCATTCCCGTAGGCCCGAATATGGTGAAGTGTCATGTAGTCGACGTTCACATGACACCACTAAGAGAATCACAACATACATACTATCAAAATATCGAACACATATCAAATGCACATGATTACTTGCAACATGATTTCTCCTGTGACCTCAAGAACAAAGGTAACTACTCACAAACGATAAACATGCTCATGATCAGAGGGGTATTAAATAGCATCTTGGATCTGAACATATAATATTCCACCAAATAAACCATATAGTAATCAACTACAAGATGTAATCAACACTACTAGTCACCCACAAGTACCAATCTATAGTTCCGGTAACAAGATTGAACACAAGAGAAGAACTAGGGTTTGAGAGGAGATGGTGTTGTTGAATATGTTTATGGATATTTCCCTCCCCAAGATGGGAGAGTTGTTGGTGATGATGATGATGATGATTTCCCCCTCCGGGAGGGAAGTTCCCCCGGCGGAATCGCTCCACCGGAGGGCAAAAGTGCTCCTGCCCAAGTTCTGGCTCGAGGCTGCGGCGCTTCGTCCCGAAAGTCCTCCTCTTAATTTTTTTTCTAGGTCAAAATGCCTTATATACCAAAAGATGGGCACCGGAGGTGGGCCGAGGAGGCCACAACCCCCTAGGGCACACTAGGGGGCCCTGGCACGCCCAGGTGCATTGTGCCCACCTGGTGGCCCCCTCTGGTAGTTATTTGCTCCAATAATTCTTATATATTCCAAAAAATTCCCCATGAAGTTTCGGCTCATTTGGAGTTGTGCAGAATAGGTAGCCTGACGTAGCTTTTTCAGGTCTAGATTTCCAGCTGCCAGAATTCTCCCTCTTGGTGTGTACCTTGCATATTATGAGAGAAAAGGCATTATAGTTACTCCAAAAAGCATTAGCATGAATAAAAACATCATAAATAACAGTAAGAAAACATGATGCAAAATGGACGTATCATAGAGTTCATAGTAAAATAACACCATATGACACAGATCAATCAACCCTAATGCCACCTAGATACTCCAATCTCACCACAAGTATCTATGGGTCAATTATACGATACGCATCAAACAACTTCAATTCATAATATTCAATCCAACACAAAGAGCCTCAAAGAGTGCCCCAAGATTCCTATCGGAGAAATAAGGACGAAAATGTGCATCAACCCCTATGCATAGATTATCCCAATGTCACCAAGGGAATCCACGAGTTGAGTGCCAAAACATACATCAAGTGAATCAATAGAACACCCCATTGTCACCATGGGTATCCCACGCAAGACATACATCAATTGTTCTCAAATCTATAATAGTATTCAATCTGATAATAGTAAAACCTCAAAGGTAAAACTTAATTCATCACAAGAATATAGAGGGGTAGAAACACCATATGATCCAACTATAGTAACAAAGCTCGCGGTACATCAAGATCGTAACAAATCAAGAACACGAGAGAGAGAGAGAGAGAGAGAGATCAAACACATAGCTACTGGTACATACCCTCAGCCCCAAGGGTGTACTACTCCCTCCTCATCATGGAGACCGCCGGGATGATGAAGATGGCCACCAGTGATGATTTTCCCCTCTGGCAAGGTGCCGGAACGTGCTCCCGATTGGTTTTTCGTGGCTACAGAGGCTTGCGGCGGCGGAACTCCCGATCTAGATTTATTTTGGGGGCTTTCTACATTTATAGGAATTTTTGGTGTCGGGAACAAGTCAGGGGGGTCCATGAGGCGATGACAAGACAGGGGGCGCACCCTAGGGGGCGCCCTCCACCCTTGTGGATACCTCATGGTTCTTCTGGCCCAACTCTTTTGCTTCGAGGGCTTCTTCTCATCCATAAAAAAGTCACCATAAATTTTAAGCTCATTTGGCTCCGTTTGATATTCCTTTTCTGTGAAACTCAAAAACAAGGAAAAACTGAAACTGGCACTGGGCTCTAAGTTAATAGGTTAGTCCCAAAAATAATATAAAATAGCATATAAATGCATATAAAACATCCAAGATGAATAATATAATAGCATGGGACAATCAAAAATTATAGATACGTTGCAGACGTATCAAGCATCCCCAGGCTTAATTCCTACTCTTCCTCGAGTAGGTAAATGATAAAAACAGAATTTTTGATGTGGAATGCTACCTAACATATTTATCCATGTAATCTTCTTTATTGTGGCAAGAATATTCAGATCCATAAGATTCAAAACATAAGTTTAATATTGCCATAAAAACAATAATACCTCAAGCAAACTAAAAAGGCAATTATGTCTTCTCATAATAACATGGCCAAAGAAACTTATCCCTACAAAATCATATAGTTTGGCATGCTCCATGTTCATCACACAAAGTATTTAAATCATGCACAACCCCGATGACAAGCCAAGCAATTGTTTCATACTTTTGATGTTCTCAAACCTTTTCAACTTTCACGAAATACATGAGTGTGAGCCATGGACATAGCACTATAGGTGGAATAGAACATGGTGGTTGTGGAGAAGACAAAAAGAAGAGATGGTCTCACAACAACTAGGTGTGTCAACGGGCTATGGAGATGCCCATCAATAGATATCAATGTGAGTGAGTAGGGATTGCCATGCAACGGATGCACTAGAGCTATAAGTGTATGAAAGCTCAAAAAGAAACTAAGTGGGTGTGCATCCAACTTGCTTGCTCATGAAGACCTAGGGCATTTGAGAAAGCCCGTCATTGGAATATACAAGACAAGTTCTATAATGAAAAATTCCCACTAGTATATGAAAGTGACAAAATAGGAGACTCTCCATCATGAAGATCATGGTGCTACTTTGAAGCACAAGTATGGTAAAAGGATAGTAACATTGTCCCTTCTCTCTTTTTCTCTCATTTTTTTGTTTTTTTATTGGCTTCTTTGGCCTCTTTTTTTTATTTCCTCACATGGGACAATGTTCTAATAATGATGATCATCACACTTTTATCTACTTACAACTTGATACTTAGAACAAAATATGACTCTATATGAATGCCTCCGGCGGTGTACCGGGATGTGCAATGACTCAAGAGTGACATGTATGAAAATTATGAATGGTGGCTTTGCCACAAATACTATGTCCACTAAATGACCATGCAAAGCAATATGACAATGATGAAGCATGTCATAATAAATGGGACGATGGAAGTTGCATGACAATATATCTCGGAATGGCTATGGAAATGCCTTAATAGGTAGGTATATATGGTGGTTGTTTTGAGGAAGGTATAAGGTGGGTTTAAGGTACAGGCGAAACTTGCGCGGTACTAGAGAGGCTAGCAATGGTGGAAGGGTGAGAGTGCGTATAATCCATGGACTCAACATTAGTCATAAAGAACTCACATACTTATTGCAAAACTCTATTAGTCATCGCAACAAAGTACTATGCACATGATCCTAGGGGGATAGATTGGTAGGAAAATACCATCGCTCGTCCTCGACCGCCACTCATAAGGAAGACAATCAAAAAATATCTCATGCTCCAACTTCGTTACATAACGGTTCACCATACGTGCATGCTACGGGACTCACAAGCCTTAACACAAGTATTTCTCAAATTCACAGTTACTCACTAGCATGACTCTAATATCACCATCTTCATATCTCAAAACAATCATAAGGAATCAAACTTCTCATAGTATTCTATGCACTTAATATGAAAGTTTTTATTATATCCCTCTTGGATGCCCATCATATTAGGACTAAATTCATAACCTAAGCAAATTACCATGTTGTTTAAGACACTCAAAATAATATAAGTGAAGCATGAGAGTTCATCAATTTCTTCAAAATAAAACCATCATCGTGCTCTAAAAAGATATAAGCAAAGCACTAGAGCAAACGACAAACTACTCCAAAAGATATAAGTGAAAATCAATGAGTAGTCGAATAATTATGTAACTATGTGAAGACTCTCTAACATTTAAGAATTTCATATATTCGAATATTATTGAAACAGCAAGCAAATCCTAATAAAACAAAATGACACTCCAAGCAAAACACATATCATGTGGTGAATAAAAATATAGCTCCAAGTAAGGTTACCGATGAACGAAGACGAAAGAGGAGATGCCATCCAGGGCATCCCCAAGCTTAGATGCTTGGTTGTCCTTGAATATTACCTTGGAGTGCCCTGGGCATCCCCAAGCTTAGGCTCTTGCCACTCCTTATTCCATAGTCCATCGAAACTTCACCCAAAACTTGAAAACTTCACAACACAAAACTCAACAGAAAACTCGCAAGCTCCTTTAGTATAATAAAGCAAATCACCACTTATGTACTGTTGTGAACTCATTCTAAATTCATATTGGTGTTATATCTACTGCATTCCAACTTCTCTGTGGTTCATACCCTCCGATACTACTCATAGATTCATCAAAATAAGCAAACAACACATGAAAAATAGAATATGTCAAAAACAGAACAGTCTGTAGTAATATAGAAACTTTGCATACTTCTGTCACTCCAAAAACCCTGAAAAATTAGAACAATCTACGCAATTTGTATATCAGTCCTTCGCAAAAAGAATCTGTATTTTATCACGCTCCTGTAGAAAATGAAAATTATTTTACTGGGCGCAAAAGTTTTTGTTTTTCAGCAAGATCAAATCAATTATCACCATAGACCATCCCAAAGGTCTTACTTGGCACTTTATTGAAACAAAAGCTATAAAACATGATTACTACAGTAGCATAATCATGTGAACACACTAAAATAGTAGGTATAAGTATTGATTTGTCTCCCAACAAGCGCTTTTCTTTAATGCCTTTTAGCTAGGCATGATGATTCCAATGATGCTCACATAAAAGATAAGAATTGAAACATAAAGGGATCATTATAAAGCATATGACTAGCACATTTAAGTCTAACTCACTTCCTATGCATAGGGATTTTGTGAGCAAACAATTTATGGGAACAAGAATCAACTAGCATAGGAAGGCAAAACAAGCATGACTTCAAAACTTTCAACACATAGAGAGGAAACTTGATATTATTGCAATACCTACAAGCATATGTTCCTCTCTCATAATAATTTTCAGTAGCATCATGAATGAATTCAACAATATAACTATCACATAAAGCACTCTCTTCATGATGCATAAGCATAGAGTTTTTGTTACTCTCCACATAAGCAAATTTCTTCTCATGAATGGTAGTGGGAGCAAACTCAACAAAAATAACTATCATGTGAGGCATAATCCAATTGAAAATTAAAATCAAGATGACAAGTTTCATGGTTATCATTGTACATGTCATCACAATAATCATCATAGATAGTAACTTTGTTCTCATAATCAATTGGAACCTCTTCCAAAATAGTGGATTCATCACAATATAAAGTCACGACCTCTCCAACACTTTCATAATTATCACAATAAGATTCAACACCCTCCAAAATAGTGGGTTCATTACTTCATAAAGTTGACACTCTTCCAAACCCACTTTCATCGGTATAATCATCATAAATAGGAGGCCTGCTTTCATCATAATAAATTTGCTCAATATAACTTGGGGGACAAAACATATCATCTTCATCAAACATAGCATCCCCAAGCTTGTAGCTTTGCATATCATTAGCATCATGGATATTAAGAATTCATACTAACAACATTGCAATCATGCTCATCATTCAACGATTTTATTCCAAACATTTTATGAACTTCTTCTTCTAACACTTGAGCACAATTTTCCTTTCCATCATTTTCATTAAAAATGTGAAGAATATGAGCTCAACCTCAATTCCATTTTTTAGTTTTGTTTTATAGACTAAACTAGTGATAAAACAAGAAACTAAAAGATTCGATTGCAAGATCTAAAGATATACCTTCAAGCACTAACCTCCCCAGCAAATGGTGCAAGAAAAGAGCTTGATGTCTACTACGCAACCTTCTTCTTGTAGACTCGTGTTGGGCCTCCAATCATAGAGTTTTGTAGGGCAGTAGAAAATTTCCCTCAATTGGATGACCTAAGGTTTATCGATCCGTGGGAGGCGTAGGATGAATATGGTCTCTCTCAAACAACCCTACAACCAAATAACAAAGAGTCTCTTCTGTCCCCAACACACCCAATACAATGGTAAATTGTATAGGTGCACTAGCTCGGCGAAGAGATGGTGATATAGGCGTAATACGGATAGTAGATATAGGTTTTTGTAATCTGAAAATATAAAAACAGCAAGGTAACTAGTAACAAAATTGAGCGAAAACGGTATTGCAATGCTAGGAAACAAGGCCTAGGGTTCATACTTTCACTAGTGCAAGTTCTCTCAACAATGATAACATAACTAGATCATATGGCAATCCCTCAACATGCGACAAAAGTCACTCCGAAGTTCCTATCACGGAGAACATAAGATGAAATTGCTTGTAGGGTACGAAACCACCTCAAAGTTATTCTCTCCAATCAATCCATTGAGTTATTCCTATAAGTGTCACAAATAGCCATAGAGTTCGTAGTGAAATAACACCATATGACACACATCAATCAACCCTAATGTCACCTAGATACTACAATGTCACCACAAGTACCCGTGGGTCAATTATACGATATGCATCAAAGAACTTCAGCTTCATAATATTCAATCCAACACAAAGAACCTCAAAGAGTGCCCCAAGATTCCTACCGGAGAAATAAGGACGAAAACATGCATCAACACCTATGCTTCTATTACCCCAATGTCACCTTAGGAATCCGCAAGTTGAGTGCCAAAACATACATCATGTGAATCAATAGAAGACTGTCAGCGTACAAAAGTAGGGGCTCTCCTTTTGCACCCCTTTACTTGTGCACGGGCAGTCAGAGCCATGCCCACGGCCACACTAAGCAGGGCAGAGGAGGGATGCCGGAGCACAAGACGACCAGAGCAACGCCAAGACCAGAGACACAAAGAGAGCAAGAGGGCGAGGTGGACTCCCCCGGCAAGACTCTTCCCAGGGTGGCTTCCGCAGCCTCGGCAAGATCCTTGCCGAGGCAACTTGCCTGACGCCAGCAAAGCGCACCACCCTTGACCCCAAGGGGTTCCCACGCCATATTGAAACCAAGGCTCGGGAGGCACCTCTGTGGTGGCATGCAGATCTTTGTAGAGATCATAGACACACAAGATCAGATGGAAACCATAAGACGATGATCCTTGGCGAGATCCCTGCCAAGGAGATCCACGAGACCCCCGGCAAGATCCTTGCCGGGGACGACCGCGATGCCGCAGCAAGACCCTTGCCAGGCCCTCGGCAAGACCCTTGCCGAGGACGCCTTCGGGGCCGCAGCCAGGCCCGTGTCCGACAAGACTCCGCCACCGCTCCCCATGCAACTGCCAGCTCGACCAGTCGGGCAGGCATCTGCGTGGCAGCGCACGGCCTCTACACCAACTCAGCAAGCACCTGCGTGGTGGCATGCAGATGTTTGTGAAGGCTCCACCATCGCGCCAGCCCAGCAGCCAGCCAACATGGCGTTACAACGCCTCGTTAGCTTGGACGCGTGTCGGAGCCAGTCGAGGTGACGACAGCTGGGACGAGCTTCTTTGTCGTCCCCAATAAAGCAAGAGGGACACGTCGGTAGCGCATTAAATGCATTTGTCCGATGATGCCAGGGGATAGACTCAGCCCCTGTACACCTTTCCACCTCCTATGTGCCACTGTGGCAACCCCTTTTGTCTATAAAAGGAGGCCCAAGGCGTACTGGAGGGGGATTCGGATCTTTTAGACTAGAGAGCCACTCCAGCTAGTTCAAGTACACAAGAACACCTAAATACACATCAAAGCAGGACTAGGGTTTTATGCGTCTCCGCGGCCCGAACCTGGGTAAATGATTTGTGTGTTGACCGCCAGACCTGCTATTTGCACAACCCACGCCCACCGACCGTAGAAGGGATCCCAGTGACCCCATAGGTGCTGTTTCCCACCATGACATCTCTGGCGCGCCAGGTAGGGGGTGCACAGTTGTGAGAATCTGGCCTAGCAGTTAGTTTAGCAGTTCTTCATCGCCATGGCTCCCAAGAATAAGACGATCACGGCGATCGGCTCGTCGAGGGCCGAACGGCCCGTACTAGTACGGGCGAGTGGTGGGGCGGCCGCGGACGGAAGCCGAGGCACGGCTCACGAACACCCGCTTCGCTCTGGCAGCCAAAGCCTGGCGAGCGACGTCGTTCGTGCGCGAGACAACGGGCCACACGCCACCAAATCCGAAGACGGAGCCAGGCCCCCCGTAGGCGGCGCGGGGCCCTCCAGGGGCGGCGTCGTGCCACCCACGGGCGGCACGGTGACTTCCGAGGTGCCTACGCCGGCGCCCCCAACGCGCTCTTCCCAGCTTGTGCGCGACGAGCAGCGTCACCACGCCGGCGACCCCAGGCACCGTCGTGGGAAGAGTCCTGCGCATCATTCGCGGGATATAGAAGGCCAGCACGTGCGTCGAAGTGCTGGCGAAAATGGCGTACAGCCGCCGGGCCATGATAGAGCTCCTTCTAATGTGGTTAGAAGTTGGAGCGCATCACGGTCCATGCAGCTTTCGCCACCACCCATGCCAGCGGAAGCTTTGGCACACGCGCAGTTGCTCCTCGACTTTCCTCCTGCTGCGGAGAAACTCGATGAGTGTAGAGCCGCCATCCGAAGCCTCGTCGGTGTTGCAAACAAAGATGAGCCACGACCGGCGGGGCCCTCTGGCCGGCGCTCTGTCGAGCCACCGCATGCCAGTGGTGGAAGGATCAGGGGCGCTGCGGCCACGGTGCACTCTCCTCCTCCTCGCCAGCCACCGCGGGTGTCGATCCGTCGTGACGGCGCTTGTGATAACATATCCGTAGCGTCGTCTGACCCACAGACCCACCGCGATCAGCGCCAAGTCCTTCAGGAGCGAGCCCGTGAAGACGCTCGAACCACCATCGAACGCCGGCGCGATGCACTACCAGTCAGATAGGTGGGCGGGGCCCACTATGGACCACCCAGCACCGAGGGGCTCTGACGACCTACCCTACGAGGTGGGTTTCCCAGCCTTTACCCGTGAGTTGCGGCAGTTCCAATGGCCCTCCAACCGCACGTTCAAGCCGGACGTTGGCGAGAAGTACAACGGCAAGACCCACCCGTCAGAGTTCCTCTGCATCTACACCATCGCGATGCAAGCTGCTAGAGCCCGCGACGACAAGGTGCTTGCCAATTACTTCCCGCTAGCACTCAAACCCAATGTCATGTCATGGTTGATGCACTTGCCGGCGGATTCCATTTCTTCTTGGTTGGACTTGTGCCATGAGTTCGTTGGCGCCTTTACCGGAGGCCACCAAGCTCATGGCCAGGCAAGAGATTTGCATATCATCCCCCGGAAGGAAGGTGAAACCCTGTGCAAGTACATACAGAGGTTCAGCCGGGTGTAATACAACATCCCAGATGTTCATCCCGCCACCGTGATCAGCGCATTCCATCAGAATGTGCGCAACTTCAAAGATGCATGAAGAGCTGGCGATGAACAAGGTCAAGGATGTGGCCGAACTTTATGTTCTGGCCGATAGGTGAGCTCGAGCGGAAGAGGGGAGGAAGTACGCCGGCAAGGATGCCGGCACGGAAACCGACTCCACAAACGAAGACGCGGCCACCCCGACAAAAAAGGGGCAGGCGCCGCAACAGGAAGCGCAAGGGCAAGACTGTGCTTGCCGTTGAGGGATTTGAGGGCGCTTGTGCGGCCAAGAAGGCCAAGGCCGACGACCCCGGCAAGGAAGTTGCCGGGTGCACTGCTTGCCAGGCCTTGGCAGCCGCCGACAAGCCAGGAGGCTGCGACAAGCAATGTTGCAAGATCCATCGCACCAAGGGCCACGACCTCTAGAACTACCGGCAAGTCGAGTTGCTTGCTGAGAAGTAAAAAGCCGAGTATGAGAGGCGGTACAAGGAGAAGGGCTAGGATGGTGCCGAGGGGTCTGGCAAGAAGCATGGCGGCCAAGGAGGCCGGCGCGGAAAGGATAATCAGCAAGAGAGGACCGCTCGGGGCCGCGACAAGAAGCAAGAAGATGATGATCATGACGAAGATGACGAGTCCGGCGAGCACAAGTTCCAGAAGGCTACGGAGGCCATGTGCGTCGACGGTGGTGCCTTGTTGCACACTTCTCACCGCCAACTCAAGCAGTGGGCGCGTGAGATTACAGCAACGGAACCATCCCTCGATGCTCAGAGGCCACTAAAATGGTCCAGCATGCCTATCATTTTCGACATCAAGGACCACCCTGACCGCACGACTGCGGTCGGGTGTTTGCCGTTGTTGGTCTCACCAACAATACGCAACCTCAAGGTTACGAAGATGCTAGTTGACGGCAGGGCCGGTCTGAGCCTGATCTCGCCCACTGTGATCAAAAGGCTACAGATTCCTGATGGAGACCTCGAAGAGACGGGCATGTTTCAAGGGGTCAACCTGGGGAGGAGCCAGCCAAAGGGTAAGGTCACGCTGCCCGTGACGTTTGGAGGTGAGTTAAACTACAGGATGGAGAGGATTGTTTTCAATGTAGCCGAGATCCCCTTACCCTACAACGGGATTCTCGGCCGCCCGACACTAGCCAAGTTTATGGCGGCGGCGCACTACGCCTACAACACGCTGAAGATGCCGGGGCCGATGACCATCATCACCGTCCCCTCCGACAAGAAGGATGCACTGATCTGCGCCAACCAACTCTATCGGGAAGCAGTTGCAGCGACTGCCGCCAAGGCACTCGCTCCTGCCGTTGGAGCCCCAGCAGGGAAGAAGACCAACAAGACCTCCCGCACCCACTCCGACAAGCGCACCTCTTCATAGTGTTGTGCTCCCGTCGAGGACGTGCCAGAGAGCTCCACCGGCAAGAGCAAGAAATCCATAGCTGCGCCACCAGAGACCAAGAGGGTGTCCGTCGAGGAGGATGGCACGGGAGGGGCTTTCACCATAAGCTCCACCCTGGACAGCAAATAGGAAAGCGCGCTCGTCACCTTCCTGCGGGCAAATGTCGATGTGTTTGCATGGCAAGCATCCGACATCCCCGGCGTTCCCAGGGAGGTGATTGAGCACCATCTTGCTACCTGTCCTCATGCGCGACCCGTCAAGCAGAAGGTCAGGAAGCAAGCTTTGGAACGGCAGGAGTTCATTACGGAGGAGATCAGAAAGTTGGAAGCGGCAGGCTTGGTGAGAGGAGTACTCCATCCGACGTGGTTGTCCAATCCGGTAGTAGTGCGCAAGGCAAATGGGAAGTGGAGGCTGTGTATTGACTACACAGGTATCAATAAGGCTTGTCCCAAGGACCCTTTCCCATTGCCGCGCATTGACCAGATTGTTGACTCCACGGTCGGGTGTGATCTGCTATCATTCGCCTACTCGGGGTACCACCAAATCTTCATGGCGAGAGAGGACGAAGAGAAGACAGCGTTCATCACCCCATGTGGCACGTATTGCTTCTTACGGATGCCTTTTGCGTTGAAGACTGCTGGCTTGACGTTTGCAAGGGCGGTCCATATTGGTTTTGAGCCCTGGCTACATAGAAATATGGAAGCTTATATGGATGACATAGTGGTCAAAACCAAAGACAGGGCGACACTTGTACAAGATCTGGAGGAAACGTTTGTGCATCTACGCAAGATCAACCTCAAGTTGAACCCTGAGAAGTGTGTCTTCGGCGTTCCGTCCGGCAAACTTCTCGGGTTCTTCGTGTCACAGCGCGGGATCGAGACAAACCCAGACAAGATCAAGGCTATTGAGCAGATTAGGGCACCCAAGTGGATCAAGGACGTGCATCGGCTCACTGGGTGCGTTGCCTCCATGAGCAGATTCATCTCCAGGTCTGCTGAGCGTGCCCTTCCCTTCTTCAAAATCTTGAAAAGGTGGGCCCAATGGAATGGACCCCAGAGGCCGAAGCAGCACTGCAGGATTTGAAGAAATACCTCTCCTCTACACCGATACTCGTTGCGCCCAAACCCCAAGAACCGTTGCTGCTGTACCTAGCGGCAACGAACCAAGTGGTCAGCGCCGCACTAGTGGCACAGAGGGAGGTCGACGAAGAGGCAAGGCCCCCGGCAGGGTCCAACGCTGGCGGGGCAGGGCCTACGCAACCAGACGAAGTGCTGCCAAAGAAAAAAATGATGCAACACCCAGTTTACTTTGTCAGCTCCCTCCTGCAGGGGGCTAGGTCAAGGTACTCCGGTGTGCAAAAATTGCTCTTTAGCCTCCTTATGGCCTCGAGGAAGCTGCGTCATTACTTCCAGGCATACGAGATCACCGTCGTCACCCGCCTCCTATTGCAACGGATATTGCATAACCCAGATGCAACCGGGAGGATTGTGGAGTGGGCTGTGGAGCTGTCGAGCTTTGGCTTGAAGTTTGAAAGTACTTCGACAATCCAGAGCAGAGTCTTGGTAGAGTTCATTGCCGAGTGAACCTCGACGCCAGACGAAGAGATTCAGGAGACCACCCTCCCCGGCGAGGAGGCAAGTCGCAACTGGATTATGTACTTTGACGGGGCTTTCTCGCTGCATGGCGTCGGTGCTGGTGTGCTGCTCGTCGCACCCACCGGAGAGCACCTCAAGTATGTAATCCAGATGCACTTTCCCAGGGAGATGTCCACAAACAACACTGCTGAATACGAGGGGTTGCTTGCCGGTCTCAGGATCGCGGCAGACCTAAGGATCAAGAAGCTCATCGTCAGGGGTGATTTGCAGCTTGTTGTCAGGCAAGTCAACAAAGATTATCAAAGCCCGTTGATGGAGGCCTATGTGGATGAGGTGAGGAAGCTGGAGGAGCACTTTGACGGTATACAAGAAGAGCATGTTCCCTGAGTGGAGAATGACATCACCGACTACCTATCAAAGCGCGCTGCCTTCAAACTACCTTTGGAACCAGGTACTTTTGTGCTTCGGCTGACTCAACCATCCGTTGAACCGTCAATAGAGCAGAACAAGCGAAGGAAACCAGGCCCCGGCAAGTACTTTCCCGCCGAGCTCCCAAGAGCCGCCGGCAAGGATGTTACCATGGGCGCTGAGCCAGCCGTGGGGCAACCGACTCCGGTGGGGCGTCAAGTCCTGGCTATAAAGACAGCTGCTCCCATGGCCGAGGAAGTGCCTTTAGTCCTTGTCGTCGTTCGTCAGGCTCCGGCATGGGCACTACATACCGTCTGATTCCTCCAAACAGGGGAACTCCCTGAGGAGCAGGAGGAAGCAGAGAAAGTAGCCCGTCGGTCTGCCATGTATCAATTCGTCGATGATGTCCTATACATAAAAAGACCAAACGCTGTGAAATTGAAGTGCATTCCCCGGGAGGAAGGACTGGAGTTGTTGGTAGAGATACACGGAGGCATATGTGGCTCCCACATAGGGTCAAGGGCCCTTGCCGGAAAGGCATTCCGGCAATGTTTCTTCTGGCCCACCGCCCTCCAGGATGCGACGGCACTAGTAACGAAGTGTGAAGCGTGCCAGTTCCATTTGAAGAAGCTTCATCAACCACCTCAAGCTCTCCAAACAATCCCTCTCTCCTGGCCATTCTCGGTCTGGGGGTTCGACATACTGGGCCCCTTTCCCTGTGTTGTCGGGGGCTTTGAGTACGTGTACGTTGCAATCGACAAGTTGACAAAGTGGCCGGAGGTGGAGATAGTGAGAAAGGTGACAGCACAATTGGCCGTCAAATTCTTCAAGGGGCTAGTCTGCCATTTCGGTGTGCCAAACAGGATCATCACAGACAACGGCACATAGTTCACGAGCCACGCCTTCATGCAGTACATCCAGGACCTCGGCAGCAAGATCTGTTTTGCTTCTGTTGCACATCCACGAAGCAATGGCCAGGCTGAGAGGGCAAATGCTGAAGTGTTGCGAGACCTCCAGACAAGGACTTTTGACAGGCTACGCAGGTTCGGACGACGCTGGATTGATGAATTGCCGGCGGTTCTTTGGTCGATCAGAACGACGCCAAATCGAGCCACCGGTCAGACACCCTTCTCCCTTGTTTACGGGGCAGGAGCAGTTCTCCTCACGGAACTCACATACAGGTCACCTCGAGTGCTCGCTTATGATGAGCTTGGGCAAGAGCAGTTGCGTCAAGATGACGCGACGCTCCTTGAGGATGATCGTCTTCGGGTGGCTGTACGAGCAACGCGCTACCAGCAAGCATGCGCCGCTACCATAGAGGCAAGGTTCTTGCCCGAAGCTTTGAGGAAGGCGACCTTGTTCTTCAGCACGTTCCTGGCGTTCCAGTGAGCAACTCTTGGAACATCGAACATCTTTGCAAGTTCTACCCATAAGGCGCGGTTGCCAGGCCCCCCGGCAAACCACCTTTTGTACAAGCCTTGCTGGCAAGGCATATAACCCTTTGTATGAAGCCAGGCGCAGACCCTGAGCATAAATAAATGAAGCGCTGGCGCCCTAAGTTATAGCATGCATGCTAGGTTGAGTCTCTCCCTCGATTAGGGTTGATAGTGCTTAGTGGCGGCTAACCCCTAGCATAGAGGTCGAGTGTGCGTCACTCTGTTCCTTTCGGTCTTCTTTGGTTTGCAGGGTACATGGACATTTCTGCTGAGCTATTGGGAGGAAAAAGAACAGGACGGTGCTCCAGCCCCGGCAAGCCAAGGTTGCCGGGGGCTGCAGACACAAGGATCTAACCGTGGCAGCCCAAGGTTGCCGGGGGCTACAACGTCAGATAAGTTTTTCTCCGCCCACTCTGTGCGCCCATGTGAACCATGAATGTATAAGGCTTCACTCACTCTCGTACCATCTTGCCCCCTCCGTCCCGTGTCCGAAAACTCTATTTTGGACCGGAACTTGGTTGTAGTGTGGTGGGAAGAGGGCGATCGAAAGGCCTAATCCTACTCGGCCCCTACCTTTGCCAAGAGCGTGAGCGTAGTCGGGCCGTAGAACAGGAGGACGGCGAGGCCTATTGCCGGGAGACCATGTTTATCTTAAGATAACGAGGATGCGTTCCTCGGTGTGGCCCTCGCCCACGCGCAAACAAAACCCAGTAAACACCCTTCCTTTCATTCATACGTTGTGAACAAGAACAATTTATACGGAATGGGTACACGAGCAAGGGGATTACAAATTTTGAAATCTAACTAGTGCCCGTAGGCTTACAAACTAGAAAAGATAAGTGCCCCGTGATTCCTGTTCTTGCCCCTTTCCTCCCAGGTGCGGCAAGTGAAGGCAAAAAGGAAGGGACGGGGAATGCACCCATGGAGAGCTTGACGAGGAAGGCCCTCGGCAGAGCGCATGGTGGAGGGAGGGGCGACGCGGTCAGTCAGAGATGAGGTCGACATGCCCTCGCTCGACACTCTAGTCGTCGCTGTCGCTGTCCACCTCATCAATCCCGCTTGAAGAGGTGTCTTCATCGTCGGAGGAGCTCTCCACGCAGCACTTTAGGCGAGTCCCAGAGGCTCCAAAGACCTTGATAGAGAGCAGGCCGTTCTCCATTAATTTGAAATAGAGAACGAGCCCCGCCGTCAGGCTATGGATGCAAGCGAAGGTCTTCCATCCGCGGCGAAGATACATGACCTGAGGGGCGGGTAAGTCGACGTCGACCCGCATGCCTCCGTTCCCGCAGCCCCTCATGTGCAACTTCAGGGTCTGGGGAGGATCGAGCTCCATCTCCCGAGCGAATGGCGTGGAAGACGAAGGAGACGACGTGGTGGCCGACGCAGCCTGATGAAGAACTCACGAGGCTGGTCGCTGACGTGGCCCTCCATCAGAGGAGGCATCGCTGGCGGAGGCAAGGCCGGTGCGCCGCCCCGTCCCCCTCTTCCCCGAGTGTCGCGCTGGCCTCGGCCTCGCCCCCTCCCCCTTCCTGCCGTGGCCGGCTCCGCCGCCACGGGCTCTTGGGAAGCAGGGACGCACTGTCGAGCAGAGACCCTCGCCGCCACCGTCGAAGGACCGGCGCCCCCTCTCGCCATGGCAGATGAAAGAGCGGACCCGAAGTGGAAGGAGAAGGATGATGAAAGATTGTGGGGTTCCATCCCCCTCCCCCTTCTTATAAAGGGGCGGGGTCGGGACTCGGCCGCCCCACTCAGCCAATCCGACCATCAAGGGCGTAGAGAATCGAGGCCGGCCCACTGCCCCAACCAGCAGCGGCCCGTTTCCCCGCCTCACCATTCAAGGCCCGCACCCACCGCCTACCATATTCAGAGCACGAGGGACACATGGCGGGCGAGCAGAAATCGAGGGGACAGATGAGACGACCGTTCTCCACCCAGTGGTCGTGGGGCGTGGACACCTTGAAGACCACGACCCAAGCCCACTCAGTAAGTGAGTCGCGCCTTTGCGTTTTCCTCTTCTTACGAGGAAGGCACGAGCCGCCTCTTTACCACGATGTGACGCATGTGTGCGGAAACCGCCCCACGCACGACCCCCACGTCACGCACGACCCTCCATGTCGAGCGTTCAACGCGGATCGTGGGGAAGCGCAGCGGACGGGGAAATTACTGCGGTAAAAATCCGCCCCACCTGCCCGCGCACCATTCTGGGCCTAGCCCAACAACGCGTCGCGCTTATGTGTGGCCCAGGCCCGGGGGCTCCTATCGGTGTACAAAAGTAGGGGCTCTCCTTGTGCACCCCTTTACTTGTGCATGGGCAATCAGAGTCGCGCCCATGACCACACTAAGCAGGGCAGAGGAGGGATGCCGGAGCACAAGACGACCGGAGCAACGCCAAGACCAGAGACGCAAAGAGAGCAAGAGGCCAAGGTGGACTCCCCCGGCAAGACTCTTTCCGGGGTGGCTTCCGCAGCCTCGGCAAGATCCTTGCCGAGGCAACTTGCCTGACGCCAGCAAAGCGCACCACCCTTGAGCCCAAGGGGTTCCCACGCCATATTGGAACCAAGGCTCGGGAGGCACCTCTGTGGTGGCATGCAGATCTTTGTAGAGATCATAGACACACAAGATCAGATGGAAACCATAAGACGACGATCCTTGGCGAGATCCTTGCCAAGGAGATCCACGAGACCCCCGGCAAGATCCTTGCCGGGGACGACCATGGTGCCGCAGCAAGACCCTTGCCGGGCCCTCGGCAAGACCCTTTATGAGGATGCCTATGGGGCCGCAGCCAGGCCCGTGTCCGACAAGACTCCGCTGCCGCTCCCCAGGCAGCTGCCAGCTTGACCAGCCGGGCATCTGCATGGCAGCACGCGGCCTCTACACCAACTCAGCAAGCACCTGCCTGGTGGCATGCAGATCTTCGTGAAGGCTCCACCACCGTGCCAGCCCAGCAGCCAGCCAACGTGGCGTTACAATGCCTCGTCAGCTTGGACGCGCGTCGGAGCCAGGCAAGGCGACGACAGTTGGGACGAGCTTCTTTGCCGTCCCCAATAAAGCAAGAGGGGCACGTCGGTAGCGCATTAAATGCGTTTGTCCGACGATGCCAAGGGATAGACGCAGTCCCTGTACACCTTTCCACCTCCTGTGTGCCACTGTGGCAACCCCTTTTGTCTATAAAAGGAGGCCCGAGGCGTACTGGAGGGGGATTCAGATCTTTTGGACTACAGAGCCACTGCAGCTAGTTCAAGAACACAAGAACACCTGAATACACATCAAAGCAGGACTAGGGTTTTACGCGTCTCCGTGGCCCGAACCTGGGTAAACGATTTGTGTGCTGACCGCCAGACCTGCTCTTTGCACAACCCCGCACCCGCCGACCGTAGAAGGGATCCCAGTTCCCCCATAGGTGTCGTTTCCCGCCATGACAAACACACCATTGTCACCACGGGTATCCCACGCAAGACATACATCAAGTGTTCTCAAATCCATAATATTATTCAACCCAATGGTAGTGAAACCTCAAAGGTAAAACTCAATTCATCACAAGAAGATAGAGGGGGAGAAACATCATATGATCCAACTATAGTAACAAACGGTACATCAAGATCGTGCCAAAACAAGAACACGAGAGATATGGAGAGAGAGAGAGAGAGAGATCAAACACATAGCTACTGGTACATACCCTCAGCCCCGAGGGTGAACTACTCCTTCCTCGTCATGGAGACTGCCGGGATGATGAAGATGGCCACTGGTGATGGTTTCCCCCTCTGGCAGGGTGCCGGAACGGGCTCCCAATTGGTTTTTCGTGGCTACAGAGGCTTGCAGCGGCGGAACTCCTGGACTAGGTTTATTTCTAGGGGTTTCTATATTTATAGGATTTTTTGGCGTCGGGAACAAGTCAAGGGGGTCCACGAGGCGACAACAAGATAGGGGGCGCGCCCTCCACCCTTGTGGATGCCTCGTGGCTCTTTTGGCCCAACTCTTTTGCTTCGGGGTCTTCTTTCGGTCCATAAAAAATCACCATAAATTTTCAGCTCATTTGGACTCCGTTTGATATTCCTTTTCTGTGAAACTCAAAAACAAGGAAGAAAATAGAAACTGGCACTAGGCTCTAAGTTAATAGGTTAGTCCCAAAAATAATATAAAATAGCATATAAATGCATATAAAACATCCAAGATGGATAATATAATAGCATGGAATAATCAAAAATTATAGATAAGTTGGAGACGTATCAATCTACAAGTTTTATGTATGATTTTATGACTAACCATGTGAATGAGCAATTCATGTTAACTCTCTAAATAGATAGAAGTGAAGCATGAGAGTTCTATTCTTTCTACAAAAGATTTGCCCATGCTCTAACAAATATAAGTGAAGCAAAAGATCATTCTACAAATGGCGGTTTTCTATGCATAGAGAAAGAGGCAATCCAAACTTCAAATGATATAAGTGAAGCACATGAAGCATTCTATAAAGCCATACTCAAAAGATATAAGTGAAGTGCATGAAGAATTCTATAAATCAAACAAGTACTATCTCATACCAGCATGGTGCATAAACTAAAATGTAAAAATAAACACAAAAGAAGCTCCAAGAATTTGCGCATATCATGTGGCAATAAAAATATAGCTCCAAGTAAAATTACCGATGGTCGTTAGAAGAAAGAGGGGATGCCTTTCGGGGCATCCCCAAGCTCAGTTTCTTGGGAGTCCTTGAATACCACTCCTTATTCCTTCATCCATCGTGATCTCACCCAAAACTTGAAATGTTCAGTCTCACAAAACTTAACAAAATCCTCGTGAGATCTATTAGTATAATAAAGCAAATCACCACTTTAAGTACTATTGAAACCCAATTCATATTTTATTTCTGCATTATACCTACTGTATTCTAACTTCTCCATGGCTTATACCAACGATAAAATCCATATCCATCAAAACACGCAAAACAATGCATCAAAAACAGAATCTGTCAAAAACAGGATAGTCTATACAATTTGAACATTGACCATACTTATGTAACTCCAAAAATTCTGAAACATTAGAATACCGTAAACAATTTACATAGCTGTACTGTGTAAAAAAATTAGAAACGTTTGACATTCCAGTAAAAAATGTAAATTCGTGCACTACAACCAAAGTTTCTGTTTTTACACCGCACATACCAAACAAGCAATCTAAACATCCTAAAGGAAAATCTTGTCACATTATTTTTATAATACAATGGATTTATACAAGGGGATAATTATTTTGTTGAAAAGTTTCTGTAATTCGAGATTTGCAAAGTTTCCATGGGCATGAAGAAAGTTCAAGGAGCTCCCCCACTTCAACGGTGCTCGTCTTTCTTACTTTCACATTTCTTTTTGAAAAAATTTAGGTTACCTATATATTTTTGTTTTTGAACTTTTTAAAATCACACAACAGAATAAATGACTCTCTAAAACTTCCAGGTTGTCTCGCTGTCAGCGCTTTCTTTAAAGCCATTAAGCTAGGCATAAAGTGCTCAAGTAATTGATCCACCCAGATCCCAAGGTATATCAAAGCCAATTTTAATTAACAAAGATTTGTAATTTAGTATTGAGAACGAACCAACATATATCATGCAACAACGAAGTCTAACTCTCTTTCTATGCATCGGTGCTACTTCTTGAGCTTGCGTTGGTTTTTCCCTTGAAGAGGAAAGGGTGATGCAGCACAGTAGAGGTAAGTATTTCCCTCAGTTAAGAACCAAGGTATGAATCCAGTAGGATAAGAATGCGCAAATCACCAATACCTGCACAAACAATCAAACACTTGCACCCAACGCGATAAAGGGGTTGTCAATCCCTTCACGGTCACTTGCAAAGGTGAGATCTGACAGAGAAAAATAAAACTAAACAAAGGATAACTAAATATGTTTAGATTTTTTGGTTTATATATATGAAAATAAAAAATTGCAAAATAGTAAATCGTAAACTAATATGATGAAAATAGACCCAGGGGCCATAGGTTTCACTAGAGGCTTCTCTCTTGAAGGCAAATAATACGGTGGGTGAACAAATTACTGACGAGTGATACGTCCATTTTGCATCATGTTTACCTACTATTACTTATAATGTTTTTATGCATAATAATGCTTTTTGGAGTAATTCTAATGCCTTTTATCTCATAATTTGCAAGGTACACACAAAGAGGGAGAATTCTGGCAGCTGGAAATCTGGACCTGAAAAAGCTATGTCAGGCCATCTATTCTGTACAACTCCAAATGAGTTGAAACTTCAGGAGGAATTTTTATGGAATAAATAAGAAATAATGTAGCAAATAACAACTGGAGGGGGGCCACCTGGTGAGCACAAGACACGAGGGCTCGCCTGGGCCCCCGGGCGTGCCCTAGTGGGTTGTGTAAGCCCAGCCCACCTTCGGTGCCCATCTTCTGGTATATAAGTCATTTTGACATAGAAAAATAAGGGGAGGACTTTCGGGATGAAGCGCCGCCATCTCGAGGCGGAACTTGGGCAGGAGCACTTTTGCCCTCCAGCGGAGCGATTCCACCAGGGGAACTTCCCTCCCGAAGGGAGAAATCATCGTCATCATCATCACCAACAACTCTCCCATCTTGGGGAGGGAAATCTCCATCAACATATTCAACAACACCATCTCCTCTCAAACCGTAATTCATCTCTTGTGTTCAATCTTTGTACCGGAACTATAGATTGGTACTTGTGAGTGACTAGTAGTGTTGATTACATCTTGTAGTTGATTACTATATGGTTTATTTGGTGGAAGATTATATGTTCATATCCAATATGATATTTAATACCCCTCTGAACTTGAGCATGGTTATCATTTGTGAGTAGTTACTTTTGTTCTTGAGGTCATGGGAGAAATCTTGTTGCAAGTAATCATGTGAATTTTTTATATGTTTGATATTTCGATGGTATGTATGTTGTGATTCCCTTAGTGGTGTCATGTGAACGTCGACCACATGACACTTCACCATATTTCGGCCTAAGGGAATGCATTTTGGATTAGTTATTAGATGATGGGTTGCGAGAGTGACAGAAGCTTAAACCCTAGTTTATGCGCTATTCCGTAAGGGGCCGATTGGATCCAAAAGTTTAATGCTATGGTTAGAATTTATTCTTAATACTTTTCTTGTGGTTGCGAATGCTTGCGAGGGGGTTAGTAATAAGTAGGAGGTTTGTTCAAGTAAGAACAACACCTAAGCACTGATCCACCCACATATCAAATTATCAAAGTAGCGAACACAAATCAAACCAACATGATGAAAGTGACTAGATGAAATTCCCGTGTACCCTCAAGAACACTTTGCAAATCATAAGAGACTGTTTGGCCTGTCCTTTGCCTCAAAAGGATTGGGCTACCTTGGTGCACTTTTTTTTACTATTATCATTACTTGCTTGTTACAAATTATCTTGCTATCAAAGTACTCGCTACTTACAATTTCAGTGCTTACAGACATTACCTTGCTGAAAACCACTTGCCATTTCCTTCCGCTCCTCGTTACGTTCGACACTCTTACTTATCGAAACGACTACAATTGATCCCTTATAATTGTGGGTCATCAAGGCTTTTTCTGGCACCGTTGCCAGAGAGTGAAGCGCTCTTGGTAAGGAAAAATGATTACTACGTGCTAAAATTTATTGTTACTTGTTACTATGAAAAACAATCCTTTGAGGGGTTTGTTCGGGGTAACTTCACCTCGACCATAACCACAATTAGTCACCCCTCAACCTACTGCACCTACTGAAAATATTGAATATGAAATTCCTTCAGGTATGATCAAACAACTTCTAGCTAATCCTTATGCAGGAGATGGAACCGAACATCTTGATATGCACTTGATATATGTGGAAGAAATTTGTGGATTGTTTAAGCTTGCAGGTTTACCTGGAGATGAAGTTAAGAAGAAGGTTTTCCCTTTATCTTTGAAGGGAAAGGCATTGGCATGGTATAGGCTATGCGATGATATTGGATCTTGGAATTGGAATCGATTGAAATTGGAGTTTCACCAAAAAAATTATCCTATGCATCTAGTTCATCGTGATCAGAATTATATATATATATATAATTTTTGGCCTCATGAAGGAGAAAGTATCGCTCTAGCTTGGGGGAGGCCTAAGTCAATGTTATATTCATGCCCCAACCATGAGCTCTCGAAGGAAAATATCATTCATGCTCGGCTTTCTCATGATGATCGATCCATGCTCGATACTTCTTGTACTGGTTCCTTTATGAAGAAGACTATTGAATTCCGATGGGATCTTTTGGAAAAGAATTAAACACAACTCTGAAGATTGGGAACTCGATGAAGGTAAAGAGTCAGGTATTAAGCTTAAGTATGATTGTGTTAAATCTTTTATGAATACCGATGCTTTTCAAAAGTTTAGCACCAAATATATGGACTGACTCTAAGATAGTAGCCTCCTTTTGTGAATCCTTTGCTACTCATGTTAATCTCCCTAAAGAGAAGTGGTTCAAATATCACCCACCTATTAAAGAAGAAATTAAAGAACCAGTAATAGCTAAAGATGAAACTATAATCTATAATGTTGATCCAGTTGTTCCTACTGCTTATATTGAAAAACCACCTTTCCCTATTAGGATAAAGGAGCATGCTAAAGTTTCAACTGTGGTCAATGAAAGTTATATTAGAACATCTAAACCAGCTAAACAAATCAATGTAGAACCTAGTGTTGCTATGGTTAAGGATCTCCTAGTTGAAAATATAGATGGGCATGTTATTTACTTCTGTGATTAAGCCGCTAGAATTGCCAAACCCGATGAAAATGATAAGCATAGACCTGTTGTTGTCATGCATGTTGTCTCAGTTAAAATAGGAGGTCACTGTTATCATGGTTAATGTGACATAGGTGCTAGCGAGAGTGCTATTCCTTTTACCTTATATCAAGAAATTATGAATGATATAGCACCCGCTGAAATAGAAGACATAGATGTTACTATTAAACTTGCTAATAGAGACACCATCACACCACTTGGGATTCTTAGGGATGTTGAAGTCTTGTGTGGGAAAATAAAATACCCTACTGATTTTCTTGTTCTTGGTTCCCCACAAGATGACTTTTGTCCCATTATCTTTGGTAGACCTTTCTTGAACGCCGTTAATGCTAAAATTGATTTTGAGAAACAAACTGTCGGTGTTAGCTTTGGTGATGAGTCTCATGAATTTAATTTTTCCAAGTTTAGTAGAGAATCTCATAAAAATTAATTACCTAGTAAGGATGAAATTATTGGTCTTGCTTCTATTGTTGTGCCTCCTACTGATCCTTTAGAACAAAATCTGCTAGACCATGAAAATGATTTACATATGCATGAAAGAAATGAAATAGATAAGATTTTCTTTGAACAATGTCCTCTTCTTAAACACAATTTGGCTATTAAAACTCTATGAGGCCCTCCTCCATATAAAGGTGATCCTGTGTTTGAATGAAACAATTGCCAGACACTTTGAAATATGATTATCTTGATGAGAATAAGATATATATTGTTATTATTAGTGCTAGCCTTTCAGAACATGAAGAAGAAAGATTATTGAAAGTTCTAAGGAAGCACCGAGCTGCTATTGGGTATATTCTTGATGATCTTAAGGGCATCAGTCCCACTCTATGTCAGCACAAGATTAATATGGAACCTGATGCTAAACCCGTTGTTGATCACCAACGTCGGTTAAATCCGAAGATGAAAGAAGTGGTAAGAATGGAAATATTAAAACTTCTGGAAGCAGGTATAATCTATCCTATAGCTGATAGTAGATGGGTAAATCATGTTCACTATGTCCCTAAGAAAGGAGGTATTACTATTGTTCCTAATGATAAGAATGAACTAATTCCACAAAGAATTGTTACAGGCTATAGAATGGTAATTGATTTTATAAAACTAAATAAAGCAACTAGAAAAGATCATTACCCTCTGCCTTTTATTGATCAAATGCTAGAAAGATTATCTAAGCACACACATTTTTGCTTCCTTGATGGATATTATGGTTTTTCACAAATACCTATTTCTCAAGCTGATCAAGAAAAGACCACTTTTACTTGCCCTTTTGGAACTTATGCTTATAGACATATGCATTTTGGTTTATGCAATGCACCGACTACCTTTCAAAGATGTATGACTGCTATATTCTCTAACTATTGTGAAAAGATTGTTGAGGTTTTCATGGATGACTTTTTTGTTTATGGGAAGTCTTTTGATGATTGTTTAAGCAATCTTGATCGAGTTTTGCAGAGATGCGAGCAAACAAATCTTGTCTTGAATTGGGAGAAGTGCCACTTTATGGTTAACGAAGGTATTGTTTTGGGCCATAAAATTTTTGAAAGACGTATTGAGCTGGAAAAAGCTAAGGTTGATGCAATTGAAAAAATGCCATGTCCTAAAGATATCAAAGGTATCCGTAGTTTCCTCGGTCATGCTGGTTTCTATAGGAGGTTTATTAAAGACTTCTCTAAAATTTCGTATGGAAAAGAAAGATGCTAAACGTAGACTCGTTAGGTGGGTTCTCATGCTACAATAATTTTATTTGCATATCATTGATAGAAAAGGAGCGGAGAACCCCGTAGCTGATAACTTGTCTAGGCTTGAAAATAATCTTGATGACCCACAACCTATTAACGATAGTTTCATTGATGACTAATTAGCTGCAATAAATGTTTCTCATAGTACACCTTGGTATGCTGACTATGCTAATTATATTGTTGCTAAATACATACCACCTAGCTTTATTTACCAACAAAAGAAAAAATTCTTCTATGATTTAAGACATTACTTTTGGGATGACCCACATCTTTATAAATAAGGAGTAGATGGTATTATTCGACGTTGTGTACCTGAGCATGAACCGGGACAAATCCTACGGAAATGTCACTTTGAAGCTTATGGAGGACATCATGCAGGAGATAGAACTGCTCACAAGGTATTGCAATCTCGGTTTTATTGGCCTACTCTCTTCAAGGATGCTCATAAGTTTGTCTCATCTTGTGAGGAATGTCAAAGAATAGGTAATATCGGTAAGCATCAAGAAATGCATATGAATTATTCACTTGTTGTTGAACCATTTGATGTTTGGGGATTTGATTACATGGGACCTTTTCCTTCCTCTAATGGGTATACTCATATTTTGGTTGATGTTGATTATGTTACTAAGTGGGTAGAAGCTATTCAAACTAGTAGTGTTCATCACAACACCTCTATTAAAATGCTTAAGGAAGTTATTTTCCCAAGGTTTGGAGTCCCTAGATATTTAATGACTGATGGTGGTTCACACTTTATTCATGGTGCTTTCCGTAAAATGCTTGCCATGTATGATGATAACCATAGAATTGCATCACCCTATCATCCTCAGTCTAGTGGTCAAGTTGAACTTAGCAATAGAGAAATAAAATTAATTTTACAAAAAAATGTCAATAGGTCCCGGAAGAATTGGTCTAAGAAATTAGATGATGCACTTTGGGCTTATAGAACAACCTATAAAAACCCTATGGGTATGTCTCCTTATAAAATGGTTTATGGAAAAGATTGTCATTTACCTCTCGAGTTAGAACATAAAGCTTATTGGGCAATTAAAGAACTCAACTACGATTTAAAACTTGCCAGTGAAAAGAGGTTATTTGATATTAGCTCTTTAGATGAATGGAGAACCCAAGCTTATGAAAATGCCAAATTATTCAAAGAAAAAGTTAAAAGATGGCATGATAAAAGAATCCATAAGCGTGAGTTCAAAGTTGGAGAACGTGTTCTTTTGTACAACTCTTGTTTCAGATTCTTTGCATGAAAACTCCTCTCCAAATGGGAAGGACCCTATGTTATTAAGGAGGTTTATTGATCTGGAGTTATCAAAATAAATAATGCCCATTAATGTTGTTAATGGGCAACAAATAAAACATTATATCTCAGGTACGCCATTAATGTTGAAAGCAATATTATCCAAACTATGACACCAGAAGAACACATAAAAAAACCTTCCGGAACACTCCAGAATTGTGAAAAAGAGGAGGTATGTGATACGATAAGTAAATGGACTCCGAAAAAACCGCAAAAATATTTTTGTAAGTTTTGGAATATTTAAAAAATTAGGAAAATAAGAAACTACTAGGAAGGTGACCCTGGTGGGCACAAGACACCAGGGCGCGCCTGGCAAGGTGGGTTGTGCCCACCTCGGGTACCTTCCGGACTCCATTTTTCCTATGTTTGTTTGTTTCTCAAGATACAAAAATCTTTATATACCCCTCGAACCTATTGACCACCGTATCGCGGAGAAATCTTCTGTTTTCTTTTCTTGCTATTTTCGGGCAGATCTGATGAGCCAGACATCATGTCCTCATCTTCCTGCAACAACGTGGAAGAGGATGCTTGGTTGATGAAGATCGAGCTGAAGAGAGAAGAGCCTGTAGAAGCTATCAATGGGTACAAGAGGAAGGAGGCTACCAGAGACCAAACCCTGGTGGTTGAGCAGGCCTGGCCTGCTGAGGAGGAAGAGGAAGATATACTTAAACCTTACTATGATCATCTCACCCCCTCCGAGATCGAAGCCTTTCGGGGCATCAAAATGGTTCGTGTGCAAAATAAATATCTCACCCGTGAAAATATTCTGTTGCAAGAGCACATCATCATCCTCCGGAGCGTCATCCATAGATTGGAGAATCTCTTGATCAAGAAGGACAAGATCACCACTTCATTATCACCACCTCCTTCTTCATCACCAAAAGAAAATTGAGTATCGGGTATGGGCACTCCCCTTGGCTTTCGCCAAGCTTGGGGGAGGTGCCCCGGTATCGTATCATCTCCACTATCTTTTGCCTTTACTTATCTTAGTTCGATCCATATTTATCTTTTGTTTTAGATGAATAAAAGTTTAGTTTGATCCATATTTATCTTTTGCTTTAGATGAATAAAAGTTTAGTTCGATCCTCTCTTTTCGAGAGTTTGCTTAGTGATCTATCTTTGTAATCGTGTGCGAGATATATATAATAAAGTTTAGTTTTTGTTTTGTTTTGTCTTCTTTACTTTCATGTTCAATAAAAAGAAAGGAAATACATGAAAAAGATCATATGCTAATCTTATGGTAAGTAATGACACCACATAAGGAAAAGTATAAGTACAAAATTTTATTGGACATTGACAAACATAGCATTGGTCAATGATGCAATTCATGAAAGAATTAATAAGGGATGAGAAGATTCACATGCAAATACACTATCCTAGAAATCTTTTGTGATTGTGAGCCCCCATCAAAATATTATATGCCAAAATTGTTGACGTTGGACAAGGAAGACAACTTAATGATTTATGTTTGTTCATATTCACATAGAAGTTATATTTTCATAGATCCTTAAACATGTGGTGCTTGCCCCCCATCTTTGCTAGCCAAAAATTCCGCACCAAGTAGAGATACTACTTGTGCATCCAAAAACCCTTAAACCCAAATCTTATTTTCAAGATTCCACCATACCTACCTAAGGATTGAGTAAGATCCTTCAAGTAAGTTTCCATCGGTGCAATAAGGCAATAAAAATTGCTTCTAAAAGTGTTAGATCATTTAGTGTAAGAGAAAATTGAGCAATGTACGAACTTGTGATGGTGAAGAATAAAAGCGACAGACTGCATAATAAAGGTCGCTATCACAAGGGGAAATATAACATGACATTCTTTTGCACTAAGGGATTGAGCATACAAACAAAAAGCGCATGACAACCTCTACTTCCCTCTGCGAAGGGCCTATCTTTTACTTTTATGTATTTACTTTTATGCAAGAGTCAAAGTTCTTCTTTCTATTCCTTTTTATTTTCTCTTTTGGCAATCATCATGTGGTGAGGAAAGATCTAGGCACATATATCCAGTTGGATATGGGTAGCATGAGTTATTATTTTTGACATCACCCTTGAGGTGAATATATTGGGAGGCGGAACTATAAGCCCCTATCTTTCTATGTGTCCGGTTGAAAAGTTTTGCTCATGTGTATGCGGTGAGTGTTAGTAATCATAGAAGACTACATGATGGTTGAGTATGTGGACTTTCCTAAAGGCTCCAATACGTGACCCTTCCTGAAAAGATGATGAATTGTAGTTGCAAAGTTGACCAAGAACATAGTTTGTTGGTTTCCAATAGAGTTTATGCTTTATACTTCGATGTTGTGA
This sequence comes from Triticum urartu, assembly GCF_003073215.2. Classification (NCBI taxonomy): domain Eukaryota; kingdom Viridiplantae; phylum Streptophyta; class Magnoliopsida; order Poales; family Poaceae; genus Triticum; species Triticum urartu. The sequence continues at coordinate 476,114,061 of NC_053023.1, forward strand.
TGAATTGCTACTTATTCATGAGAAGTCTATGATAAAAGTTTTATGTTAAAGTTTTTTGTTGTTATAATAATTCGCACGATGCTTCTACGTCCGTATTTTGTTTTTATCGACACCTCTCTCTCTAAGCATGTGGACATGTTTTTCGATTTCAGTTTTCGCTTGAGTACAAGTGAGGTCTAAGCTTGGGGGAGTTGATACGTCCATTTTGCATCATGTTTACCTACTATTATTTATAATGTTTTTATGCATAATAATGCTTTTTGGAGTAATTCTAATGCCTTTTCTCTCATAATTTGCAAGGTACACACAAAGAGGGAGAATTTCGGCAGCTGGAAATCTAGACCTGAAAAATCTACGTCAGGCTGCCTATTTTGCACAACTCCAAATGAGTTGAACCTTCACGAGGAATGTTTATGGAATAAATAAGAAATAATGGAGCAAATAACTACCGGAGGGGGCACCTGTTGAGCACAAGACACCAGAGCACACCTGGGCGCCCAGGCGCACCCTGGTCGGTTGTGCTCAGCCCAGCCCACCTCTGGTACCCATCTTCTGGTATATAAGTCATTTTGACCTAGAAAAAATAAGGGGAGGACTTTTGAGACGAAGTGTCGCCGTCTCGAGGCCGAACTTAGGAAGGAGCACTTTTGCCCTCCGGCGGAGCGACTCCGCCGGGGGAACTTCCCTCCCAGAGGGGGAAATCATCGTCATCATCATCACCAAAAACTCTCCCATCTTGGGGAGGGCAATATCCATCAACATCTTCAAACCCTAGTTCATCTCTTGTGTTTAATCTTTGTACCAGAACTGTAGATTGGTACTTGTGAGTGACTAGTAGTGTTGATTACATCTTGTAGTTGATTACTATATGGTTTATTTGGTGGAAGATTATATGTTTAGATCCAATATGCTATTTAATACCCCTATGATCTTGAGCATGATTATCATTTGTGAGTAGTTACTTTTGTTCTTGAGGTCGTGGGAGAAATCTTGTTGCAAGTAATCATGTGAATTTTATATGTTTTCGATATTTTGATGGTATGTATGTTGTGATTCCCTTAGTGGTGTCATGTGAACGTTGATTACATGACACTTCACCATATTTGGGACTACAAGAATGCATTATGGAGTAGTTATTAGATGATGGGTTGCGAGAGTGACAGAAGCTTAAACCCTACTTTATGCGCTATTCCATAAGGGGTTGATTGGATCCAAAAGTTTAATGCTATGGTTAGAATTTATTCTTAATACTTTTCTCGTAGTTGCGGATGCTTGCGAGGGGGTTAATCATAAGTAGGAGGTTTGTTCAAGTAAGAACAACACCTAAGCACCGATCCACCCACATATCAAATTATCAAAGTAGCGAACACAAATCAAACCAACATGATGAAAGTGACTAGATGAAATTCCCATGTACCCTGAAGAACACTTTGCTTATCACAAGAGAGCGTTTTGGCATGTCCTTTGCCTCAAAAGGATTGGGCTACCTTGCTGAACTTTTGTTAATATTATCATTACTTTCTCGTTACAAATTATCTTGCTATCAAACTACTCGCTACTTACAATTTTAGTGCTTACAAACATTACCTTGCTGAAAACCACTTGTCATTTCCTTCCGCTCCTCGTTGGGTTCGACACTCTTACTTATCGAAAGGACTATGATTGATCCCCTATACTTGTGGGTCATCATCGAGCAATTGATAGAAAAGCACAAAGTTATGACAATATCCAAGGCAATGATTATGTAATATAGGCATCGCGTCCGTGTCGAGTAGACCGACTCCTGCCTTGCAACTACTACTATTACTCCACACATCGACCGATTCCTGCCTGCATCTAGAGTATTAATTTCATAGAGAACAGAGTAATTCTTTAAGTAAGATGGAATGATTTAGAGGAATAAACTCAAGCAATATGATGTAAACCCATCTTTTTATCCTTGATGGCAACAATACAATACATGCCTCTCAACCCTTACTTTGTCACTGGGTGAGGACACCGCAAGATTGAACCCAAAGGTAAGCACTTCTCCCATTGCAAGAAAAACCAATCTAGTTGGCCAAACCAAACCGATAGTTCGAAGAGAAATACAAAGATATCAAATCATGCATAAAGAATTCAGAGAAGATTCAAATAATATTCATAGATAATTTGATCATAAATTCACAATTCATCGGATCTCGACAAACACACCACAAAAGAAGATTACATCGGATAGATCTCCAAGAACATGGAGGAGAACATGGTATTGAGAATCAAATAGAGATAACAATCCATCTAGCTACTAGCTATGGACCCGTAGGTCTGAGGTAAACTACTCACGCTTCATCGAAAGGGCAATGGAGTTGATGTAGATGCCCTCCATGATCGAATCCCCCTCCGGCAGGATGCCAGAAAAGGCCCCAAGATGGGATCTCGCGGGAACAGAAGGTTGCGGCGGTGGAAAAGTGTTTCCGTGGATGCTTCTAGAGGTTTGGGAATATATGTGAATATATAGGAGGAAGAACTAGGTTAGGAGGTCACCGAGGGGTCCCATAAGGTAGGGGCACCACCCCCTAGGGCGCACCCTCCACCCTTGTCGCCACCTGGTGGCTCTTCTGACTTGCACTCCAAGTCTCCTGGTGTCTTTTGGTCCAAGAAAAATCATCGCAAAAGTTTTATTCTGTTTGGACTCCGTTCGATATTCCTTTTCTGTGAAGCTAAAAAACAAGGAAAAAACAGGAAGTAGCACTGGGCTCTAGGTTAATAGGTTAGTCCCCAAAAATAATATAAAATAGCATATTAATGCATATAAAACATCCAAAACAGATAATATAATAGTATGGAACAATCAAAAATTATAGATACGTTGGAGAAGTATCAATCGGCGTGTCATAAAAGAACAATTACTACACACATAGTAAAGGCCGATACATAGCATAAATAGTTTCTTGCAATTTTGTCATGTTGGAAACATAGAGAGGTGGAGATGTAGTTCCTCTCTCATAATAATTGCAATTAGGAGCAGCAAGCACATGCATATTATATTCATCAAAATTATCATGTGTAATGGTAAAATGCAACCCATCAATATAATCCTTAATAAGCACAAACTTCTCCGATATAGTGTAGTTGGGAGAATTCAAAAGGCTAATAAGACTATCTTGCGTGGGTGCAATAGCAAAAATTTCATTCTTAACATAAGGAGCTATAGCAAGTTCATCTCTATAAGCATAATTCATATTGGCATCATGTGACCACAAGCTTGGCAAGCATTAATTTCATCAAAAAGGGATATTTCAAGTGAATCCAAGGGATCATAGCAATCATCATAGCATTCATCCTTCGGTAAGCACGAAGGGAAATTAAACAATGTATGAGTTGAAGAGTTACTCTCATTAGAAGGTGGGCACGGGTAGCTAATCCACTCTTCCTCCTTTTATTCTTCGCTCTCCTCGTCATCTTTTTCATCTAATGAGCACACATTGTCATCAATTTCTTCTTCCATAGTTTCCTGCAAAATAGTCTCTTCTTGGACAATGGAGACTTTCTCAATAAATTCATCAATATAGGCATTGTATTTATAATTATCATAGCAATATTTAAGTATAGCAAAAAAATTAGATATGTAAATAGTATCATCACAATCTTCATACTTTTCAAACAAAGATTCAATTTCATAAGCACCCTTAAAAGGGACAAATGCTTCTGTTCGTTCCACATCATAGTAATCATAAATACCATTAGCATAAGAAGCCAAGGTTTCATTATCATTAAATTCACATGAAAAGGAAAGGTGTGAATCCTTCATCCTAGAGCAACAAGTATAATCATATCTCAAGCATAGATCCCAAGCATACCAATGCAACATTTCAAGTTGATCCCATATGAGTTTCTGAAAGTGCTAGTGATCGACTAGAGGGGGGTGAATAGGTGATTTTTATGGAAGTCTTCAAAACATGGAAGTTTCGAAGACAAACGATAGAAACAAACCTATTACCATCCAGCAGAAGGTAGACTACACTAGGCATGCCATAGTCAAGTATTCTATGAAGTGAAAGCACAAAGACTAATAGTAGCTAGGCAGTATAGATCACGACAGAAGATAGTATGAAGCCAATCAAAACAAGCAGTCACACAGTGAAGACAAATAGATAATGCAAACAGGCAATGACTTCACAAGGACCAATCTACAAATAAAGAGATGGGAAGGATAGAATCAGTGGCTCGTTGAAGACAATGATTTGTTGGACCAGTTCCAGTTGCTGTGACAACTGTACGTCTGGTTAGGGAGGCTGAGATTCAACTCAGAAGACCGCGTCTTCACCTTATTCCCCTTGAGCTAAGGACACCCAGTCCTCGCCCTATCACTTTGGTAAGTCTTCAAGGTAGACTTCCAAACCTTCATAGACTTCGTTCACCGGCGATCCACAATGACTCTTGGATGCTCAGAACGCGACGCCTAACCGGCTGGAGGATTCACAGTCCTCAAGCGTAATAAGTCTTCAGATCACACAGACAAGAAGACTTAAGTGATGCCTAACACTCTTTGGCTCTGGGTGTTTAAGGCTTTGTCCTCGCAAGGATTTCTCTCTCAAAGGCTTTGAGGTGGGTTGCTCTCAAACGACAAAAGACGTGCACTAACTCTGAGCAGCCAACCAATTTATGGTGTAGGGGGTGGGCTATTTATAGCCACTAGGCAACCCGACCTGATTTGTCTGAAATGACCCTGGGTCACTAAGGAACTGACACATGTTCCAACGGTCAAATTTCAAACACACGCGACAACTTTACTTGAGCTACAAGCAAAGCTGACTTATCTAGCTCTGGATAAGATTTGCTCTCATTGTCTTCGCTCGAAGACATAGGATTTTGGTTAAGCATCACTTCAGTCATTCTAACTGGTTCACTTGGACCCCACTTAACAGTACGGTGGTTCCTATGACTCAACAAAGAAGAAAAAGAACGACGAAACAACTAAGTCTTCGCGCTCCATAGTCTTCACGCGATGTCTTCTCTTGTCATAGTCTTCAATGTGAATGTCTTCACATACCACCTTTGACTTCAATGTCTTCATACATTTTTAGGGGTCATCTCCGGTAGGAAAACCGAATCAATGAGGGACTTCTACCTGTGTTATCCTGCAATTCTCACAAACACATTAGTCCCTCAACCAGGTTAGTCGTCAATGCTCCAAAACCAACTAGGGGTGGCACTAGATGCACTTACAATCTCCCCCTTTTTGGTGATTGATGACAAACTGGTTGAAGTTTTCAACGGGGATAGAAATATGTGAAATTGTAAAGGATTTAAGTATTGTCTTCGTAAGTAGCAGAAAGGCTCCCCCTGAAGATGTGCATATAAGTATTTTTCTTTTGAATGCAAATGCACATGGCATGTTGTACTTGCGGAGCTCCTCTTCTACTTATGAAGACAGTTCATCATGCATGAAATGATATAATGAAGATAATGATATGCATAATGAAAAATGGACGTCTGCAAAATGACTTCGTGCGGAATTTATCATCGCACATGCAGAATTTATCATCGCATCACATAGTGTCGAAAAAGGTAGCAGACGACCATCAAGTTTAAGTGTTACAACTCAAAATGAACCAAATGTTTCAAAAGCGAGAGTTGTAAACACTTGGCAAAAGTAGCAAAAAGTAAAGCAACCACCCATGTAAAGCAACCACCCATATGGACCCGCTTGAAGACTATCAACTCATATGCTTCTCCCCCTTTTGTCAGTAATGACCAAAAAGGTTTGAAGACATAGAGCTTCTACTCGTTCCCATGAGGTGCAGGCGAAGCAGCAAGGTCGTCGTTGAGGTCTGGTGGTGCAGAAGAACTTGGTGCCGTGTCGAGACGCGCTGAAGGTGCAGGTGGTGAAGTGGCATCATCTTGATCATTGATAACTCTGGCATTCACCGTGGCAGCTGAGGAAGAATAGTCAGAGTCTTCAAGGAAGGGAGTCCGACGCAAGTGAGCATTCCATGGATGAGTGGATTTAAACTTGAATTTTCTGTGAAGCCATCATCTTGAAGATCTTCTTCAGCAGTGAGCAAGGTCAAACTCTTCCAAGACCTCCGACAGGTTTCATGCGTAACAAAGGCATTCTTGGTGGCAAGATTACGAATGCGATTGACGTCCACCAAGAGGCTTTGCATCTGACGCTTAAGCTAGTCATGATGCTTATCCTATTTCTGATGTAGCGCGACGAGAAGCTCTCGGTCATTGAGAACACGAGATCGTTTCTGAGGCCTTTTGGCAATGGTGCTCCCAGTGGCGTCAGTTTGGGCGCGAGGAGCACGTGTGTTACCAGCCAAGGGATAAACACGAGAGACTTCCTGAACTCTTCAATGGGCTGGGTGAAGCTTTGACGATCAAAATTGTGAAGATAAATTGGATCCTTAGCAGGCTCTGGGTAAATAGCTTCAACAGACAGATCAACCTCTGGCGAGAATATAAGATGATTGCGCGCAGACGGCTGATAGTTGAAGGCAGAGTGAAGCTTGATAAGACGCATTACGCATGGAGCATAGAACTTCAGACCAAAAATGTCGGAGCCAGATGCAGCCAACTGCCTGATGAAAAAGTCTTGAGCATTGAAGCTTATGCCATTGAAGATATAGAAAACCAAAGTCTTCGTTGCTCCTTCAAGCTTCGCTGCAGATGAATGTCCTTTGACAGGCCATAGAGTTTTTCTGATGATATGGTAAATGGTGCGGGGCAGATACTCGAGGTCTTCAACAAAGAATTCCATTGGGTATTCAGCGTCGCATGGCAGAGGCTTCATCATGCTTAGCATTTGGCTCATGTTGGGTTCTGGCTTCTGAAAAATGCTCTCCAAAGCATTCTGGTGTTGTTGACAACCTGGTTCATAGTATTCACCAGGAGTGGGCATGGCTGTGAGCTCAATGATGTCTTGAGCTTTAGCTTCATGATGAACATCTCCTGTCATCCACTCAAGGATCTGAGTCTTCGGATCCCTGTTGTATCCACGAATGTGGAGGGTAGCATAGAATTGAAGCAGAAGTTCTTCATTCCAGTGTTCCTTGTCAGTCGCAAAATTAAGCAGACCCGCATCACGGAAGCAGTCAAGGGCTTCTTCAAGGCATGGCAGTCCAGCAATGGCTTCACAATCAAGATGCATGTGAGGGAAGATGCGTCCCTGATTGTACAAGATGCATGAATAATAGCTTCGCTGCTAATAACTCCAGAATCGGTCTGAAGAGATTCTTGGCCTTGTGTAGGGGTTCTTGGCACTGTTGAAGAATGTGTTGTGTGCTTTGAATCCATTCATATTAAAGGATCCTGGTGAAGTTGAAGTACCTAGAAACCGTGGTAGCCTTGGCTTTGGCTTCTGGACCTGAGGCCTGTGCTCCACATGATAGGCAAACTGAGGTCCGGGAGCAGGCAGAGGAACCAGGATTGGCCAGCAGACAGTAACAAGCTGTCCATGATCATATGCTTGCTCGATGGTGTGTGGCCTTGGAGGAGGTACAGGAGCAGGGGCATTGGCTTCAGGCAGCGGATTTGCTTCAGGTGCTGCATTGGCTTCAGGTGCATTCACTTCTGGCACCACATTAGCTTCAGCCATGCCAACATCATTGGCTTCAGTGTTGATGTTGGTGGCCGCCTCAGTATTAGTAACCTCCACTTCAGGAGCTGGAGGGTCAGACACGTTCTCCTCGAGAACAACTTCAGGGTTGGACGGGGGTGTAGCAACTCTTTCTTCATCACGTGGTTCTTCTTCTTCATTGGCTGATGCAGCCGGAATATCTTCAGCCGCTTTGGCTTCAGATTCAAGGATGTTCACAGTAGGAGAGGCTTCAGGAAGGACTTCACGTGAGACGGATTGTCGCTCTTCTCCTTCGGGAACACTTGACAATGTGACATGTGGCCTAGGTCCTTTGCGAAGCCTGCGAAATCCTGGCGACGCTTGTGGAGATGGAGTTGGTTGGGCCTCAAAGTCTTCACTGTGAATCACCGGAGTGGTGACCTGTGGTGGGGGAGTGACTGGTGTTTCTTCAACTGAGGGGATTCTTGAGGGTGATCAGCCCATGAGTCATCCTGAGCAATTGGCGTCAATGGACGACCAACGCTGATGAGTTCGATGTTCGTGAGAACAGGCGATGATACCAAATTGTGCTCGATCTGAGGAAGGACTTCATCATCTTCAACATTGTCGTGAGGACCAATGTCTTCAGCTATGGTGGGGTCAACAGCTAGATTCTCTTCAGATTTAGGAGCCTCTGTGGAAGCAGGCTCATGAACTACCAGACGATGTTCACGATGTTCAGACGCAGGACGAGCAACAGAAATTGGCTCGACAAGAAGGGGCTCTGTGGAAGCATCCCGGTCTCTCTTCTTTGTTTTCCTTTTCTTGGTTGGGGGAGCATCATCAGTGGTGGCTTTGGTCTTGCGCTTTCTGGCTTCGGCTTCAGCTGCTCTAGTTTTCTTGAATTCTGAAGCCACTTTGGGGACCTTAGGCTTCGAGCCTGTCATAATGGCTGGGAAGACAATGCGAAGTTCTTCCTGCCTTGATGCTTCTGGTTCAGCCACAACTGGCTTCTTCTTCTTCTTGGCAGCCATTCTGGGGTTGATGCATGGTCGCCCCAAAGCCTTGCGCTTTTCAGCTTCATTGTAGCCTTGAACACATTTGCCAGCAAGATTCATCATGCGCTCACGAGAACCTTTTGCTTCTTCTCGTTTCTTGTGGAATGCCTCCTTGAGCTCATGCATCATGACCTTGAAGTTTTGAATGTCTTCAACATTGAGCTTGGCCATGTGCTTCTTGAACTGAGCCTTTTCATAATTGATCTTATGCTTCAGCTCAACAATTTTCTGAGCAAGTGCCAGCTCAGGAGCAATGGCTCCATGGAAGGAGACACTGAGGCCAATTGGAAGCTAAAGATCATCAAAACTGACATCTGGGCTGTCAAACCACTCATCAATAAACTTGTCTAAGATTTCCACATCAAAGAGGGGAAGATCATTGAAGATTTCCGCCTCTTGCTTGCTCTTTATCAACTGCTCAAGAGCGTCATCGCCAAGATCGTCATCGCTGGATAGATCAATGGCGTCATTCTCGTTTCGCAAAACAGCAGCAGGGGTCAGTGCTTGACCAGTGGGTTGCATGGGCTTTTTCAACTTGGAAGACTTGGAGATGCGTGAGAGATCTTCAGACTGCACACTGGCTTTAGGCGGTGCAGTGGCCAGAGGCTTCGCCTGTGAGACCTTTGGTGCAGAGGGGGCTTTGAAGCCTTTGGTTTCTGTTGCTTTGCAGGCTTCGGAGGTGCAGGCGCTTCATCAGAATCAGAGTCATCAGCAGAGTGGTCCACGGCTGCCCCTTGAACCTGAATGTGAGTGATGAGACCTTCTAAGTTGTAGAAGGGCCCAATAAGATTGGGTTCAGCTTTGCGTGTGCCATCAGCTCATGGTGCAGAGGGGCCTGGGTTGAAGTCTAATCCAAAAGACTTCTTGTTTTCCTTGGCTGAGTTCTTTGCAGCCTGATAGTTGCGCTTGAACAGATTATCTTCACGACACCATAACAGAGAGGATGGGTCGGCATTAGCAGGCTGAGGTCCACGAATCATGCAGGGGTAGAAGCCTTGAGCAATAGCTTCGGACTTCAACTTGGGCTGAAGACCTTTGTATATTATATCTCCCCAGGGACCCTTTAAGGCATTCTTCTCAGTATACTCCTTGGTAACGAATCTGTACTTGAACCATTCCTCTGCCCAATGTCTTCGAATCCATTGGATTCGGTTCTTGCGTTCTCCATAGGTTTCTTCTGGATCTGACTTGTATAACTCATAGAGATCCAGTGGCAGGTCCTTAGCAGTGTTTCCACGGCGTTGTCTGCCGCCCTTCCTGACTGATTTTTGAGTTGTCATGACGTTTAGACTGAAAGGCTTCAACACTGGCGAAGTCTTTCGTCTACTGGTCAGACAAGAACTGGCTTCAGGAGAATTTATGTGACGCTGTAAGAACTCTGCAAATGAATGCAGACTATGAGAACCAAGGGATTCTCCCATAGACATGTACCTGTGACAGCATTAGAGATGCGAGGGAAGGGGAAGAGGTCATATGCATTCTCAGAAGATTTTGAAGATAAATCAGTTTAGAAGACATTGACCTCATAGTGCGAAGACATTCACTCATATGTAGAGAGTTGGTTCCAGATTTGTACGAATCCACGAATAAGTACAAGTGAGGAATCTAACTACTTTGTGAAGCATAAGTGAACATACTAGGCATGCTATGAGATGCAGAATGAGATAGATCCAACTTGTAGGAACAAAAACCACTTTTGGTTGAAAAGGATGAATCTATCGGATCAAAAATACTGTAAAAAGAGGTTTTATTTACCACACGAGGAACTGCTAGACAGAGTGGGAGAGGAGGCCGAGCAGTTCGATCTTCTGTGCCCTAACTTGGCGACGGAGGACACCTACGGCGACTGCGGATAAGACGATGTCCGCGGCCGGCGTGAGGACGGCGTCGGTGAGGTTGCGGCAGCTAAGCGCTTCGTCGCCGGCGTCGTCGAGGGCTAGCGGTGGCGCTAGGGTTTGTGCAAGAGTGGAAGAAGAGATAATGACTGTGGTGAGGCGTGTATTTATAGGGACAGGGACGACACAGTGTTATTACACAGGTGCCCCTGGCGGTTCACATCTGAAGGACACGTGGCGATCATGCAACACATTGGAGGTTGTTCCACGTTCCCATGCACGCCTGGATTGTCGGGTGGTCGTTCCCACTTCTCCAAGGTTCAGGTAAAAAGGATTGAGCATTGAAAACAGATTAATGTTTGTCTCTGTGTCTTTTGCTGACAAGGACGCAGAGAAGACGTTTTGATAGTTTCAATAGAATGCATATGATTTGGATCGATAGACTTAAGACGGGAGCATAGAAAGGTCAGGGTCCGATCACATTCACTTAGTTCAAAAGATTCAACTAGAAGACATAGCTATAAGTGAATGCTGTAGAGGACAGGAACCAAATCAGTACATTGAAGATAAACATGAAGCCATGTTAATAATGAAGACAAACAAAATGCGAAGACTTTGCAAATGCAACGCCGACAGAAAGTATTCCAACCAAAAGTTTGGTGGTGGCATTACCCACCGTATAGGAAATATTAGACCCAGACACGGCGCACAATTATCGTGGCGCTCCAAAGTCAAATTCCGCGTTAATGTATTCACACTTAGAGTGTAAGTCTTCATTTGTTGAAGATATACGTTGCTTCGTGTGTTTGCACATCTAAGTCATCAACATGCTAGTGTTAGGATGTGTGCATGATCACTGGACATTTGAGGATTCCAAGATATTTAGCTCACACCGCAACTTGCAAAACCTTTTCTCATCCAAGGGCTTTGTGAAGATATCTGCCAGTTGCTCTTCGGTGCTGACGTGAATGATATCAATATCTTCCTGCATGACATGATCTCTGAGAAAGTGATGACGGATCTGAATGTGCTTTGTCTTCGAGTGCTGAACTGGGTTGTTGGCGATCTTGATGGCGCTTTCATTGTCGCAGTAGAATGGCACTTGCTTCAGATGAATGCCATAGTCTTTGAGTGTTTGCTTCATCCATAGAAGCTGAGCGCAGCAAGATCCAGCAGCAATGTATTCAGATTCAATAGTGGAGAGAGATACACGGTTCTGCTTCTTTGAAGACCAACACACAAGTGATCGTCCCAGAAAGTGACATGTGCCTGATGTAGACTTGCGATCCACCTTGTCACCAGCATAATCAGCATTCGAGAATCCAACTAGATCAAACTCTGAGCCCTTTGGATACCATAATCCTAGTGTTGGGGTGTGAGCCAAATATCGAAGAATTCGCTTCACAGCTAAGTGATGCGATTCCTTTGGTACCGCTTGGAATCGGGCACACATGCAAACACTAAGCATGATATCTGGCCTAGATGCACATAAGTAAAGCAAGGAACCAATCATGGAGCGGTATACCTTTGATCGAACTCTTTACCATTGGCGTCAGAATCTAGATGACTCTTGGTAGGCATTGGCGTCGTGTAACCTTTGCAGTCTTGCATTCCAAACTTCTTCAGGAAATCCTTGAGGTATTTCTCTTGAGATATGAAGATGCCATTACGTTGCTGTCGTATTTGAAGACCAAGGAAGAACTTCAGCTCACCCATCATGGACATCTGATATTGCTCTTGCATCATGTATCCAAACTCATCACTGTATTTCTAATTAGTGCAGCCGAAGATAATGTCATCCACATATATTTGGCACACAAACAGTTCACCATCATATGTCTTCGTGAAGAGCGTGGGATCTAGGGAACCAGGTTTGAAGCCTTTTCTCTTCAGGAAGTCCTTGAGTGTGTCATACCAAGCACGAGGGGCTTGTTTGAGGCCATACAGTGCCTTGTTGAGCTTGTAAACCATGTCAGGATGTTTTGGATCTTCAAACCCAGGCGGTTGTGCAACATACACTTCTTCAATCTTGCCATTGAGAAAAGCACTCTTCACATCCATTTGATACAAAAGGATGTTATGATGATTTGCATAGGCTAGCAGTATGAGTATGGCTTCAAGCCTAGCCACAGGAGAGAATGTTTCATCGAAGTCAATTCCTTCAACTTGAGTGTATCCTTGAGCAACGAGACGAGCCTTGTTTCTGACAACTTGACCATGCTCATCTTGCTTGTTGCGATATATCCATTTAGTGCCTATGATATTGTGCTTATGAGGATCAGGACGCTTGACCAGTTCCCATACATTATTCAGCTCAAACTATTGAAGCTCTTCTTGCATAGCTTGAATCCATTCAGGTTCCATGAAGGCTTCATCAACTTTCTTGGGTTCAGATATTGAGATGAATGCAAAGTGTCCACAGAAATTTGCTAGTTGTGTTGCCCTTCAACGAGTGAGTGGACCAGGTGCATTGATGCTATCAATTATTTTCTCAATCTGTACTTCATTTGCAACACGAGGATGAACAGGACGAAGATTTTGCTCTTGCTAATCATTGTCATCGTTAGAAGGATTGTCTTCAGGCTGAGTATTGTCTTCAGGTTGATCAGGTGCAGAGATGATGAGTTCCTCTTCGGACTGTGCTTTAGACGGTATGATTTCTCCAGTTCCCATAAGCTTGATGAATTCACTCGATGGAACTTCATCTAGCACATTTGGCAGGTGCTCTCTTTGCGAGCCGTTAGTCCCATCGAACCGCACATCCACAGTTTCAACCACTTTATAGTGAAAGAGGTTGAAGACTCTGTAGGAGTGCGAATCCTTTCCGTATCCAAGCATAAAACCTTCATGTGCTTTCGGTGCAAATTTTGAAGTATGATGTGGATCCTTGATCCAGCACCTGGCACCAAATACTCTGAAGTAACTGACATTTGGCTTCTTACCAGTGAGGAGCTCATAGGATGTTTTGTTCATAAGCTTGTGAAGATAAACACGGTTGATGACATGGCATGCAGTATCAATGGCTTCAGGCCAGAACTTTCTTGGAGTCTTGTATTCATCTAGCATCGTCCGGGCCATCTCAATGAGTGTTCTGTTCTTGCGTTCTACGATGTCATTCTGTTGTGGCGTGTACGGAGCTGAGAACTCATGAGTGATGCCCAAAGTATCAAGATAAGTGTCGAGGCCTGTGTTCTTGAATTCAGTGCCATTGTCACTTCTGATGTGCTTGATCTTGACGCCATAGTTGTTCATGGCTCGATTGGCGAAGCGTCTGAAGACATCCTGCACTTCAGTCTTGTAGAGGATTATATGCACCCATGTATATCTTGAATAATCATCAACAATGACGAATCCATAGAGACAAGCAGTAGTAGTAAGAGTTGAGTAGTGAGTGGGACCGAAGAGGTCCATGTGTAGCAGTTCGAAGGGTTGAGTCGTTGTCATGATTGCCTTCGAGGGATGCTTGGCCCTCGTCATCTTTCCTGCTTCGCAGGCACCGCATAAGTGATCCTTCTTGAACTTGACGCCCTCGATGCCTATGACGTGCTTCTTCTTTGCAAGAGTATGCAAGTTCCTCATGCTAGCATGCCCTAGCCTCCGATGCCAGAGCCAACATTCCGAAGCTTTTGCAAGAAGACATACGGCGAGCTGTGGTCCTGCTGATAAATCTACCATGTACAAATCATCTTTCTGATACCCTTCAAAGACTAGAGACTTGTCATATTCCATTAGAACAAGGCAAAGATATTTTCCAAACATCACAATCATATTCAAATCGAAAAGCATTGAGACAGACATTAAGTTGAAACCAAGGGATTCAACAAGCATCACTTTATCCATGTGCTGATCCCTTGAGATTGCAACTCTACCTAGACCCAATACCTTGCTTTTACCAGTATCAGCAAATGTGATGTGACTCTTGTCAGATGGACGTAAGGTTGAGTCCATGAGAAGACTTCGCTTGCCAGTCATGTGATTAGTACATCCACTGTCAATAATCCATTCTGAAGCAGCTGGTGTCATACCCTACAGTGCAGTTAGGGGGATAGGCTTCACGAAGAGAATTGTGAAGCATAAACATTTGACGAGCAAGTGGATTATGAAAGCTTAGATCGAGGTTAGGACTGATAGGGCAAGTAGCAAGCGACTCAGGAACAAAATAGATAATAAGACCATTTGGGCATTTGATCTTGCGCCCTACAAGATGTTTAAGGTCCCAAGCAATAGCTTCAGACGCATTTGATTTTCGGCTAGAGACCCTTCCCTGCAAAAGAGTTAAGCTTTCTTAGCCACCCACATCTTCAAGGGTGGCTTTGAAGCAATGAGTCTAAGTGCAGCATCTGAGAACTTCGGCTTTGGAGCCCTAGCAAATAGTCTTGCTGGTGGACAATAGTACTCATAAGAATAAGCAGAGTAGTTCTTGGTCTTATGAACATGGCGGTTTGATGAAACGCGCTCATATTCATAGGCCTGAGTATAGTTTCCCTGCAAAACATTTGCGTTAGTGTGACTCAGGTGAGTCCTCTGTCTATATGAAGCCTTTGGACCATATGAAGCTTGTGGTATGGGGTTTGTCTTCTTCACTTGTGGTGTCATGACGACATTCACAGGAAGATTCTCCAGACACTTTTTAGGCACCCAGACTTTCTTCATAGGTGGCCCACTCCTGCAGTTAGGACCAATATACCTGGCAAACATTTCACCATTCTGATTCTTAAACAGTTTATAGTTTGCATCAAAGGATTCATCAATGACAATGGGATTAGTACAAGTGAAGCCAGATAGGGTGGATGGATCCACTGAAGGTTCCTTTGCAGCAACCCATGTGGTTTTGGGGTACTGCTCAGGTTTCTAGTAAGAGCCATCAGCATTCATTTTCCTTTCGAACCCAACACCCTCTTTCCTAGGGTTTCGGTTCAGGATCTGCCTTTTGAGGACATCACATAGTGTCTGATGCCCTTTGAGACTTTTGTACATCCCTGTTTCAAGCAATGTCTTCGACCTAGCATTTTCATCAGCAATAGCAGTGGTATCCTCAGCAGAGGGGTTAGTTACCACATCAACAGTTGAAGATATTGCAATAGTGGCAGCAGTAGAACATCCAGCAACAGAAGTAGCGTTGTCATGCTCAATGCATTTAAGTCATGGTGGTTCAAATCCTTCCTGAGCAGAACTGATCTGTTTGGCGCGAAGTGACTCGTTTTCCTTTTGAAGATCTTCATGAGCCACTCTCAATTTCTCAAGATCTTGCTTCCTTTGAAGATAATCATAGGAAAGCTTTTCATGAGTTGTTGAGAGCGTTTCATGATGACTTTCAAGTTCCTCATACTTAACATGAAGATTTTTTATGTCTTCAATTAAGGACTGAGATCGAGTCATTTCAGCGTCTAACAGGTCATCACTTTTGTCTAACAGTTTTTGAATATGTTCCATAGCTTTATATTGTTCAGTTGCAATTTTAGCAAGTGTTTTGTAGCTGGGTTTGGAACCACAATCAGAGTCATCTTCACTGGATGTTTGATAGTGAGTAGTGCGTGAGTTTACCTTATCACCGCGTGCCATGAAGCAGTAGGTGGGAGCGGAGTTGTCCTTGTCATTAGCATCGGCGTCGGTGATGAAGTCATTGTCTTCAGTGTTGAAGATTGACTTGGCAACGTAGGCTGTAGCCAGACTTGCAATGCCAGAATCGGACTCCTCCTCAGACTCCACCTCCGCCTCCTCAGAAGCGGACTCCTCTTCTGAATCCATTTCCTTGCCAACAAACGCACGAGCCTTGCCAGATGAGCTCTTCTTGTGTGATGAAGACTTTGAGGAAGACTTGGAAGAAGACTTTGAGTATTTCTTCTTCTTCTTGTCGTCAGAATCATATTCCTTGCTCTTCTTCTTGTTGTTGTTCTCATTTTCCCACTGCGGACACTCAGAGATGTAGTGACCAGGTTTCTTGCACTTGTGGCATGTTCTCTTCTTGTAGTCATGAGCAGAAGATTCATCATTCCTTGAGTTGGGTCGTCAGGACTTTCTGAAGCCTTTCTTCTTGGTGAATTTCTAGAACTTCTTCACAAGCATAGCAAGCTCCTTTCCAATGTCTTCAGGATCATCAGAACTGCAGTCAGATTGTTCTTCAGATGAGGAAACAGCTTTTGCCTTCAAAGCACGAGTTCGCCCATAGTTGGGACCGTAGATGTCTATTTTCTCAAAAAGTTGAAACTCATGTGTGTTGAGCCTTTCAAGTATGTCAGACGGATCGAGTGTCTTGAAGTCAGGGCGTTCTTGAATCATCAGGGCTAGGGTGTCAAACGAGCTGTCAAGTGATCTCAGGAGTGTCTTGACAATTTCATGCTTGGTGATCTCAGTAGCACCGAGAGCTTGAAGCTCATTTGTGATGTCAGTGAGTCGATCAAACGTGAGCTGAACATTCTCATTGTCGTTTCTCTTGAGGCGGTTGAAGAGCTTGCGAAGGACACTGATTCTTTGATCTCTCTGGGTTGAGACGCCTTCGTTGACCTTGGAGAGCCAGTCCCAGACTAGCTTGGACGTTTCCATAGCACTCACACGGCCATACTGTCCTTTGGTCAGATGACCACAGATGATATTCTTGGCAGTGGAATCCAGTTCAATGAACTTCTTGACATCAGCAGCGGTGACACCTTCACCAGCCTTGGGGACGCCATTCTTGATGACATACCAGAGGTCGACATCAATGGCTTCAAGATGCATGCGCGTCTTATTCTTCCAGTAGGGATATTCAATTCCATCAAAGACTAGGCACGCAGCGGAGACTTTGATTATCCCTGCAGTCGACATAGCTAAAACTCCAGGTGGTTAAACTAAATCGCACAGAACAAGGGAGTACCTTGCTCTGATACTAATTGAAAGTGCTAGTGATTGACTAGAGAGGGGGTGAATAGGCGATTTTTATGGAAGTCTTCAAAACATGAAAGTTTCGAAGACAAACGATAGAAACAAACCTATTACCATGCAGCGGAAGGTAGACTACACTAGGTAGGCCATAGTCAAGTATTCTATGAAGTGAAAACACAAAGATTAATAGCAGCTAGGAAGTATAGATCAGGATGGAAGATAGTATGAAGCCAATTCGAACAAGCAGTCACACAGTGAAGACAAATAGATAATGCAAACAGGCAATGACTTCACAAGGACCGATCTGTAAATAAAGAGATGGGAAGGATAGAACCAGTGGCTCGTTGAAGACAATGATTTGTTGGACCAGTTCCAGTTTCTGTGACAACTGTACGTCTGGTTAGGGAGGCTGAGATTCAACTCAGAAGACCGCGTCTTCACCTTATTCCCCTTGAGCTAAGGACACCCAGTCCTCGCCCAATCACTCTGGTAAGTCTTCAAGGTAGACTTCCAAACCTTCACAGTCTTCGTTCACCAGCGATCCACAATGACTCTTGGATGCTCAGAACGCGACGCCTAACCGGCTGGAGGATTCATAGTCCTCAAGTGTAATAAGTCTTCAGATCACACAGACAAGAAGACTTAAATGATGCCTAACACTCTTTGGCTCTGGGTGTTTAGGGCTTTGCCCTCGCAAGGATTTCTCTCTCAAAGGCTTCGAGGTGGGTTGCTCTCAAACGACAAAAGTCGTGCACTAACTCTGAGCAGCCAACCAATTTATGGTGTAGGGGGTGGGCTATTTATAGCCACTAGGCAACCCGACCTGATTTGTCCGAAATGACCCTGGGTCACTAAGGAACTAACATGTGTTCCAACAGTCAGATTTCGAACACACACGGCAACTTTACTTGAGCTACAAGCAAAGCTGACTTATCCAGCTATGGATAAGATTTGCTCTCATTGTCTTCGCTCGAAGACATAGGATTTTGGTTAAGCATCACTTTAGTCATTCTGACTGGTTCACTTGGACCCCACTTAACAGTACGGTGGTTCCTATGACTCAACAAAGAAGAAAAAGAATGACGAAACAACTAAGTCTTCGCGCTGTATAGTCTTCACGTGATGTCTTCTCTTGTCATAGTCTTCAATGTGAATGTCTTCACATACCACCTTTGACTTCAATGTCTTCATACATTTTTAGGGGTCATCTCCGGTAGGAAAACCGAATCAATGAGGGACTTCTACCTGTGTTATCCTGCAATTCTCACAAACACATTAGTCCCTCAACCAGGTTAGTCGTCAATGCTCCAAAACCAACTAGGGGTGGCACTAGATGCACTTAACAATTCCCCCTGACATCAGGGATCACACGAAAGGGCCTCTGTATTTCGCGAAAAAATGTTACCGCCGCTGACAGCTCGGACCCACCAGCTATATCTTCGCACGCAAGGAAGTGCCTCCTTATTACGCACAAAAAATGAATACTCCCCCTGTTAGCTGGGACCCAGTATAGTGGCAGGCTGACTTGTGGGCCTACTAAGTTGACGGGGACGGAGGGCTTTTGTCAACTTAGTCAATAATGCATGATTCTAGCTCCAGTGACCGTATGATGTCCATCCAACGGTCGTAGTGCTTCTTCAACCTCTAGTCTTCTTGCTCCAGCCGCCCAAACCAGCGCCGGTCGTGCCTCGTGCTCCTGCCTCCCATGGCCGGCTGCGATGCGGCGGAGGCCTCACCACCCCCTACTACTCCCACCGCTGGCCAGGCCATCCCTCTACTCACCCACACCCCCTGTTACTCTGCGGCGACGGCAGCCTCACACCGCAACGAACCAGTGCCCTCGTACTCCTCTACGCATGGGCATCCACTGCCGCGTTTTCCCCGGCTCCGCTTCGTCCCCTTCCTAGGCCTCGCCGTCGTCCACCGCCCTGGTGCACTCGGCGCGGCGTGGTCAACGTGGTCAAGGAACGGCTTCCATTGGACGTGGACTGTACGTGGAGAGGCTGACAGCTGTGTCCACGGCCGCAGCAAGGAAGTACCTCCTTATTACGTGCAAAATAATTATTCCTCCACCTAACAGCAGGGACCCACCGGATGGGCCACCAGTATTTTGCAAAAAAATCCTTTCCCCCTGACTACTGGGACCCACCGGACGGGCCACCGTATTTCATGAAAAAACGTTCCCACCGGAAGTGCCTCCTTATTACGCAAAAAAATACTCCCCCGGCTAGCTGGGACCCACCTTGGTGGGAGGCTGACTTGTGGGCCTACTAAGTTGACGGGGACAAAGGGCTTTGTCAACTTAGTCAATATGAACGATTCTAGCTCCATTGACCGTACGATATCCATCCAACAGCCGTAGTGCTTCTTCAACCTCTGGACTTCTTGCTCCAGCCGCCCAAAGCAGCGCCGGTCGTGCCGCATGCTCCTGCCTCCCGTGGCCGGCTGTGATGCCGTGGAGGCCTCACCGCCCCCTGCTATTCCCACCGCTGGCCAGGCCCTGCGGCGATGGCAGCCTCACACCGCAGCCGAACCAGTGAACCCTCCTACTCCTCTCCGTGCGCGCGCGGACTTCCACTACCGCATTTTCCCGGGCTCCCCGTCGTCCCCGTCCTAGGCCTCGCCATCGTCCACCGCCCTGGTGCTCTCGGCGCGACATGGTCAACGTGGTCAAGGAACGACTTCCATCGGACGTGGACTGTATGTGGAGAGGCTGACAGCTGGGTCCACGGCGGCAGCAAGGAAGTGCCTCCTTATTACGCGGAAAATAATGATTCCTCCACCTGACAGCAGGGACCCACCGGAGGGGCCACCGTATTTCATGAAAAAAACGTTTCCCCTGACTGCTGGGAACCACCAGCTACACCTTTGCACGCAAGGAAGTGCCTGACAGTCGGGACCCACCTGGTCGAAGCGTACGTAGCGTTGTCATTCTGGCCGCGAACGTGTACGTACATATATACTGGTGGATGTAGAGACGCGCACATGTCGTAGTAGAGGCGCGCACGTAGCATGTACACGTACGTATAGCGGCCAGAGTGCAAGAAAGAAAAAACGGCCACGTATGTGTACATAAGGGCGGGGTCTCGAACGCCTACTCGCGCATACGTACGGCGAGGGCTCGTGTACATGGCTGGGTCGGAACGGAGAAACAGCATCGTCGTTGTGTTCATGGGGAGGCAATGGAATGCGTCGTGTTCATCGGGAGGCAACGCGGCTGGGTCGGAACGGAATGCGTGGTCGTGTTCATCGGGAGGGCTTAGACGGAAGAGGCGATGGAAACGAGGCCTGGCGTACCGCACAACGAAGGAAACAGACCTCCTACGGTCGAAACGGGGGTCCTATTGATCGGGAGGGGTGTGGCGTACCACAAAACGGAGGAAACGGACCTCCTACGGTCGAAACGGGGGTCCTGTTGATCGGGAGGGGTGTGGCGTACCGCAAAACGGAGGAAAACTTGTGTTGGAGCGCTACGGTCGAAACGGGGGTCCTATTTTCGGGAGGGGTGTGGCGTACCGCAAAACGGGACTCCACGGGATACTGTTCATCTCCACCGTCGACCCCCTCCAGCCTCCATGAGCTACTGTTCATCCACCGTCGACCTCCTCCAGCCTCCACGGGCTCCTGTTCATCCAGCCCCCCGCGCGCTACTCGCTACTGTTCAACCAGCCCTTCACCTCCGTCTACTATTCATCTAGCCCACCACACCAGGGTCCTGTTCACCACCCCTCCACGGGCACCTCCTCCACCGTCTACTTCATCCTGCCCCACACCATGGGGTCCTGTACACCCCAGGCCCCTCCACCGTCTACTGTTCATCCAGCCCTCCACCACACCACGGGGTCCTGTTCATCCAGGCAACGCCACCGCTCACTATTCATCAACCAAACCCCCCCCCCCCCCAATGCTCACTGTTCATCCCATCGATCGGCTTCAGTTAGCAGCAGTAGGTAAGGAATCGCTCGATCGGGTTCAGTTAACAGCCATCGATTGATTGCTCAGGTTCAATAACGCATAGCCTGCAGTGCAATCACTCGGGTTCAGTTAGAGCCCAACGCCTTGCTCGGGTTCAGTTAGAGCCAACGCCTCGCACACATGCGCGTACGTGTACGAGAGAAATGCGCATCGCTCGGCCCCCAACCTCCCATCGTAACCGGGAACTCCCCGAAATTTTCCTCTCCCTCGCTTCTACCACGGTTTTTACCGTCATGGACGGCCGAAAGAATGTCATGCAGCTGCGTCTCCGGCCCGCCCAGGACGAAAAGCCCATTTTCTATCATGATTTTTTGTCATAGAAGTAGGAGCCCACCACATCTATGATGATACTGGGTTTTTTCACAATTATCGTCATAGAAGTGTCATATGTATGACAGAAAAAAAATTGTTCGACCCAAAATGTCATGGATGTGTGTTTTTTTGTAGTGATGCATGAACAGGAAGATCGAGACATAGCCTTTCTGAAGAGGTCCCCTTAACCGATACATAGGCCGGTACACCTAAAATTCCCCTACATCTGCTAGCCTATCATGGAAAGATTTCCCACAACTTACTTAACTATGCCAGAGCCCATAATGACTTGTGCCTACAAACGGAAGTTTCTGAGCATGAATAGTCTTATGATCCCTTTGAGACTGGGTGGCATTCCATAGGATGATCACACGGGTACCCCAAGATCTCCTAGGACAACACTGGATTCCCCAGGTGCCCACAACCAATCCACCCAGGTGTGTATTAAAGTAGCCACCTTAGGTTTCCCTTAGTTATTATCTCTCACAACTTGCATGATTCTCACATACCAATCCCCGTCTACGAGCACGGCTAAGCAATATGAGCATAACGTATATTCCCAGGGTGATCAAAGGTATTAGGTTCCTACCTCATCAACTACATAACAATAACCACATGTTCCCAATCCTACTCATGCAATGTTTGAGGGTATAACTAATGCATAAAAACTGGGTAACAAAAGGGTATGATCAAAGTGTAACTTGCCTTGATGAGGATCGGTAAACCCTAGAGATTCGTAGTAGCAAGCTTCGCACTCCGGAAAAATCTATCATAGACAAACAATAGCATACATAAGCACTCAAGCACAAAGATGCAAAGAAAACCAAAAAAAATATCTTAACAGAAAGTTTAGGTCAAGAACTTCAATTTGCAAAAAGAATCAACCAAATCGGAGTTACGAAACTCAAATTGTGATCAAAAGAAGTTCAAATTAAAATTTGTTTGAAACCAAATTTTAAACTTCGAAAAACATGTTTAAGTTAGTTATCTGGATAGAGGGGATCATAACGAAGAATTTGGCGTTGGTTTCATTGGATTTGGATAAACGAGCAAAAAGTTGTGATCGTTTGAAGAACAGGGACTAATCTGCAAAGAAAATATTTATGGATGGGTCCCTGGCCGAAATAAACAGAAAAAAAATCTATCCGCTACAGAACCTACTCTAACGAATCTATTCACTATAGATCCTAAACGAACGAACGTTCGCTAAATAAAACCGATCGGGTTTTTTTAAAAAGAAAAACCGAGGAAAACAGAAAAAAACGAAACAGTTCGGCAGTTTTACCGGCGGTTCTCGACGGTTTTCGTCGATGGCGGCGAACTCCGGCGACGGAGGCTTCGGCGGCGAGGCGTGGGCGTGGGCGGCTTGTGGCGTCGGCGGTGACTGCGAGCGGCGACACCGGCTGCTCGGGGTGGCGCGGGTGCGGCGGTGGCTGGTGAGGAGGAAGAGGCGGCGGGGCGGCGGCTTATAAAGGCCCGGGGTGGTGCGGCGACAGCTTGGGGAAGGGGCAAGGCGGCGGCGACGGCGTGCGGCAGACAGAGTCCCGCTCGGGGTCGGGGACGGCGGCGTTGGCTGGGCCGGCCCAGTTCGGCGGAGAAGAATTTTTTGAAAACAATTTTTTTCCAGAGACAAAAAATACGAAAAAATAACGAAAATACTTTTTAAAAATTCCAGAAAAATTCACATAATTCCTCCTAATATTTGGACTATTATGAACATTTTGCTGGACCTAAATGCCTAAAAATAAAATAAACTTTTTAGTACAAAGAAATAAATAAACTCGCAAATAAAATCAAATAAAATATATATTTATTCAAAAATAAATTTCCAACATTTCTTTACTGTTTTTGAAGAAGTCATATTATCTTCTCTCATTATTTTATTTATTTGAAATTATTGGAAAAATATATTGAATAAATCTTTTGATCCAATTTGCCAATTTTCAAAATTCAGAAATGGTTTTTTTAGAAAACCTCCAACTCTCTCAATTGGTCCTTAGGTTGCTTAAGGTTTCCAGGATAAAAAATCTAATAAAACAAATTTCAAAAATTCACAAATGATGAATGCATATGAATGGTCTAAATAACATCCAAATTGAAAATTGGGATGTAACAAACCTACCCCCCTTATGATGAATCTCGCCCTCGAGATTCGGGTTGGCTAGCAAAAAAGTGTGGGTGGTCCTTTCAGAGGTCTTCTTCTCGTTGCCACGTGGCTTCCTCCTTGGTATGGTGACTTCACTCATCCTTGCAAAACTTGATAACCTTGCTGCGAGTAACTCAGTTGGCAAACCCAAGAATCTTGACGGGTTTCTCCTCATAAGTCAGGTCACTCTCCAACTGAATTGCTCCCAGGGGCACTGTATCTCTCAAAGGAATATCAATCATTTCTGCATGGCACTTCTTCAACTGGGAAACATGAAACACATCATGAACTCCTGACAAACCTTCAGGTAATTCCAACTTGTAGGCAACTTCACCCATACGTTCCAAGAATCTATATGGTCCCACAAACCGTGGTGCCAACTTTCCTTTGACTCCAAACCGTTTAACTCCTCTAAGTGGCGACACATGAAGATATGATCTATCTCCGACTTCATAGGTTACCTCGCGTTTAGTGTCGGCATAACTCTTCTGCCTGGACTGGGCTATCTTGAGTCTATCACGAATCAACTTGACCTTCTCCTCAGATTCTCTGATTAAATCTTGTCCAAATAGTTGTCGGTCTCCAACTTCATCCCACATCAATGGTGTCCTGCACCTCCTTCCATAGAAAGCTTTAAAAGGGGCCATCTTCAAACTAGTTTGATAGCTGTTGTTATACGAGAACTCTATGTAAGGAAAATTATCATCCCAACTAGATCCATAATCTAGCGCAAAGCTCTCAACATGTCCTCCAGAATCTGATTGACTCTCTCGGTCTGCCCATCTGTCTGCGGATGAAAGACTGTACTGAACTCTAGCCTGGTACCCAAAGTTTGGTGTAACTGGTTCCAAAACTTCGAAGTAAACTGTGCTCCTCTATCTGATACTATGGTCCTCGGAACTCCATGCAGACATATGATCCTGGTCATATATATCTTGGCCAACTTAGCACTCGTATAAGTGGTCTTCACGGGGATAAAGTGAGCCACCTTGGTCAAACAATAAACTACAACCCAAATGGAGTCATATCCTGAATGAGTCCTGGGTAATCTGGTGATGAAATCCATGCCAAGCATATCCCACTTCCATTTGGGTATTGACAAAGGCTAAAGTAATCCGGCTGGTTTCTGATGTTCTGCCTTAACTCTCTGACATACGTCGAATACTGCTACATACTCGGCGATATCCTTCTTCATCCCCGTCCATCAGAAACGTTCCTTCAAATCCAGATACATCTTGGTGTTGCCTGGGTGAATCGAGTAGGGCGAATCATGAGCCTCCTGAAGAATTAACTTCCTGATCTCTGGGTCATTGGGCACATAGATGCGATCCTCAAACCATAAAGTTCCATATTCATCCTCACGAAAACCTTTGGCATTTCCTTTACTCATCTTTTCTTTTATCTCTGTAATTTACTTATCAATCTTCTGAGCTTCACTGATCTTTCCCAACAAAGTGGACTAAATTTCCAACGCTGCAACAAAACCTCTCGGAACTATCTTCAAGCGAAGTTCTTTGAGAGCGTCGGCTAACTCTTGAGGTAATCCTCCGGTTATGAGAGTATTGACATAACTCTTGTGGCTCAAAGCATCTGCCACAACATTGGCCTTTACTGGATGATAATGCAGTTTCATGTCATAATCCTTTATGAGCTCCAACCATCTCCTCTTCCTGAGGTTCAACTCCTTCTTTGTGAATATATACTTCAAACTCTTATGATCCGTGTAAACATCACAACAATTTCTGATAAGAAAATGTCTCCAGGTCTTGAGCGCATGCACTACGGCTGCTAACTCCAAATCATGTGTGTCATAATTCAACTCATGAGGTCGAAGCTGACGTGAGGCATATGAAAAAACTCTTCCTTCTTGCATAAGAACGCCTCCAAGTCCCTGTCGTGAAGCATCACAATATACTTGGAAATCCTTGCGTATATTCGGAAGAATTAGCACTGGGACTGTAACCAAACATTTCTTCAACTCCTGAAAACTAGCCTCACAATCCTCTGTCCATTTAAACTTGATGTCCTTCTTCAATAACTCCGTAATGGGCTTTGCGATCTTGGAAAAATTCTCAATAAATCTCTGGTAATGTCATGCGAGTCCAAGGAAACTGCGTATCTCTCCCACTGAGGTGGGTGCCATCCATTCGGTGACGGATTGAACCTTGGAGGGGTCTACTGCTATACCTTCTCCTGATATAACATGACCCAGGAATCTGACCTCCTTCAACCAAAACTCACATTTGCTGAAGTTGGTATATAGCTGATGCTCCCTGAGCTTCTCGAGAACCAAGCGCAAATGTTCCTTGTGTTCTTCTTCATTATTCGAGTACACCAATATATCATCAATGAACACCACAACAAACTTATCCAAGAACTCGATGAACACCTTATTCATCATACTCATCAAGTAGGCAGGGGCGTTAGTCAAACCAAAAGACATGACCGCGTAATCATATAGCCCATATCTTGTGGTAAAAGCTGTCTTAGGTATATCCTATTCTCGGATCTTCAACTGGTGATATCCTGATCGAAGATCGATCTTGGAGAAAACTTTAGCTCCCTGCAGCTGGTCAAACAAATCATTGATCATCGATAGAGGATATTTGTTCTTGATCGTCACCTCATTCAATGCTCGATAATCAACTACCACTCTCAAGGATCCATCCTTCTTCTCAACTAGAAGCACTGGGGCTCCCCATGGTGATGAACTTGGTCAAATATAACCTTTCTCCAGTAACTCCTTAATCTGCTTCTTAATTTCCTCCAGATCATTTGCGGGCATCCGATACAGTCTCTTAGATATTGGTCCGGTGACTGGAAATAACTCAATCAAAAACTCTATGTCTCGGTCTGGTGGCATGCCTGGTAATTCCTCTGGGAATACATCGTGATAATCCTTCACAACTGGCACTTCCTCCTGAACAACTCCCGAGAGTGAATTTACTTGAGTCCTCCTTGGCGCATGCCTAGACACATACTTGATCCGTTTTCCCTCTAGGGTGGTGAGAAGAATTGGCTTACTAGCACAATCGATGTTTCCCCCATACTTGGATAGCCAATCCATGCCTAGTATCACATCCAATCCTTGCGATTCCAGATTAATGAGGTCTATGGGTAAAACATGCCTACCTATGGTCAACGGCAGCTGAAAACATCCCTGGGTAGCCATATACTCCGCTCCTGGCAAGATTACTAACATAGGTGTATTAAGGGCTACGGTTGGCAACTTAAACTTATCCACAAATCCCCTTGATATATATGAATGCGATGCACCAGTGTCAAAAAGAACA
Source organism: Triticum urartu (assembly GCF_003073215.2). NCBI lineage: Eukaryota > Viridiplantae > Streptophyta > Magnoliopsida > Poales > Poaceae > Triticum > Triticum urartu. The sequence goes on from NC_053023.1 coordinate 476,141,084, forward strand.
AGGGCTGTAAATGACTTAATCAAAAACTTACCAATAACTGCGTCAGGCTGCTCGTCAACTTCCTCCATGTTGACATGATTCACCTGTCCCCTGGTGAAAGGGTTTGGCTTCTTTCCTGAGCTTCCATTGCCATTTTCATTCTTTCCCTCAGGACAATCATTGGCGTAGTGTCCGGTCTTCCGGCACTTGTAACAAGTAATATGACTCAGATCCTTCTTAGCGGGGGTTGCGGGGTTGGAACGGCTCTGACTGTTGTTTCCTCCACTCCCATTACCATTCTTTGGGCCACAACGGATGTGTGAATTTCCTCCATTGTGAGAATGGCCTCCATGGTTATGTCCTCCATTGGTATGAGTGTGTCCTCCTGAGTACGGGGAATAGTGGGGCTTCTGTTGAGCTCTAGAGTTGTACTTTCCCTGTCCATACTTCTGCTTGCGGTTCTCTATTTGCTGCTGCTTGCCTTCAATCATGATGGCCCTGTCTACCAGCTCCTGATAGTTGGTGAATGTTGTCACCATCAACTACATACTCAGCTCATCATTTAGTCCTTCAAGAAACTTCTCCTGCTTCGCGGCATCTGTGGCCACATCGTCTGGGGCGTAGCATGATAACTTGCTGAACTCATCCACATACTGCGCCATGGTACGATTCCCCTGAGGTAAGTTGTAGAACTCACACTTCTTTATACTCATGGCTCCAGCTGAGACATGTGCAGTGCGGAAGGCCTGCTGAAACTGATCCCAAAGTAACATTGGCCACGGGGAAGGTGGTGGTCTAGTTCTCCCACCATGAGGTTGCGGGGTCCATCAAGCTGATGTGCGGCAAAGCGCACCTTCTCCGCATCTGTGCGTCCAGCAGTTGTTAGCTCTCTTCCAATCTTGCGGAGCCAATCATCAGCAACAATCGGCTCGGTGCTGCTAGAGAACACCGACAGATTCAACCTTAGGAAAAAGGCTAGGTTGTCAACTGGGGGTGGTGGTGGGTTGTTGTTGTTGTTGTTGTTGCTGCCTTGGTTCTGGACAAGCAACTGCATCAAGGCATTCTGCTGTTGGATCAACTGGGTGAGCTCCGGCGGGAAAACGAATCCGGGGTCACGTCTCAGAGGCATCTAATAGGTTAGAGGGGTGAGAATAGAATAGAATGGGGGTCTAAAGAGATATTTCACTACCCATATGCACATGTGACAAACATATTCAATCCATACCACTCAATTCAAACAAGATTCATACAATTGATCTAAGCTACTATTACAAGATCTCGCGAACGATTTCTAACTACTTGGAAGAATTCTAATAGTAATATGGTGGTCGACTAGAAATTTTGATCGGTGGAAGATCCATAATATCTGCTCTAACTTCGTCTTCAAAATCATCACTGTCCTCGTCATCTCTATCTTCTTCAGCATCATTGTCGGTGTCGGTGTCATCAAGTATGATGTAGTCTTCAGAACGAATGTCCACTTTAGGTTCCAGTTTCATTACAGATATTCCTATCTTCTTCCTCCGGTCTTCATTCTGTTCTAGTAGCACATTAATTTCCTCTTCGTATCCATCGCGAGTTGCATTGAGTTCCTCTTCTAGCTCCATATTCTGGGTCATCACCTTCTTGGTATCTATCAAGTTAGCGCACATCTGATTCTCATAACAATGAATGTGCTGGTTCAACTCCTATATGTAGGCTGCAATAGATCCATCCTTCCTGGTGCGAATCATCTCCCATTGCTCATCCTGGTGTCCACATATCTGATAGATGGTGTCCTTAAGATCCTTGTTGTACACCTCGCTTATGCGTCCAATGGTGATGTGGGCAGCCATGCTCTTTCCTAAGCTCCAGGTTGGTGCATCAAAAGAAAGCTTGATTGGCTCGGTAATTGGCGCAAAAGTCGTCCAGCGCTCCTCTTCTGGTAAAGTTGTGGTGAAGGTTCCAGTGAAGCTTGGTATGCCGATGTTCAGGTACTTAGTCACTTCCTTCAAGTGTCGTCCGAAAGGGGTGTCGTCATCCGGCTGAGTGAACTTGTTCCTGCGGTCTGACATCTATAGAGTAGAAATAGAGAAGAATTAGAAATGAGTAGAGAAGAGTATCCTATGGCTTTTCCTAGTGGTCACGTCCTACAGTCAGCGTGTGCTCTGATACCATCTTGTAGCAACCTGATCCCAATGGATCGAAGTCTCTGTGCTTAAGTGTCATCCCTGGATCAGTATGCTGACACACATAGTACTCGAGGAATTATAATAGAGTTCAATCACACACTTATTACATTGAGGTCCTCATAAAGATTAATTATTACAATAATATGGCTGAAGGCCATCTAATAAAATAACTGCGGAAGCTTCGAAGATAAATGAGTCCACGGTAAAACTGAGTGCAAGACAACGACCTATCACACCTTAATCCTTGTCTGAAAATTCTGTAATATGAGACCTTGCAGCCGTGTAGGTCAGCACATGGAATATGCTAGCAAGATCACACTATAGAGCAATGATGAACAATAGCCATCACTACATTCCTATTTGGCTGGTGGATGCTGTAAGTTTAACATTTGCATAAAGCTAATTTTCCCTACAACAAAGGAATATATTTTATTTACTACCAAGTTTATGTCATTATTGATAAGGAATCCCCAACTCAGTCCCAAAGTTATCAGTTAACAATAATAATAATAACCCAACAAATTCATTAAGTAAAGTGATGAGATCAACTAATAACACAAATACCAGATACTCAAGATGTCCATAACCGGGGACATGGCTAATCATGGTTAGTTTGTACACTCTGCAGAGGTTTGCGCACTTTTCCCCACAAGACTCGACCACATCCATGATCGGAAGATCGAGACATAGACTTTCTGAAGAGGCCCCCTTAACCGATAGGTAGGCCGGTACACATACAATTCCCCTACATCTGCTAGCCCATCATGGAAAGATTTCCCACAACTTACTTAACTATGCCATACCCCATAATGGCTTGTGGCTGCACACGGAAGTTCCTGAGCATGAATAATCTTATGATCCCTTTGAGCTTGGGTGACATTCCATAGGATGATCACACGGGTACCCCGGGATCTCCTAGGACAACACTTGATTCCCCAGGTGCCCACAACCAATCCACCCAGATGTGTATTAAAGTAGCCACCTTAGGTTTCCCTTAGTTATTATCTCTCACAACTTGCATGATTCTCACATACCAATCCCCGTCTAGGAGCATGGCTAAGCAATATGAGCATAACGTATATTCCCGGGGTGATCAAAGGTATTAGGTTCCTACCTCATCAACTACATAACAATAACCACATGTTCCCAATCCTACTCATGCAATGCTTGAGGGTGTAACTAATGCATAGAAACTGGGTAATAAAGGGTATGATCAAAGTGTAACTTGCCTTGCTGATGATCGGTAAACCCTAGAGATTCGTAGTAGCAAGCTTTGCACTCCGAAAAATCTATTGTAGACAAGCAATAGCATACATAAGCACTCAAGCATGAAGATGCAAAGAAAACTGGAGAAAAAGATCTTAACAGAAAGTTTAGGTCAAGAACTTCGATTTGCAAAAGAATCAACCAAATCGGAGTTACGAAACTCAAATTTGACCAAAAGAAGTTCAAATTCAAATATGTTTGAAACAAAATTTTAAACTTTCAAAAACATGTTTAAGTTGGCTATCTAGATAGAGGGGATCATAACGAAGAATTTGGCGTTGGTTTCATTGGATATGGATAAACGAGCAAAAAGTTATGATTGTTTGAAGAACAGGGACTAATCTACAAAGAAAATATTTATGGATGGGTCCCTGGCCAAAAATAAACAGAAAGAAAAATATATCGGACGAAAGTTTGCTACAGAACCTAATCTAACGAATCTGTTCGCTATAGATCCTAAACGAACGAACGTTTGCTAAATAAAACCGACTGGGTTTTTTAAAAGAAAAACGAGGAAAATCGAAAAATGGGACGGTTCGGCAGTTTTACCAGCGGTTCTAGATGGTTTTTGTCGACGGCAGTGAACTCCGGCGACGGCGCTTCGACGGCGAGTCGTAGGCGAGGCGTCGGCGGCGGGGGCTGCACAGGGCGCTGGTGGCTACTCGGGGCGGCGCAGGTGCGGCGGTGGCTGGTGTGGAGGAAGATGCAGCGGGGCGGCGGCTTATAAAGGCCCGGGGGGTGCGGCGGCGGCTTGGGGAAGGGGCAAGTCGGCGGTGACGGTGTGGCCGAGCCAAACTCGGCGGCGTGCGGCGGACGGAGTCTCGCTTGGGGTCGGGGACGACGACACTGGCTGGGCCGCGGCCTGGCCCGGTTGGCTGGGCACGCCCAGTTCGGCGGAGAAGAATTTTTTTAAAACAATTTTTTTCCAGAGACGAAAAATACAAAAAGCATAACAAAAATATTTTTTAAAAATTTCAGAAAAATTCACATAATTCCCTCCTAATATTTGGACTATTGTGAACATTTTTTGGACCTAAATGCCTAAAAATAAAATAAACTTTTTTGTATAAAGAAATAAATAAACTCGCAAATAAAATCAAATAAAATATATATTTATTCCAAAATAAATTTCCAACGTTTCTTTACTGTTTTTTAAGAATTCATATTATCTTCTCTCATTATTTTATTTATTTGAAATTATTGGAAAAATATATTGAATAAATCTCTTTGATCCAATTTGCCAATTTTGAAAATTCAAAAATGGATTTTTTTAGAATACCTCCAACTCTCTCAATTGGTCCTTGAGTTGCTTAAGGGTTCTAGGATCAAAATTCAAATAAAACAAATTTCAAAGATGCACAAATGATGAATGCATATGAATGGTCTAAATAACATCCAAATTGAAAATTGGGATGTTACAAATTAGCTAGAGTAGCTCCATGCAGAGCATTGTAGACATATAAATTTGCGAAATACATACGGATCTGAATGTGGCAGACCCATTACCTAAACTTCTCTCATAAGCAAAACATGATCACACCTTAGTGCTCTTTGGGTGTTAATCACATAGTGATGTGAACTAGATTATTGACTCTAGTAAACCCTTTGGGTGTTGGTCACATGGCGATGTGAACTATGGGTGTTAATCACATAAAGATGTGAACTATTGGTGTTAAATCACATGATGATGTGAACTAGATTATTGACTCTAGTGCAAGTGGAAGACCGAAGGAAATATGCCCTAGAGGCAATAATAAAGTTGTTATTTTATATTTCCTTATATCATGATAAATGTTTATTACTCATGCTAGAATTGTATTATCCGGAAACTTGATACATGTGTGGATACATAGACAAAACACAATGTCCCTAGTAAGCCTCTACTAGACTAGCTCGTTGATCAAAGATGGTTAAGTTTCCTAACCATATACATGTGCTTTCATTTGATGAACGGGATCACATCATTAGGAGAATGATGTGATGGACAAGACCCATCCGTTATCTTAGCATAATGATCGTTAAGTTTTATTGCTATTGCTTTCTTCATGACTTATACATATTCTTTTGACTATGAGATTACGCAACTCCCGGTTACCGGAGGAACCTTGTGTGCTATCAAACGTCACAACGTAACTGGGTGATTATAAAGATGCTCTACTGGTATCTCCAAAGGTGTTTGTTGGGTTGGCATAGATCAATATTAGGATTTGTCACTCTGAGTATCGGAGAGGTATCTCTGGGCTCTCTCGGTAATGCACATCATAATAAGCTTTTCAAGCAATGTGACTAATGAGTTAGTTGCAGGATGATACATTACGAAACAAGTAAAGAGACTTGCCGGTAATGAGATTGAACTAGGTATGGAGATACCGACGATCGAATCTCGGGAAAGTAACATACCAATGACAAAGGGAATTACGTATGTTGTCATACGGTTCGACCGATAAAGATCTTCGTAGAATATGTAGGAGTCAATATGGGCATCCAGGTTCCGCTATTGGTTATTGACCAGAGAGGTGTCTCGGTCTTGTCTACCCGTTGTTGACGATATAGTACTATATGAGTTTTGTATGTTGGTGACCGAATGTTGTTCGGAGTCCTAGATGAGATAACGGACATGACGAGGAGCTCCAGAATGGTCCGGAGGTAAAGATTGATATATAGGATGATATGGTTCGGCCAAGGGGTGAAGCCCACGGGGCTTTAGGTAAGTGTAAAAGGAGTTTTTGGGAGGCCAGGGAGACAAACGCCAAGGCCCATGGCGTCTGGGCCAGATGCCAAGGACCGTGGCGTCTGGTCCTGAAAGTCCGAGAAGGACTCTTCCTTGCGGGCAAAACCGACTTTGAGGAGGCTTTTACTCCAAGTTTTGACCCCGGGGCTCAACATATAAATAGAGGGGCAGGGCTAGCACCTGGAACAGATCAAGAATCACCAAGCCGTGTGCCGGCAACCCCGTCCCCTCTAGTCTATCCTCTGTCATAGTTTCCATAGTGCTTGGCAAAGCCCTGCGGAGATTGTTCTGCACCAGCACCGTCACCACGCCGTCGTGTTGCCGGAACTCATCTACTACTTCGCCCGTCTTGCTGGATCAAGAAGGCGAGGATGTCATCGAGCTGAACGTGTGCTAAATGCGGAGCTGCCGTACATTCGGTACTTGATCGGGATGGATCGTGAAGGTGTACAACTACATCAATCGCGTTGATAAACGCTTCCGCTTTGCTATCTTCAAGGGTGTGAAGATGCTCTCCCCTCTTGTTGCTATGAATCTCCTAGATAGATCTTGCGTGAGCGTAGGAATTTTTTTGAAATTGCATGCTACGTTCCCCAACAATACCTCCTCTTGTCCCATGCTTTCACACGGTCCTTGTCTCCTTTCCCCAGTCTATGATCGACTGTTAATTCTTCCTACTCTTCCTACAAGGCATAAGAAGTAGTGGATGTTATGATAACATCAAACACAAATGACAACATGGCAAATAGAGAACAATGTCCTCACCACTGAAGCTCGGAGCCACTGATGTCGGTGGGAGGTGCCGGTGTGGTATTTTGGAAGATACCAAACTGCGTGGCCACACGGTGTGGTAAGTGCCACTCGACGGCGTACACACATATCAATGGAACAATGCACCTCCAGGCAAGATGGTCCTCCGCGCACATCGAGTTGAGATCGAACCCCTAGTCTCGGTCGTGGTACGACCACCAATTGACCTACAAAAGGATTGGTAAGAACAGTGAAAGTGGCTACATAACGATTGGTAAGCTATTCGGTATACCTGGTAAGCTGACAGGTTGTCTAGCTCATTGGTGAAGATCTTGTATAGCATACTGGCCTTGCCCGTGTAGACCTTCACCTTGTCCCAAACGTACGCGGCGGTCGGGTATCGAGCATTGTCGCCTTCTTCGCCATACTTCGTCGATGCAAGCCAGTCTTCTCTCTCAGGACAGCCGGCCGACAACCGCTCCCACATTCAAATAGAGAGGGCCTAGACAAATCCACATATGTCGGAGATCGTTTTGTGCCTCTGTGTTGCGTCGCCAAGCTAGAAACATCAAATGATGACCAGATAACACAATCTAGAGCAGCAACATAGTCCATAAAATGAATATTGAAATTTTTCGTACTAAGCGGTATAGGTAAGCAAGGCCAGCGGACCCCCAGCTATACCCTGCATCCCAGTCTTCCAGGAAGCCGAGATACATCCATAGGGCGTTATACCGCGAGCAGTTTGGAAAGACGGCCTCCATCAGAAGGTACCACAAGTTGGTCCTCGCGTACTGCTCCATGGTCCGCCCATCGGCATCTTGTGGGCATACAGACCGGTTCTCTAGGAGCCACTTGAGTCGCACTTCAGATGTTCTGTTCCCCTTCATGGGAGGGCAGTCACCGATGAGGGCGATCACCCTCTCCTTCCAGTTGGTCCTCTCCACTCGCCCATGGGAGCATGGCCCTGGATCGGTACGGCCGTGATCATGCCGAAGTCCACGAGAGTCACCATCATCTCACCATATGGGAGATGGAAGCTACGCATCTTCGGGCTCCACCGATCGATCAATGCCATGAGAGCCGAGTGGATGAGCGTCAGCGGCTTTCATTTGAACTGAAGCATGAAACCCAGCAACCGTGCTCTCCTGAAGTATGGCGTGTACCGCTCGTCGTACTACATCTCAATTGCCTTGGTGTGGCCCCTCATCCGCAATGGGGGTAGTGAGGGAGTCATGGACTAAGGGGTCCTCGGGGCGTCGGCCCATTGAATATGGGCCGGACTGGTAAAGACGCATAGCGATGGGAGATCTATGAAGCCGTGGCGTGTCCTCCAAGTCAAGGATAGACATGATCTTGTTCCCTTATTGTAATCTATCTTCGATAACCCTAACCCTATCAGTGTCTATATAAACCGAGGGTTGTAGTCTTTAGGGGGAGAGATATATTCGTCACCTCATCACCTTAGGGTTTAGCTCATGCCGATCTCGAGGTAGATCTACTCTTTAAACCATACTATACATCCAATATAATCAAGCAGGGCGTAGGGTATTACCTCTTCGAGAGGGCCCGAACCTGGGTAAACATCATGTTCAACGTCCCTTGTTCCCCATCGATCTCAGATCCACAGTTCAGGACCCCTACCCCGAGGTCTGTCGGTTTTGACACCGACATTGGTGCTTTCATTGAGAGTTCCGCCATGGGGTCGCCCAAAGGATCGATGGCTCGCCTGATCGTAAGAGAAGGCATCGAATCCGAGGACTTCTTTGTCCCCAGTCAACTCTTTGCATTCGGCAACATCGTGCTACACACCGATCTGACTGGTCGTTCGGGTTAGATTGACGACTTTGCTCGTGGACACCAATTTCTATTTGGTAATCCGGAATACGTTGCTGCTACTTCTTGAGCTTGCGTTGGTTTTCCCTTGAAGAGGAAAGGGTGATGTGACACAGTAGAGATAAGTATTTCCCTCAGTTAAGAACCAAGGAATCAATCCAGTAGGAGAAACGCGCAAGTCCCGAATAGATGCACCTACACAAACAATCAAACACTTGCACCCAACGCGATAAAGGGGTTGTCAATCCCTTCACAACCACTTGCAAAGGTGAGATCTGATAGAGATAGATAAAACTAAACAGAAGATAAAGTTTTTGGGGGGTTTTGTGGTTTATAGATATGAAAATAAAAGATTGCAAAATAGTAGATCGGAAACGAATATGATGGAAAATAGACCCAGGGGCCGTAGGTTTCACTAGAGGCTTCTTTCATGAACGCAAATAATACGGTGGGTGAACAAATTACTGTAGAGCAATTGCTAGAGAAGCGCAAAGTTATGACGATATCCAAGGCAATGATTATGCATATAGGCATCACGTCCGTGTCAAGTAGGCCAACTCCTGCCTGCATCTACTACTATTACTCCACACATATTTATCCATGTAATTTTCTTCTTTGTGGCATGAATGTTCAGATCCATAAGATTCAAAACAAAAGTTTAATATTGACATAAAACAATAATAATTCAAGCATACTAATAAAGTAATTATGCCTTCTCAAAATAACATGGCCAAAGGAAGTTATCCCTACAAAATCATATATTCTGGCTATGCTCCATCTTCATCACACAAAGTATTAAATCATGCACAACTCCGATGACAAGCCAAGCAATTGTTTCATACTTTTGATGTTCTCAAACTTTTTCAACTTTCACGCAATACCTGAGCATGACCCATGGATATAGCACTATAGGTGGATATAATATGGTGGTTGTGGAGAAGACAAAAAGAAGGAGATAGTCTCACATCAACTAGGCATATAAACGGGCTATGGAGATGCCCATCAATAGATAACAATGTGAGTGAGTAGGGATTGCCATGCAACGGATGCACTAGAGCTATAAGTTTATGAAAGCTGAAAAGGAAACTAAGTGGGTGTGCATCCAACTTGCTTGCTCACGAAGATCTAGGGCAATTTGAGGAAGCCCATCATTGAAATATACAAGCCAAGTTCTATAATGAAAAATTCCCACTAGTATATGAAAGTGACAACATAGGAGACTATCTATCATGAAGATCATGGTGCTACTTTGAAGCACAAGTGTGGAAAATGGATAGTAACATTGCCCCTTCTCTCTTTTCTCTCATTTATTTATTTATTTTGGTGGGCTTCTTGGCCTCTTTTATTTTTTGTAAAGTCCGGAGACTCATCCCAACTTGTGAGGGAATCATAGCTTCCATCATCCTTTCCTCACCTGGGACAATGCTCTAATAATGATGATCATCACACTTTTATTTACTTACAATGCAGGAATTACAACTCGATACTTAGAATGAAATATGACTCTACATGAATGCCTCCGACGGTGTACCGGGATGTGCAACGGTCTAGCATAGAAAATGACATCCAAAACGTACAAGCCATGTAAACATCATGCTAGCTATCTTACGATCATGCCATAATATGTAGGTATGGTGGCTGTTTTGAGGAAGGTATATGGTGGGTGTAAGGTACCGGCGAAAGTTGCGCGGTACTAGAAAGGCTAGCAACGGTGGAAGGGTGAGAGTGCGTATAATCCATGGACTCAACATTAGTCATAAAGAACTCACATTCTTATTGCAAAAGTCTATTAGTTATTGAAACAAAGTACTACACGCATGCTCCTAGGGAGATTGGTAGGAAAACACCATTGCTCATCCCCGACCGCCACTCATAAGGAAGACAATCAATAAATAAATCATGCTCTAACTTCATCACATAATGGTTCACCATATGTGCATGTGATACGTCTCCAATGTATCTATAATTTTTGATTGTTCCATGCTATTATATTATCTGTTTTGGATGTTGAATGGGCTTTAATATGATCTTTTACATTATTTTTGGGACTAACCTATTAACCGGAGGCCCAGTGCCAGTTTCTATTTTTTTTGCCTATTTTAGAGTTTTGCAGAAAAGGAATACCAAAACGAGTCCAAACGGAATGAAACCTTCGCGATGATCTTTCTTGGACTAAAAGCAATCCAGAAGACTTGGAGTCGAAGTCTGGAACTCCATGAGGAAGCCACGAGGCAGGAGGGCGTGCCCAGGGGGCTAGGCGCGCCCCACCCTCGCGGGCCCCTCATAGCTCGATCGATGTACTTCTTTCGCCTATATATACTCTTATACCCTAGAAACATCAGGGAGAGCCACACAACCACTTTTCCACCGCCGCAACCTTCTATACCCGTGAGATCCCATCTTGGGGCCTTTTTCGGCGATCTGCCGGAGGGGGAATCGACCATGGAGGGCTTCTACATCAACACCATTGCCTCTCCGACGAAGCGTGAGTAGTTTACCACAGACCTTCCGGTCCATAGTTGTTAGCTAGATGGCTTCTTCTGTCTATTTGATTCTCAATACAAAGTTCTCCTCGATGTTCTAGGAGATCTATTCGATGTAATACTCTTTTGCGGTGTGTTTGTCGAGATCTGATGAATTGTGGATTTATGAACAAGATTATCTATGAATATTATTTGGTTCTTCTCTGAATTCTTATATGCATGATTTGATATATTTGCAAGTCTCTTCGAATTATCAGTTTAGTTTGGCCTACTAGATTGATCTTTCTTGCAATTGGAGAAGTGCTTAGCTTTGGGTTCAATCTTGCAGTGCCCTTTCCCAGTGACAGTAGGGGCAGCAAGGCATGTATTGTACTGTTGCCATCGAGGATAAAAAGATGGGGTTTATATCATATTGCTTGAGTTTATCCCTCTACATCATGTCATCTTGCTTAATGCGTTACTCCGTTCTTATGAACTTAATACTCTAGATGCATGATGGATAGAGGTCGATGTGTGGAGTAATAGTAGTAGATGTAGAATTGTTTCGGTCTACTTGATATGGACGTGATGCCTATATTCATGATCATTGCCTTAGATTTCTTCATAACTATGCACTTTCTATCAATTGCTCGGCAGTAATTTGTTCACCCACCGTAATACATCCTATCTTGAGAGAAACCACTAGTGAAACCTATGGCCCTCGAGTCTCTTTCCTATTATATTACATCTCTTTTATTTACATCGCATCTCGTTTACTATTTTGCAATCTTTAATTTCCAATCTATACAACAAAAATACCAAAAATATTTACTTTACTATCTCTATTATATCTCATTTTTGCGAGTGACCGTGAAGGGATTGACAACCCCTTTATCGCGTTGGTTGCAAGGTTCTTGATTGTTTGTGCAAGTACTAGGTGACTTGTGCATTGTCTCCTCCTAGATTGATACATTGGTTCTCAAAACTGAGGGAAATACTTACGCTACTTTGCTGCATCACCCTTTCCTCTTCATGGGAAAACCAACGCATGCTTAAGATGTAGCAGCATGCTACGGGAATCACAAACTTTAACACAAGTATGTCTACCAATTCACAATTACTCACTAGCATGACTCTAATATCACCATCTTTATATCTCAACACAATCATATGGAATCAAACTTCACATAGTATTCAATGCACTTTATATGAAAGTTTTATTATATCCCTCTTGGATGCCCATCATATTAGGACTAAATTCATAACCAAAGCAAATTACCATGCTGTTTAGAGAGACTCTCAAAATAATATAAGTGAATCATGAGCGTTCAACAATTTCTATAAAATAAAGCCACCGCCGTGCTCTAAAAAGATATAAGTGAAGCACTAGAGCAAAATTGCCTAGCTCAAAAGATATAAGTGAAGCACATAGAGTATTCTAATAAATCACGATTCATGCGTGTCCCTCTCAAAAGGTGTGTACATAAAGGATTATTGTGGCAAACTAGAAAGCAAAGACTCATATCATACAAGACGCTCCAAGCAAAACACATATCATGTGGTGAATAAAAATATAGCCTCAAGTAAATTTACCGATAGACGAAGACGAAAGAGGGGATGCTTTCCGGGGCATCCTCAAGCTTAGGCTCTTGGTTTTCCTTGAATATTACCTTGGGGTGCCTTGGGAATTCCCAATCTTAGGCTCTTGCCACTCCTTATTCCATAGTCCATCAAATCTTTACCCAAAACTTGAAAACTTCACAACACAAAACTCAACAAAAAATTCATGAGATCCGTTAGTATAAGAAAATAAAATTACCACTTATGGTACTGTTGTGAACTCATTATTTATTTATATTGGTGTAATATCTACTGTATTCTAACTTCTCCATGGTTCATACCCCCCGATACTACCCATAGTTTCATCAAAATAAGCAAACAACACATAAAAAATAGAATCTATCAAAAACAGAACAATCTATAGTAATCTATAACTCTCAAATACTTCTGTAACTCCAAAAATTCTGAAAAATTTGGATAACGGAGGCAATTTGTATCTCAATGTTATTAAAAAAGAATGATTATTTTATCATGCTTATTTTTAAAATGATAATTATTTTTCTAGGCGAAAAGTTTATGTTTTTCAGCAAGATCAAATCAACTATCACCGTAAGTCATCCCAAATTCTTACATGGCACAAACACTATTTGAAACACCAAAACACAATTACTACAAAGGTAATAATGTGTATTTTATTCAATAATAGTAGCAAAACAAAAAACTGAAAAATAAAATTGGGTTGCCTCCCAACAAGCACTATTGTTTAACGCCCCTAGCTAGGCATATTGCAATAGATCTAGGTCTTGTCATCTTTGGTATACTATCCATAAGTAGCTCTCATAATAGATTCATATGACAACTTAATTTTATTTCTAGGAAAGTGTTTCATGCCTTTCCTTAATGGAAATTAAAATCTAATCTTTCCTTTTTTCATATCAATAATTGCACCAATCGTTCTAAGGAAAGGTCTATCAAGAATAATAGGACATGTAGGATTGCAATCTATATCAAGAACAATGAAATCTACGGGCACATAATTCCTATTTGCAACAATAAGAACATCATTAATCCTTCCCATAGGTTTCTTAATAGTGGAATCCGCAATATGTAAATTTAAAGAACAATCATCAAATTCACGGAAACCTAACACATCACATAGAGTTTTCAGAATCGTGGAAACGCTAGCACCCAAATCACACAAAGCATGGCACTCATAATCCTTAATCTTAATATTAATAGTAGGTTCCCACTCATCATAAAGTTTTCTCGGAATAGAAACTTCCAATTCAAGCTTTTCTTCAAAAGATTTCATCATAGCATAAACGATATGTTTAGTGAAAGCTTTATTTTGATTATAAGCACGAGGAGAATTCAACATGGATTGCAACAAGGAAATACAATATATCAAAGAACAATTATCCTAATTAAAATCCTTGAAATCCAAAAGAGTGGGTTTATTGCTACTTAAAGTTTTGACCTCTCCAATCCCACTTTTATCAAAATTTTCATCAAGAACTATAAACTCCGAATCATTGGGACGCCTTCTAGCTAAAGTTGAATCATCTCCAGTCCCATCTTTATCAGGATTTATTTTAGAAAACAAAGATACAATAGGAGTCACATCAATCACTTTAAGATCTTCATCATTATTTTCACAAATACTAGAAGAACACGCTTTTACAAACCAATTTCGCTTAGCATGCACCTTAGCTGTTCTTTCTTTACATTCATCAATAGAAATCCTCATAGATTTTAGAGACTCATTAATATCATTCTTGGGTGGAATAGATCTAATTTTCAAAGAATCAACCTCAAGAGAAATTATATCCACGTTCCTAGCCAAATCATCAATCTTAAGCAATTTTTCTTCAACCATAGCATTGAAATTCTTTTGCGAACTAATAAATTATCTAATACTGTTCTCAAGATCAGAGGGTATATTATTATAATTTCCATAAGAATTCTTGTAGGAATTACCATAATTATTAGAAAAATTACTAGGAAATGGCCTAGGATTAAAATTACCTCTATACGCGTTATTACCAAAATTGTTCCTACCAAAAAAATTCACATCCATAGATTCATTATTATTATCAATCAAAGTAGACAAAGGCATATCATTACTATCAATAGGAGCACTCTTACTAGCAAACAATTTCATAAGTTCATCCATCTTTCCACTCAAAACATTAATCTCTTCAATCGCATGCACTTTTTTTTACTAGTAGAAGATCTTTCGGTATGTCATTGCGAATAATTAACCATAATATTATCTAAAAGTTTAGTAGCTTCTCCTAAAGTAATTTCCATAAAAGTACCTCCCGCGGCCGAATCTGAAAGATTTCTAGAAGAAAAATTCAATCCGGCATAAATTTTTTGTATGATCATCCATAGATTTAAACCATGAGTAGGGCAATTTTGTATCATCAATTTCATCCTCTCCCAAGATTGTGCAACATGTTCATGATCAAGTTGCTTAAAATTCATAATATCGTTCCTAAGGGATATGATCTTAGCGGGAGGAAAATACTCGGAAATAAAAGCATCTTTACACTTATTCCATGAATCAATACTATTTTTAGGCAAATACGAGAACCAAGTTTTAGCACGATCTCTAAGCGAAAACGGAAATAGCTTCAATTTAACAATATCATTATCCACATCTTTCTTCTTTTGCATATCACACAAATCAACAAAGTTGCTTAGATGGGTAATGACATCTTCACTAGGAAGGCCAGAAAATTGATCTTTCATAACAAGATTTAACAAAGCGGTATTAATTTCACAAGATTCAACATTGGTAGTAGGATCAACCGGAGTGCTAATAAAATCATTGTTGTTGGTATGGAAAAGTCACACAATTTAGTATTATCTTGAGCCATCATGACAAATGGTCAATCCAATACACAAGCACACAAGAAGCAAGCGAAAAGAGACGAACGGAAGAGGGGCGAAGAAAAGGCAAATTTTGTGAAGTGGGGAGAGGAAAACGAGAGGCGAATGGCAAATAATGTAATGCGAGGGAGAAGAGTTTATGATGGGTAATTGGTATGTCTTAACTTGGCATAGATCTCCCCAACAACGGTGCCAGAAATCCTTCTTGCTACCTCTTGAGCATGCGTTGGTTTTCCCATGAAGAGGAAAGGGTGGTGCAACAAAGTTTCAGCAAAGCGGCATTAATTTCATAATATTCCGCACTAGTGGCGGGAGCAATCGGAGTACTAATAAAATCATTATTATTAGTAATGGAAAAGTCACACAATTTGGTATTCTCTTGAGACATCGTGACAAAGCAAGCAATCTAACACACGAGCAAAAAAAAACAAATGAAAAGACGAACGGAAGAAGGGCGAATAAAAAGGTAAATATTTTTGTATTTTTTTTCTTCTGAAAATCGTTTTAGAACTGAGGGAGAGGAAACCGAGAGGCAAATGGAAAATAATGTAATGCAAGAGATGAGAGTTTTATGATGGGTACTTGGTAGGCTTGACGTAGATTCCCGACAAGGGCGCTAGAAATTCTTCCTGCTACTTCTTGAGGTTGTGTTGGTTTTTCCCTTGAAGAGGAATGGGTGATGCAACACAGTAGAGATAAGTATTTCCCTCAGTTAAGAACCAAGGTATCAATCCAGTAGGAGAAACGCGCAAGTCCCGAATAGATGCACCTACACAAACAATCAAACACTTGCACCCAACGCGATAAAGGGGTTCTCCATCCCATCACGGTCACTTGCAAAGGTGAGATCTGATAGAGATAGATAAAACTAAACAAAAGATAAAGTTTTTTTGGGGGGGGGGTTGTGGTTTATAGATCTGAAAATAAAAGATTGCAAAATAGTAGATCGGAAACGAATATGATGGAAAATAGACCCGGGGGCCATAGGTTTCACTAGAGGCTTCTCTCATGAAGGCAAACAATACGATGGGTGAACAAATTACTGTCGAGCAATTGATAGAAAAGCGCAAAGTTATGACGATATCCAAGGCAATGATTATGCATATAGGCATCATGTCCGTGTCAAGTGGACCGACTCCTTCCTGCATCTACTACTATTACTCCACACATCGACCACTATCCAACATGCATCTAGAGTATTAAGTTCATAAAGAATGGAGTAACGCCTTAAGTAAGAGGACGCGATGTAGAGGAATAAACTCAAGCAATATGATGAAAACCCCATCTTTTTATCCATGATGGCAAAAATTCAATAGTGTCTCGCTAACCCTACTTTGTCACTGGGTAAAATCACACAAGATTGAACCCAGAGCTAAGCACCTCTCCCATTGTAAGAAAAACCAATCTAGTTGGCCAAACCAAACCGATAGTTCATAGAGAAATACAGAGATATCAAATCATGCATATAAGAATTTAGAGATGATTCAAATAATATTCATAGATCAACTGATCATAAATCCATAAGTCAACGGATCTCGACAAACACACGCAAAATAATATTACATCGGATAGATCTCTAAGAACATCGAGGAGAACATGGTATTGAGAATCAAAGAGAGAGAAGAAGCTATCTAGCTACTAGCTATGGACCCATAGGTCTGAGTTAAACTACTCATGCTTCATTGAAAGGGCAATAGAGTTGATGTAGATGCCCTCTGTGATCGAATCCCCCTCCGGCAGGATGCCGGAACAGACCCCAAGATGGGATCTCACGGGAACAAAAGGTTGCAGCAAGGGAAAAGTATTTTCGTGGACTCCCCTAAGGGTTTTGAAATATATGTAAATATATAGGATGAAGAGACAGGTCAGGGAGTCACCAAGGGGCCAACAAGGTAGGGGGAGCCCCCTAGGGCGCGCTCTCCACCCTTGCCGCCGCCACGTAGCTCTTTTGACTTGGACTCCAAGTCCTCTTGGTCTCTTATGTTCCAAGAAAATTAAATCATCGTGAAGTTTCATTCCGTTTGGACTCCGTTTGGTGTTCCTTTTTTGCGAAACTCAAAAACAAGGAAAAAAATAGAAATTGGCACTGGGCTCTAGATTAATAAGTTAGTCCTAAAAATAATATAAAATAGTATATTAATGCATATAAAACATCCAAAACAGAAAATATAATAGCATGGAACAATAAAAAATTATAGATACGTTGGAGACATATCAGTTGCGGAAACGCGGGGCGATCTGGTTTTCACCGGATTCACTGCCCCTCCCGCACCCTCACAAGCCTCGCCATGCCCACTCTGGAGTCCCCCCTGATCCGATCTATAGTTTGGCCCCCGCCTTCCGAACAGCTTCAAGCCAGGAGGGCTCCGCTTCAGGCGGGGGCCAGAATCCACTTTCGGCCGAATCCGTCATGTCTGCTAGGGCCAATCCTCGGCCTTCGAGGCAAAATCAGGAGGCGGAGGCCAAGAGTCAATATCAGCCGAACCTTTCTGTCACAATGCTCCTCTTGCCTCGAGCCCTTATGACGAGCCGGCAACCGATGGCCAGGGGTCACCCCCGGCCCGAAACAACTCGATCTTGAATCCCGGCGTGGAAACCACACGAAAAACCAAGGCCTGTCCTTAGTCCCCAGTGACAATCCAGACCCCCTCAAGGATCCGGCACCGTACCCCGAGTCCAGCTTGGTGTGTGGAAACCGAGGACCGGCCAGGGCACTGGTTGCCCCACCCCCCTATAATAGAATTTGGCCTAGAGCCCTCAAATTCGGCGACCCTAGCTATGCTAAATGATGTGCTAGAGCGAATCAACAAAATGACCATCCAGGAGGACTTTCCCTCCACCCACAACCATCAACCCTTCGAGGTGTACCATGGGGAATTTTACGTCCCACCCACCACCCACTTGGTAGCCACTGTCGATGATTTAACCGATATGCTAGATTATAATTTGGAAAACGCCGAATACATGGACGAGGATAGTGGAGCCACGACTAATAGCGATGTTGCCCCCCTCATGACCGACCATTGGTCGGCCACGTCCACCTATGATATTTACATGGTGGACACCCCCAAGGACGATGATGGCACTCCCAACTAGAACCAAGACAAGCCTGGAGATGAGCCACCCAGGCGCCGAAGAGAGCATCATCAATCAAAGCCACGTCGAAGCCATATGATCAACGTAGACTCTACGGAGAATTACACCGTGAACAATACGGATGACCTGGCTGGAGCCGCAGATAACGAACATCATTAGGATGACCCCGTAGGGCAGGAAGACCCGTTCAATCCAGAAAACCGCGATGACTCCAAAGATAGCAATTACCTCCCACTCTCTGAAGAAGAGGCCAGTCTCGGGGATGATGATTTCATCGTCCCCGAGGACCCGCTAGAGCAGGAATGGTTAAGGCAGAGGCTTCTAGTCACCGTCTGCAGCCTGAAGAAACAAAAGCGCAAAATCAAGGCCGAATAGGGCACCCTCAATGATCGATGGACCAAAGTCCTAGTCGCTGAAGAAGGGTACGACGGTGAACAACCAATCAAAAGCTATCCCAAGTGAAGATTGCTGCCACAGTTTGATGACGAGGACGTAGAGCCAATACGTCCAACATACACACGCGCCGAATAGCCGGACCGCCCGCCTAGAGGGCGTGACAGAGAAGCTGACGAGGCCGAGCACCTCGTCGCCCCACCTCGCCCTCGCGGCAAGGATCAAATATGGACAACCTATGAATACAACCTCCGCCGTGACCTAGACGCCCGAGGAGGCCGTACCAGGTCCATCTACCAACCCAGAGAAGACCCGCCCACTTACCGGGAAGGATATTACGATTAGCTGAACCGAAACAACAAAGTCAGGGAGCAGCGGCGGCCTCGGATTGCCGAAGACCTCCGACGCGATATAGCCCGAGTTCGGGGCGCCGCACACCCCCTGTGCTTCTTAGAGAGGGTAATGCAGCACCAATTCCTAGAAGGCTTCAAGCCTGTGAACATCGAACCTTACAACGGAACCACGGACCCGGCCGTATGGACAGAGGATTTCCTCCTCCACATTCACATGGCGCGAGGAGATGACCTCTATGCCATCAAATATCAGCCACTAAAGCTTAAATGACCAGCTCGACACTGGTTGAACAACCTTCCCGAAGACTCTATAGGTTGCTGGGAAGAGCTTGAGGACGCCTTTCGAGCAAACTTTTAGGGCACCTATGTCCGGCATACGGATGCTGATGACCTAAATTGCATTACACAACAGCTCGAAGAATCTGCCCGGCAATTTTGGAATCGATTCCTGACCAAGAAGAACCAGATTGCCGATTGTCCAAACACCGAAGCCCTGGCCGCTTTCAAGCACAATTTCAAGGAAGAATGGCTCATAAGGCAGCTTAGCCAGGACAAACAAAGAACTATGGCAGCCCTTCTCTCATGACCCTCTTTTTGATACGTCTCCAACGTATCTATAATTTTTGATTGTTCCATGCTGTTATATTATCTGTTTTGTATGTTTAATGGGCTTTAATATGCACTTTTATATTATTTTTGGGACTAACCTATTAACCGGATGCCTAGTGCCAGTTGCTGTTTTTTTGCCTCTTTCAGTGTTTCGCAGAAAAGGAATATCAAATGGAGTCCAAACGGAACGAAACCTTCGCGAGGATCTTTTTTGGAACAAACGCAATCCAGGAGACTTGGAGTGGAGGTCAAGGAAGCAATGAGGCGGCCACGAGATAGGGAGGCGCGCCCAGGGGGTAGGCGCGCCCCCACCCTCATGGGCCCCTCGTAGGTCGACCGACCTACTTCCTTTGCCTATATATATACTCTTATACCCTGAAAACATCCAGAGGAGCCATGAAACCACTTTTCCACCGCCGCAACTTTCTGTACCCGTGAGATCCCATCTGGGGACCTTTTCCGGCGATCTGCCGGAGGGGGATTCGATCACGGAGGGCTTCTACATCAACACGAAAGCCTCTCCGATGATGCGTGAGTAGTTTACCACAGACCTTCGGGTCCATAGTTATTACCTAGATGGCTTCTTCTCTCTCTTTGGTTCTCAATACAAAGTTCTTCTCGATGTTCTTGGAGATCTATTCCATGTAATTCTTTTTGCAGTGTGTTTACCGAGATGCGATGAATTGTGGGTTTATGATCAAGATTATCTATGAACAATATTTGATTCTTCTCTGAATTCTTATATGCATGATTTGATATCTTTGCAAGTCTCTTCGAATTTTTGGTTTAGTTTGGCCCACTAGATTGATCTTTCTTGCAATGGGAGAAGTGCTTAGCTTTGGGTTCAATCTTGCGGTGTCCTTTCCCGGTGACAATAGGGGCAGCAAGGCACCTATTGTATTGTTGCCATCGAGGATAAAAAGATGGGGTTTATATCATATTGCTTGAGTTTATCCCTCTACATCATGTCATCTTGCCTAATGCGTTACTCTATTCTTATGAACTTAATACTCTAGATGCATGCTGGATAGCGGTCGATGTGTGGAGTAATAGTAGTAGATGCAGAATCGTTTCGGTCTACTTGACATGGACGTGATGCCTATGTTTATGATCATGCCTAGATATTCTCATAACTATGCACTTTTCTATCAATTTCTCGGCAGTAATTTGTTCACCCACCGTAATTTATGCTATCTTGAGAGAAGCCACTAGTGAAACCTATGGCCCCCGGGGTCTACTTTACATCATATAAGTTTCCGATCTACAATTCTAGTTTACTATTTATTTTGCAATCTTTACTTTTCAATCTATACAACAAAAATACCAAAAAATATTTGTCTTATTATCTTTAACAGATCTCACTTTCGTAAGTGACCGTGAAGGGATTGACAACCCCTTTATCGCGTTGGTTGCGAGGTTCTTGTTTGTTTGTGCAGGTACTAGGCGACTTGCGTGTAGTCTCCTACTGGATTGATACCTTGGTTCTCAAAAACTGAGGGAAATACTTACGCTACTTTGCTGCATCACCCTTTCCTCTTCAAGGGAAACCAACACATGCTCAAGAGCTAGCAAGAAGGATTTCTGGTGCCGTTGCCGGGGAGATCTATGCTCAAGTCAAGACATACCAAGTACCCATCACAAACTCTTCTCCCTCGCATTACATTATTTGCCATTTGCCTCTCATTTCCCTCCCCCCACTTCACCTTTGCCTTTTCTTCGCCCCTCTTCCGTTCGTCCTTCTGTTTGCTCGTCTTACCATGTGCCTTATATTTGCTTGCATCTTCGCTTGCTAAAAATCTATTGATATGGATCCTCACCCTCTTGCTAATCTTTTTAAAAGATCAAATTATGATGAACCAATTGCTAGTGATTTGAGTGTACTAGATTATCTTTATGAGGTTTTGCTTGAAATTCGTGAATCTGAAAATTGTGATGAAGTGATTTATGAAGTGATTCACGATAGATCTTTGAATAAAAAGCATGATTGCAATAGTGTTATTATAAATCCTATTAACGTCAATTGTGCTAACATTATTCAAAACCCTAAGCTTGGGGATGCTAGTTTTGCTATGTCCACTACTTGTTGCAATGATCATGATTGGGGTGATTCTTCTTATGATCTTGAAAATTTATTTAAGCCCCATGATGAATATGAGATTGATAATAGTGTTTGCAATATTACTGAAAGTGGGTTTGGAAGAGTGTCAACTTTAGATCCCACATATTTGGAGAATGTTCAATCTTATGAAATTTTTCATAAAAGTGGGTTCAGAGAGGTCAAGACTTTAGTTAATGTTAATCCCACTATTTTGGAAGAGTGTCAACTTTGCATATATGTGGATCGTGTTAAGAATATGTTTTGTGATAGATATATTGTTGAATTTGCTTATGATCCTACATGTAATTATTATGAGAGAGGAAAATATGGTTGTAGAAATTTTCATGTTACTAAATTACCTCTCGTTGTGTTGAGATTGCTATTGTTTCTTTCCGCTTCCTTGCATATGCTAGTTTTTGCTTGTCTTGATAATTTGTTTGCTTATATAATGCCTATGCATAGGAAGTATGTTAGACTTAGATGTGATTTTCATATGCTTCATGATGCTCCCTTCGTGTTTCAATTACTATCTTCCATGTGAGCATCATTAAAATTATATATGCCTAGCTAGGGGCGTTAAACGATAGCGCTTGTTGGGAGGCAACCCAATTTTATTTTTGTTCCATGCTTTTTGTTCCTGTTTAGTAATAAATAATTCACCTATCCTCTTTTATGATTGTGTTTTTATGTTTTAATTAGTGTTTGTGCCAAGTAAAGCCTTTAGGATCTTCTTGGATGATTGTTATTTGATCTTGCAGAAAAAAACAGAAAGTATGCGCTCAGGAGAATAATTTTCACATTTTACCAGAGAGCGATAAAATACCAATTCCAACTGAAGCAGATCAATATACAAATTATTTACGACTTCCTAAATTTTCAGGATTTTAGGAGTTACAGAAGTATTCGAAACATATAGATTACTACAGACCGTTCTGTTTTTGACAGATTCTGTTCTTCGCGTGTTGTTTGCTTATTTTGATGAATCTATGGCTAGTATCGGGGGGGTATGAACCATAGAGAAGTTGGAATACAGTAGGTTTAACACCAATATAAATAAATAATGAGTTCATTACAGTACCTTAAAGTGCTGGTTTGTTTTTTTATACTAACGAAGCCCATGAAATTTTCGGTTGAGTTTTGTGTTGTGAAGTTTTCAAGTTTTGGGTAAAGATTTGATGGATTTTGGAACAAGGAGTGGCAAGAGACTAAGCTTGGGGATGTACAAGGAACACCAAGGTAAAATTTAAGGACAACCAAAATCCTAAGCTTGGGGATGCCCCGGAAGGCATCCCCTCTTTCGTCTTCGTCTATCGGTAACTTTACTTGAGGCTATATTTTTATTCACCACATGATATGTGTTTTGCTTGGAGCGTCTTGTATAATTTGAGTCTTTTCTTTTTAGTTACCACAATAATCCTTGCTGTACACACCTTTTGGAGAGACACACATGAATCGGAATTTATTAGAATACTCTATGTGCTTCACTTATATCTTTTGAGCTAGATAATTTTGCTCTAGTGCTTCACTTATATCTTTTTAGAGCACGGTGGTGGTTTTATTTTATAAAAATTATTGATCTCTCATGCTTCACTTATATTATTTTGAGAGTCTTTTAGAACAGCATGGTAATTTGCTTTGGCTATAAAATTAGTCCTAATATGATGGGAATCCAAGATGGGTATAATAAAAAACTTTCATATAAAGTGCATTGAATACTATGAGAAGTTCGATTCTTTATGATTGTTTTGAGATATGAAGATGGTGATATTACAGTCATGCTAGTTGAGTAGTTGTGGATTGGAGAGATACTTGTGTTAAAGTTTGTGATTCCCGTAGCATGCACATATGGTGAACCGTTATGTGATGAAGTCGGAGCATGATTTATTTATTGATTGTCTTCCTTATGAGTGGCGGTCGGGGACGAGCGATGGTCTTTTCCTAGCAATCTATCCTCCTAGGAGCATGCGCGTAGTACTTCGTTTTGAAAACTAATAGATTTTTGCAATAAGTATGTGAGTTCTTTATGACTAATGTTGAGTCCATGGCTTATACGCACTCTAACCCTTCCACCATTGCTAGCCTCTCTAGTACCGCACAACTTTCGCCGGCACCAAAACCCACCATCTACCTTCCTCAAAACAGCCACCATACCTACCTATTATGGCATTTCCATAGCCATTCCGAGATATATTGCCATGCAACTTTCCACCGTTTCATTTATTATGACACGCTCCACCATTGTCATATTGCTTTGCATGATCATGTACTTGACATCGTAATTGTGGCGAAGCCATCGTTCATTTTTCATACATGTCACTCTTGATTCATTGCACATCCCGGTACACCACCGGGGGCATTCACATAGAGTCATATTTTGTTCTAAGTATCAAGTTGTAATTCTTGAGTTGTAAGTAAATAAAAGTATGATGATCATCATTATTAGAGCATTGTCCCAGTGAGGAAAGGATGATGGATACTATGATTCCCCCACAAGTCGAGATGAGACTCCGGACGAAAAAATAAAAAAGGAAGAAACAAAAGAGGGCATAAAAAAGAGAAGGCCCAAATAAAAAAATAAAAAATGAGAGAAAAAGAGAGAAGCGGCAATGCTACTATCCTTTTTCCACACTTGTGCTTCAAAGTAGCACCACGATCTTCATGATAGAGAGTCTCTTATTTTGTCACTTTCATATACTTGTGGGAATTTTTCGTTATAGAACTTGGCTTGTATATTCCAATGACGAGCTTCCTCAAAATGCCCTAGGTCTTCGTGAGCAAGCAAGTTGGATGCACACCCACTTAGTTTCTTTTGTTGAGCTTCCATATATTTATAGCTCTAGTGCATCCGTTGCATGGCAATCCCTACTCACTCACATTGATATCTATTGATGGGCATCTCCATAGCCCATTGATACGCCTAGCTGATGTGAGACTATCTTCTCCTTTTTGTCTTCTCCACAACCACCATTCTATTCCACCTATAGTGCTATATCCATGGCTCACGCTCATGTATTGCGTGAAAGTTGAAAAAGTTTGAGACATCAAAAGTATGAAAAAAATGTTTGGAATGTCATCGAAGTTGTGCATGATTTAAATATTTTGTGTGATGAAGATAGAGCATAGCAAGACTATATGATTTTGTAGGGATAACTTTTTTTGGCCATGTTATTTTGAGAAGACATGATTGTTTGGTTAGTATGCTTGAAGTATTATTATTTTTATGTCAATATTAAACTTTTGTTTTGAATCTTTCGGATCTGAACATTCATGCCACAATAAAGAAGATTACATTGAAAATTATGTTAGGTAGCATTCCACATCAAAAAATCTGTTTTTATAATTTACCTACTCGAGGACGAGCAGGAATTAAGCTTGGGGATACTGATACGTCTCCAACGTATCTATAATTTTTGATTGTTCCATGCTATTATATTATCTATTTTGGATGTTTAATGGGCTTTAATATGCACTTTTATATTATTTTTGGGACTAACCTATTAACCGGAGGCCTAATGCCAGTTGCTGTTTTTTTGCCTATTTCAGTGTTTCGCAGAAAAGGAATATCAAAGGGAATACAAACGGAAGGAAACCTTCGTGAGGATCTTTTTTTTAGAAAAAACGCAATCTAGGAGACTCGAAGTGGAGGTCAAGGAAGCAACGAGGTGGCCACGAGATAGGGAGGCATGTCGAGGGGGTAGGCGCGCCCCCAACCTCGTGGGCCCCTCGTAGCTCCACCAACCTACTTCCTTCGCCTATATATACTCTTATACCCTGAAAACATCCAGGGGGGCCACGAAACCACTTTTCCACCGCCGCAACCTTCTATAAACGTGAGATCCCATCTAGGGACCTTTTTTGGCAACCTGCCGGAGGGGGATTTGATCACGGAGGGCCTCTACATCAACACCATAGCCTCTCCGATGATGTGTGAGTACTTTACCACAGACCTTCGGGTCCATAGTTATTAGCTAGATGGCTTCTTCTCTCTCTTTGGTTCTCAATACAAAGTTCTCCTCAATGTTCTTGCAGATCTATTCGATGTAATTCTTTTTGCGGTGTGTTTGCCGAGATCCGATGAATTTTGGGTTTATGATCAAGATTATCTATGAACAATATTTGATTCTTCTCTGAATTCTTATATGCATGATTTGATATCTTTGCAAGTCTCTTTGAATTTTCGGTTTAGTTTGGCCCACTAGATTGATCTTTCTTTCTCGGTGTACAAAAGTAGGGGCTCTTCTTTTGCACCCCTTTACTTGTGCATGGGCAGTCAGAGCCGTGTCCACGGCCACACTAAGCTGGGCAGAGGAGGGGTGCCGGAGCGCAAGGCGACCAAAGCAACGCCAAGACCAGAGGCGCAAAGAGAGCAAGAGGGTGAGGTGGAATCTCTCGGCAAGACCCTTGCCGAAGTGGCTTCCGCAGCCTTGGCAAGATCCTTGCCGGGGCAACTTGCCTGACGCCAGCGGAGCGCGCCGCCCTTGAGCCCAAGGGATTCCAACACCATGTTGGAACCAAGGCTCGGGAGGCACCTCTGTGGATGCATGCAGATCTTTGTAGGGATCTTAGATACACAAGATCAGATGGGAACTAGAAGACAACGATCCTTGGCGAGATCCTTGCCAAGGAAATCCACGAGACCCCCGGCAGGGTCCTTGCCGGGGACGACCATGACGCCGTAGCGAGACCCTTGCCGGGCCCTTGGCAAGACCCTTGCCGAGAACGCCTGCGAGGCCGCAGCCAGGCCCGCGTCTGCCAACCTCCACTGCCGCTGCCATACAGCTGCCAGCTCGACCAGCTAGGCAGGCGCCTGTGCGGCAGCGCGCGGCCTCCACACCGACTTAGCAAGCACCTGCGTGGTGGCATTTAGATCTTCGTGAAGGCTCCACCACCGCGCCAGCCCAGCAGCCAGCCAACGTGGCGCAACGACGCCTCGTCATCTTGGATGCGCGTCGAAGCCGGGCAAGGCGACGACAGCTGGGACGAGCTTATTTCCCGTCCCCAATAAAGCGAGATAGGCACATTGGCAGCGCATTAAATGCGTTTGTCCGATGATGCCGGGGGATAAGCTCAGCCCCTGTACGCCTTTCCACCTCCCGTGTGCCACCGTGGCAACCCCTTTTGTCTATAAAAGGAGGCCCGAGGCGTACAGGAGGGGGATTCGGATCTTTTGGGCTAGAAAGCTACGGCAGCTAGTTCAAGAACACTTAAATACACATCGAAGAAGGACTAAGGTTTTACGCGTCTCCGCGGCCCGAACCAGGGTAAACGATCTTGTTGCTGACCGCCAGACCCGCTCCTCGCACAACCCCGCACCAGCCAACCGTAGAAGGGATCCCTGAGGGAGTCCTGGATTAGGGGGTGTTCGGATAGCCGAATTATACCTTCAGCCGGACTCCTGGACTATGAAGATACAAGATTGAAGACCCCGTCCCGTGTCCGGAAGGGATTTTCCTTGGCGTGGAAGGCAAGCTTGGCGATACGGATGTTCAGATCTCCTACCATTGTAACCGACTCTATGTAACCCTAATCCTATCCGGTGTCTATATAAACCGGAGGGTTCTAGTCCGTAGGACAAGATACACATCTACAATCATACCATAGGCTAGCTTCTAGGGTTTAGCCTCTCTGATCTCGTGGTAGATCAACTCTTGTATTACCCATATCATCAATATTAATCAAGCAGGACGTAGGGTTTTACCTCCATCGAGAGGGCCCGAACCTGGGTAAAACTTCGTGTCCCCTGCCTCCTGTTACCATCCGTCCTAGACGCACAGTTCGGGACCCCCTACCCAAGATCCGCCGGTTTTGACACCGACATTGGTGCTTTCATTGAGAGTTCCTCTATGTCGTCGCCATCAGGAAGGTCCCCTGCCTCCTGTTACCATCTGGCCTAGACGCACAGTTCGGGACCCCCTACCCGAGATCCGCCGGTATTGACACCGACAATCCCAGTGACCCCATAGGTGTCGTTTCCCACCGACATTTCTGGCGCGCCAGGTAGGGGGTGCGTAGTTGTGAGAATCCGGTCTAGTTGAAGCAACAACTTCATCATGGTCGTCGCTTCAAGCAAGAAGGCGACCGAACAAATGGCGCCCTCAGCGGGCGCGGCGAATGCTCACACAGCGGCAGAAAAGCTAAGTCATGCGAAACTTTGAGTAATTCCTTTATATATATATGGTTATCGTCCTCGACGATCTTGCCCTGTGTATGGAAAACCTGCACGCAATGGGGCCCTACCACTATTGGACACGCCCTTGTTCTGTTTCGAGTCCACTCAACAGTTCGTGCGGCTGCGCCGAGAACGGCAGGGTGACCTTCTGCGATTGGCAACGCTCTTGTTTTGTCTTGAGTCCGCTCGACAGCTCGAGCGGCCGTGTCAAGGGCAGTGAGGTGGTTTGCCGGTAGCAAGCATACCCGGCACACCATTAAAGATCCGTCCTCAAGACACCGCCTGGGTTTCCGCACCGGCTAGCCTACCCGATTAACGCAGGGTGGACATACAAGGGGAGATCAAACGGGGAAATAACATGCATCGTTTCAAAAGTACTGCAGAGTTATATTACATCATTTGTTGCTGCGGTTCTAACTAAAGATAAAAATCGTCTTGGTCATGAACCTTTAGCGGCGATAAGAAATGGGGTGCCTAGTCCCGGCACTGACCCTGTACCCTCCGAACTCCGTCGATGCGGATGATGACGGGCTCGATGCGCTCCTTGAGCGGCGCGGGGTCCACGTCGTCCGGCAAGCTATCCAGCGAAGCTTCGAAGTCGAGGTTAGGGTTCCAGTACGCCATCTTGGTGAGGACCTTGGTCATGGAACCCCGGCAAAGCCTCCGGGCCTCTTCGGCCAGGGAGGCCGCCCGGTTGGAGCGAAGCCGCTCCAGGGCCTCGAGAACACCCTCGAAGAACAGAGTCAGCCTGGCACTGGGACTCACGTTCGGCTCTGGGACGTACCTCACGTTGGACACCCCCATGGTAACCAGCTGCATGGTCAGCCTGCCGGCGACCTCGGCGAGGCGGCTGACCCAGAGCTTCTCACCCGCCACAAATTCTGCGTGGCTGGCGGCGTCGTTCTTCCGCAGCTGCCTCTCCACCTCCAGATTCTTGGTCAGGGTCTCCTCCCGGGCCCTGACCCTTGAGAGCGTCTCTTCAAGACCCTCCAGCTTCAGCTTCAGGTCCTTGACAGACTCGTTGGCCGTGGAGAGTAGCTCGGCCTTCTCGAGGACTGCGGCCTGCGCGTCGGCCAAAGCGCCTTTGGCCGCATCTCTCTCCCCCATCTGCTCCTGGACCTGGCTCTTCAGCCTGTCACGCTCCGCCTCCAGCTCATTCCCCTTGCCGGCCTGGGCCTGGGCATTGAGGGCCTCCTCGTGCCTCTGCTCTAGTTCCCGGGTCCGCTGCACGACGAGCTCTTGGACCTCCTCGTCCTTGCCACGGAGTGTCGCGACAAGCTTTTCCTCGCGAGCGGCAAGGTCCTCCTCCTGGGAGTTTAGCTCGACCTGATGCTGGCGCCAAGCGGCCTCCTCCTTGGCGGCCTGCTGACTCGCCTCTTCCTGGGCCTTCTCGATATCGGCCTGCTTCATGACCAGCTCCAGCTTGCGCTTGGCCAGCTGGTCTTGGGCGGCCTTAAATCACTCACAGGCCTGGCGGAACCAAGATTGCGCCTCGGCGACACGCTTTTCCAGGTCTGCCTCCGCCTTGTCCACTGCAACCATCCTGGATTTGGCCTTGTCCAGGCGGGCACGGTGAAGCGCCTGAAGCTTGTGGAAGCTGGCGCTCATGCTCTGGAGGAGCCGCTCTTCCTGGGAACTACCGCCGCCGACGCTCGGTCCATCGATGACCTCGAGCCCGGCGGCGCGAAGCACCTCGTCGTCGAACACCACCCCCTCGGCGGGTGCCCTGGTGCTCGCCGTCCATGGGAGGTGGACGAACAAGCCGTCACTCACCTTCAGGTATTTGCCCGAGCCAGAAGCGGCGGGGGAGGAAGGCTGGCCATCCACCTCCTCCTCCTCGGCAGCGGCCTTGCTGGCCTCCCCGACAGGCCCCTCGTCGGCCTCCTCGGCAGCGGCCTCGCCGGGCTCCCCGGCATGCCCCTCAGCGGCGTCCTCAGCAACGTCCTTGGCTGCCTCCTCGACGGTGATCTTGTCAGCCTCGGCCGCGGCTTCTCTGGCGACATCTCCGATTATGGTGTCCACGTCCTCCCGGTCCGTCGGGGAAGGATCTAGGTACCGAGAAGGAGGATGAGGCGAAGCCAAGATCAAAAATTTGAAAGAAGGAAAACAAGCGGGAACGGGAGGCAAACAACCCACCTGTGCCAAGATGGGACGAAGTGGCCCCCTCCCCACCGACATTCAGTGCCGGGACGGAGCCGCCGGTGCCCAGGTTCACCTCCTCCTCCTTCGTGCACATGGGCTCGGGGCTTGGCGCCCTTGCCGGGGACCCCCCTCAGGGTGGCGTGGTCGATGGGGGTGGCGTGTTGGGGGTGGCCCTCAGTGGCTCCTCCTGCTGCCGTTCTCCTCCTCCAACCTCGACAAGGTCAGCACCAAGAAATTGTGTGGGATCGAAAGTATGTATAGAGGGGGGGGGGTGATTAGACTACTTGACCAAATAAAAACTTAACCTTTTCCCAATTTTAGTTCTTGGCAGATTTTAGCTATTTTGGAACAAGTCAAGCAATCATCACACAATTCAAGCAAGCATGCAAAGAGTATATTGGCAGCGGAAAATAAAGCATGCAACTTGCAAGAATATAAAGGGAAGGGTTTGGAGATTTCAAACGCTATTGGAGACACGGATGTTTTTCCCATGGTTCGGATAGGTGGTGCTATCCTACATCCACGTTGATGGAGACTTCAACCCACGAAGGGTAACGGTTGCGCGAGTCCACACAGGGCTCCACCCAAGGGCAACGATTGCGCGAGTCCACGGAGGGCTCCACCCACGAAGGGTCCACGAAGAAGCAACCACCCACAAAGGGTCCACGAAGAAGCAACCTTGTCTATCCCACCATGGCCATCGCCCACGAAGGACTTGCCTCACTAGCGGTAGATCTTCACGAAGTAGGCGATCTCCTTGCCCTTACAAACTCCTTGGTTCACTCCACAATCTTGTCGGAGGCTCCCAAGTGACACCTAGCCAATCTAGGAGACACCACTCTCCAAGAAGTAACAAATGGTGTGTAGGTAATGAACTCCTTGCTCTTGTGCTTCAAATGATAGTCTCCCCAACACTCAACTCTCTCTCATAGGATTTGGATTTGGTGGAAAGAAGATTTGAGTGGAAAGCAACTTGGGAAGGCTAGAGATCAAGATTCATATGGTAGGAATGGAATGTCTTGATCTCAACACATGAGTAGGTGGTTCTCTCTCAGAACAAATGAGTTGGAATGATGTGTGTGTTCTGATGGCTCTCTCATCGAATGAGAAGGAGGTGGAGGGGTA
This sequence comes from Triticum urartu, assembly GCF_003073215.2. Lineage (NCBI taxonomy): Eukaryota > Viridiplantae > Streptophyta > Magnoliopsida > Poales > Poaceae > Triticum > Triticum urartu. The sequence goes on from NC_053023.1 coordinate 476,172,719, forward strand.
TATATAGCCTCTACACAAAATCCAACCGTTACACAGTTTTCCAATCTCGGTGGGACCGAATCAATAAACTCGGTCGGACCGAAAATGTAAACCTAGTGACCGTTAGGAATTTCGGTGGGACTGACATGCAACTCGGTGGGACCGATTCGGTTAGGGTTTGGGCATAACGTAATCTCGGTGAGACCGATTACACAAACTCGGTGAGACCGAGTTTGGTAATTAGCTTACCAGAGAGTTGGTCAGGCAAACTCAGTGGGACCGATTTGCTCTTTCGGTGGGACCGAGTGGAAATCGGTGAGACCGAAAAGTTACAAAGGGGAAACACTGAGTTTACATTGCAATCTCAGTGGGACCGATTCGCTCTTTCGGTGGGACCGAAAAGTTACGAAAGGGAAACAGAGAGTTTGCAACCCCATCTCGGTGGGACCGAGATCCTTATCGGTAGGACCGAATTGCTAGGGTTTGGCAGTGGCTAATGACAAGTGAAAATCGGTGGCGCCGGATAGGAAAAATCGGTAGGACCGAGTTTGGCTTAGGGTTTAGGTCATATGTGTAAGAGGGAAAGTAGTTGAGGATTTTGGAGCATATCATTAAGCACATGAAGCAAGAGGCTCATTAAGCAACACCTCATCCCTCCTTGATAGTATTGGCTTTTCCTAAAGACTCAATGTGATCTTGGATCACTAAAATATAAAATGAAGAGTCTTGAGCTTTTGAGCTTGAGCCAATCCTTTGTCCTTAGCATTTTGAGGGTTCCACTTTCACATCCATGCCATGCCAATCATTGAGCTTTCCTGAAATAATTCATCTTGGAATAGCATTAGCTCAATGAGCTATATGTTGTTATGAATTACCAAAACCACCTAGGGATAGTTGCATTTCAATCTCCCCCTTTTTGGTAATCTCCCCCTTTCAACCAAAAGCTATGGAGATCAAGCAAATGGAGACCAAAGCTCTGATACCACTTGTAGGATCGAAAGTATGTCTAGAGGGGGGTGATTAGACTACTTGACCAAATAAAAACTTAACCTTTTCCCAATTTTAGTTCTTGGCAGATTTTAGCTAATTTAGGAAAAGTCAAGCAATCATCACATGATTCAAGCAAGCATGCAAAGAGTATATTGGTAGCGGAAAGTAAAGCATGCAACTTGCAAGAATGTAAAGGAAGGGTTTGGAGAATTCAAACGCAATTGGAGACACGGATGTTTTTCCCGTGGTTCGGATAGGTGGTGCTATCCTACATCCACGTTGATGGAGACTTCAACCCACGAAGGGTAACGGTTGCGCGAGTCCACACAGGGCTCCACCCAAGGGCAACGGTTGCGCGAGTGCACACAGGGCTCCACCCACGAAGGGTCCACGAAGAAGCAACCTCCCACAAAGGGTCCACGAAGAAGCAACCTTGTCTATCCCACCATGGCCAACGCCCACACAGGACTTGCCTCACTAGCGGTAGATCTTCACGAAGTAGGCGATCTCCTTGCCCTTACAAACTCCTTGGTTCAACTCCATAATCTTGTCGGAGGCTCCCAAGTGACACCTAGCCAATCTAGGAGACACCACTCTCCAAGAAGTAACGAATGGTGTGTAGGTAATGAACTCCTTGCTCTTGTGCTTCAAATGATAGTCTCCCCAACACTCAACTCTCTCTCATAGGATTTGGATTTGGTGGAAAGAGGGTTTGAGTGGAAAGCAACTTGGGAAGGCTAGAGATCAAGATTCATATGGTAGGAATGGAATGTCTTGGTCTCAACACATGAGTAGGTGGTTCTCTCTCAGAACATATGAGTTGGAATGGTGTGTGTGTTCTGATGGCTCTCACATCGAATGAGAAAGAGGTGGAGGGGTATATATAGCCTCCACACAAAATCCAACCATTACACAGTTTTCCAATCTCAGTGGGACCGAATCAATAAGCTCGGTCGGACCGAAAATGTAAACCTAGTGACCGTTAGTGATTTTCGGTGGGACTGACATGCAACTCGGTAGGACCGATATGGTTAGGGTTTGGGCATAACGTAATCTCGGTGAGACTGATTACACAAACTCGGTGAGACCGAATTTGGTAATTAGCTAACCAGAGAGTTGGTCAGGCAAACTCGGTGGGACCGATTTGCTCTTTCGGTGAGACCGAGTGGAACTCGGCGAGACCGAAAAGTTACAAAGGGGAAACATTGAGTTTACATTGCAATCTCTGTGGGACCGATTCGCTCTTTCGGTGGGACCGAAAAGTTACGAAAGGGAAACAGAGAGTTTGCAACCCCATCTCGATGGGACCGAGATCCTTATCGGTAGGACCGAATTGCTAGGGTTTGGCAGTGGCTAATGACAAGTGAAACTCGGTGGCGCCGGATAGGAAAAATCGGTAGGACCGAGTTTGGCTTAGAGTTTAGGTCATATGTGGATATGGGAAAGTAGTTGAGGGTTTTGGAGCATATCATTAAGCACATGAAGCAAGAGGCTCATTAAGCAACACCTCATCCCTCCTTGATAGTATTGGCTTTTCCTATGGACTCAATGTGATCTTGGATCACTAAAATGTAAAATGAAGAGTCTTGAGCTTTTGAGCTTGAGCCAATCCATTGTCCTTAGCATTTTGAGGGTTCCACTTTCATATCCATGCCATGCCAATCATTGAGCTTTCCTGAAATAATCATCTTGGAAGAGCATTAGCTCAATGAGCTATATGTTGTTATGAATTACCAAAACCACCTAGGGATAGTTGCACTTTCAAATTGTGCACCAGCACATGTCGATGGGGAGTGAGTGATGGACACATGTTGGGGGCTGCGCCGGGGGCTGCTCTCCGAGCTACTCCCCACCACCACCGGTGGCATGCTCGAGGTGCCCGCCAGGGGCTGGCCGCCCGCTGAGGCCTTCGCCCTCTTCGCCATGCTCTGGGCCAGTGTCTCCCTATCCCCACGAAGATGAAGACAAGTCAAGAAAAGTGGCACGGTCCGGAGGGACGGAGATGACAAAAGACGCGACACTTACTCATCCTCCGCTTCTTCTTCCGTGGCCTTCCTCTTCCTCCTCGGGCTAAGGGACCCGAGGTCGAAGAAGACCTCCATGTCGTCACCTGTGGGAGGAGGGTAAGCAGGTGGAGTTGGGGGACGCTTGGACGGAGAAGGGGCAGCTGCTTTCTTCTTCGCCACCACGACCTTCACCGCCTTCCCCGCCGCCGCGGCCCTCGTCTCGCGCATGGGTGCCTCCGGGGTTTGTTGCGGTTGTGCGGTCCTGCCGGGGCGGACTGTCTCTCCGGAGACGGCCCGTCGTAGGACACGCCCTCTCCCCGTGGCTGGGGGCTCGACAGCCTCGGCCTCCTCCTCGGACGGCTCATCATCGTCATCATCAATGAGAGGGGCCCCGGTGCCGGCGCTGCTGGCCTTCCCAGTGGATTCCGCCCACTGGGCGAGCTCCTTCTCCTTCGCGGCCGTCGCGGCCTCGTCCTCCACGCCGCCAGTGATGCCGGCCTCCCTGGCGAGCTCCACCTCCGCCGCCCTGGCGGCGATGTAGTCCAACTCCGCCTGGGTGGTGTCCTGGACGAGTAGCGGCTCGGCACGGACATACCCCTCCACCAAGGTGTCGAAGAACTCCTGCACCTCTTTCCCCTCCGACTCGGCCCACTTTGGGTCGAGGCCGTGCACATTGAAGTCCGACATCATGGTGATGATGTCGGACTGGCGAGAATTGTTGCTCAGCGGGACTACCCCGCCAGCAACCCAAACAAGGGCCCCTTGGCGACCTTGACGGCCTTCATGGCCTTGCCGGACCTCTCGGCTCTGCCGTCGCGGCTCACGTCGAGCTGAAAGAGCCACTGGCAGAAGTGAGCATGCGCCAACACCGTGAAGTTGTGGTTCAGGCCGGGGTGAAGCCTCATGATGTCGGCCACGTTGCTGAAGAGCCAGGCCGGCCTCCCCTTGTTGTGCACTGGAGTAATTCGTCGACGGAGGAAATCCGCCCCAATCATCTCCAGGGTGAGCCGACAATGGTGAGGTGGTGGATCCTGGTGGTGGCGACCGAGAGCTTCTCGTCCTAGGCATCGACGTCACCCCAGTCATCTCTGCGAACCGGTGGCGCCTGGCGAACCCGGCAGAAATCCTGTGGATCCTCCTCCTCAACCCAGCACCATCGGCTTTGCCACTCCTCCCACCTCTCCTTCCGAGTGCCCTTCGGATATGTCCCCTTCTCAAGAGGCCTTGGGATCCAAGTGACACAACTGGAGATGGCGCCTCCCTTTTGAATCCGGGGATAAAAATAGTGGCGAAAGAGCGCCGTGCTGGGGAGCACTCCGGCAAAGCCCTCACAGAGATGGGCGAAAAGAGCCATGCACGCCACGACATATGGAATAAAATCCAGAAGGTGAAGGCCGTAGATGTGCATGATGTCGTTGAAGAAATCGGAGAAATGGGGGCAGAGGCCGCAAGAAAAGTAGTCGACAAAGAATGGGTACCGATTTAGGGCGGCCTTGGCGCAATCCGCGGGGATGACATGTGTGGCCGGGTGCCCCGTCTTCTCTCCCCCCGTCTTGACCCCCCATAGTGGCTTCAAGTTTCCCGGAGGTGGACCGCGTCGACCATCGAGGGAAAGTAGGCGAGCTGCGTCCACCGCACCGCCGACTCATTCTCCGGCGGTTCCGTCCCCCCGGCATCCTTGGCCGCTCCTTTGCCTTTGCCAGTCTTGGGTGCCATGGCGGCTGCGAAAGGTGGAGGGGGAAGGGCAGCGAGAACACGACGGCGAGCAAGAGCAGGGGCTTGAGGAGGAAGAAGGAGGGGATGGCGGTTCCGAGATTGGAGAAGACACAGAGGGTAAATGAGCAGCGCACCCGCGTTTGTTCCTTTTTATGGGGAAAGCGCGAGCCACCTATTTACCACGATGTGACACATGCATGCGGAAACCGCCCCACGCATGACCCCCACGTCACGCATGACCCCCCACGTCGCGCGTTCAACGCGGGTCGTGGGGAAGCGCAGCGGACGGAGGAGTTACTGCGGTAAAAATCTGCCCTGCCTGCCCGCGCACCGTTCTGGGCCTAGCCCAACAATGCGTCACGCTTATGTGTGGCCCAGGCCCGGGGGCTCCTGTCGGTGTACAAAAGTAGGGGCTCTTCTTTTGCACCCCTTTGTCATGGGCAGTCAGAGCCGCGCCCACGGCCACACTAAGCTGGGTAGAGGAGGGGTGTCGGAGCGCAAGGCGACCAAAGAAACGCCAAGACCAGAGGCGCAAAGAGAGCAAGAGGGCGAGGTGGACTCCCCCGGCAAGACCCTTGCCGGGGTGGCTTCCGCAGCCTTGGCAAGATCCTTGCCGGGGCAACTTGCCTAACTCCAGCGGAGCGCGCCGCCCTTGAGCCCAAGGGATTCAAACACCATGTTTGAACCAAGGCTCGGGAGGCACCTCCTGGCGGCATGCAGATCTTTGTAGGGATCTTAGATATACAAGATCAGATGGGAACTAGAAGACGACAATCTTTGGCGAGATCCTTGCCAAGGCAATCCACGAGACCCCCGGTAGGGTCCTTGCCGGTGACGACCGCGACGCTGCAGCGAGACCCTTACCGGGACCTCGGCAAGATCCTTGCGGAGAACGCCTACGGGGCCGCAGCCAGGCCCGCGTCTGCCAACCTCCACCGCCGCTCCCATACAACTGCCAGCTCGACCATCTAGGCAGGCGCCTGCGTGGCAGCGCGCGGCCTCCACACCGACTCAGCAAGCACCTGCGTGGTGGCATGCAGATCTTCGTGAAGGCTCCACCACCGTGCCAGCCAGCAGCCAGCCAACGTGGCGCAACGAGACCTCATCAGCTTGGACGCGTCGAAGCCGAGCGAGGCAATGTCAGCTGGGACGAGCTTCTTTGCCGTCCCCAATAAAGCGAGAAGGGCACATCGGCAGCGCATTAAATGCGTTTGTCCGACGATGCCAGAGGATAAGCTCGGCCGCTGTACGCCTTTCCACCTCCTGTGTGCCACTGTGGCAACCCCTTCTGTCTATAAAAGGAGCCCGAGGCGTCCAGGAGGGGGATTTGGATCTTTTGGGCTAGAAAGCTACGACAGCTAGTTCAAGAACATTCAAATACACATCGAAGCAGGACTAGAGTTTTACGCGTCTCCGCGGCCCGAACCTGGGTAAACGATCTTGTTGCTGACCGCCAGACCGCTCTTCGCACAACCCTGCGCCCGCCAACCGTAGAAGGGATCCCAGTGACCCCATAGGTGTCATTTCCCACCGACATTCTTGCAATGGGAGAAGTGCTTAGCTTTGGGTTCAATCTTGCGGTGTCCTTTCCTGGTGATAGCAGGGGCAGCAAGGCACATATTGTATTGTTGCCATCGAGGATAAAAAGATGGGGTTTATATCATATTGCTTGAGTTTGTACCTCTACATCATGTCATCTTGCCTAATGCGTTACTTTGTTCTTATGAGCTTAATACTCTAGATGCATGCTGGATAGCAGTCGATGTGTGGAGTAATAGTAGTAGATGCATAATCGTTTCGGTCTACATGACATGGACGTGATGCCTATGTTTATGATCATGCCTAGATATTCTCATAACTATGCGCTTTTCTATCAATTGCTCGGCAGTAATTTGTTCACCGACCATAATTTATGCTATCTTGAGAGAAGCCACTAGTGAAACCTATGGCCGCCAGGGTCGACTTTACATCATATAAGTTTCCGATCTACAATTCTACTTTACTATTTATTTTGCAATCTTTACTTTTCAATCTATACAACAAAAATTCCAAGAATATTTATCTTATTATCTTTATTAGATCTCACTTTCGTAAGTGACCGTGAAGGGATTGACAACCTCTTTATCGCGTTGGTTGCGAGGTTCTTGTTTGTTTGTGCAGGTACTAGGCGACTTGCGTGTAGTCTCCTACTGGATTGATACCTTGGTTCTCAAAAACTGAGGGAAATACTTACGCTACTTTGCTGCATCACCCTTTCCTCTTCAAGGGAAAACCAACGCATGCTCAAGAGGTAGCACTTTTGCGCGGGCGAAGACAGTTGGCTCGCTCGCAAAAACACCAACCCCGACACACCTGGTACCTCCGAGGTTCGGGATGGAAACGGAAAGCCGCGATGCAGCAAGAGTAAATGTCGCCACAACAATGATGTGGGCGAGGATACGGCAGTAAATGCTGGATTCTGGAATCCAAAGTCCGAACCATGAAAGAAGGCCCATAAGGGCAACAACGATGGCCCGTCTAGACTAGACACAATTCTGGAAAGGCCCTGCTAGATCCATGGCACATCTGAGAAGCCCGCCAACCACTCCAACCGTAACTGTTAGGTAATCAAACAAGCCGGCAAGCTCACAGCTGAAGAGTTGGGCAAAAGCCCATGAAGCAAGGACGATGATGAGCCCCGCAGGTTGAATATTGGAAGCCAGAAACCCTTCCCTTCCGAGGTTAAGACAGTGATCATGATCTATGCAACCCACATACCAAAGAAGGAGAGGAGGCGAGCACTGCGAGACGTATATGCCGTCCAGCCCGTAGCGCCAAAGTTCAACCCATGGTCAGCCTGCCTGATCACTTTCGATCCCAGGGACCACCCGACCAGCAAATGCCATGGAGGGTCCGCAACCTTAGTGCTCGACCCCATCATCGATGGATTCCACCTCACTAGAGTCCTAATGGACGGGGGTAGTAGCCTCAAGCTAATATACGAAGACACGATGAGGAATATGGGGATCAATCCATAAAGGATCAAACCCAGTAACACCACCTTCAAGGGGGTCATTCCGGGAGTGGAGGCCCGCTGCACAGGCATCGTGATGCTTGAAGTAGTGTCCGGCTCTCCGGACAACTTCTGAAGCGAGGATTTGATCTTCGACATCGCACCCTTTCGCAGCGGCTACCACGCCCTCCTTGGCGGAACGGCGTTCACTAAATTCAATGTCGTTCCGCATTATGCGTACCTCAAATTGAAGATGCCCGGTCCTTCGGGTGTCATAACTATCAATGAAAATACAGAATGCTCACTATGGACCGAAGAACACACTGTGGCCCTAGCGGGCGAAGACCAAATCGGCATGTATGGGTCCTGATACCGTCCCACCATAAAGGCTAGCGACAATAGTAAACGGGCCCGAACCCGCTCCCCGTCATGGGAACCCTCATGTGTTCGCCGCAAATAAGGATGCACGGCCTGGCATGCCCACATTCTTTGCGCTCCACGTGCCTCGTTAGCACAATTTCGCACTCAAAATACCATGGGCAGCCGTGAGGCATATATCAATAAATCCAAAGCATGTGTTCAGCTAACCCAAACTTCGGAATTACCTTGTCTTCGGACGACCCGGGGGCCAATTCCGAAAATCCCGCCAAGCATAAAGCTTCATAGGCAGGATTGATGACCCACAAGTATAGGGGATCAATTGTAGTTCTTTTTGATAAGTAAGAGTGTTGAACCCAATGAGGAGCAGAAGGAAATGACAAGTGGTTTTCAGTAAGGTAATGTCTGCAAGTGCTGAAATTGTAAGTAGAGAGTAGTTTGATAGCAAGGTAATTTGTAACGAGCAAGTAATGATAGTAGTAACAAAAGTGCGGCAAGGTAGCCCAATCCTTTTGAGGCAAAGGACATGACAAAACGGTCTCTTATGATAAGCAAAGCGTTCTTGAGGGTACACGGGAATTTCATCTAGTCACTTTCATCATGTTGGCTTAATTCGTGTTTGGTACTTTGATAATTTGATATGTGTGTGGACCGGTGCTTAGGTGATGTTCTTACTTGAACAAACCTCCTACTTATGATTAACCCTCCCGCAAGCATCCGCAACTACGAGAAAAGTATTAAGAATAAATTCTAACCATAGCATTAAACTTTTGGATCCAATCGGTCCCTTACAGAATAGCGCATAAACCGGGGTTTAAGCTTCTGTCACTCTCGCAACCCATCATCTAATTGCTACTCCACAATGCATTCCCTTAGGCCCAAATATGGTGAAGTATCATGTAGTCGACGTTCACATGACACAACTAAGGGAATCACAACATACACACTATCAAAATATCGAACACATATCAAGTTCACATGATTACTTGCAACATGATTTCTCCCGTGACCTCAAGAACAAAAGTAACTACTCACAAATGATAATCATGCTCAAGATTAGAGGGGTATTAAATATCATATTGGATCTGAACATGTAATCTTCCACCAAATAAACCATATAGTAGTCAACTACAAGATGTAATCAACACTACTAGTCACCCACAAGCACAATCTATATTTCCGGTAACAAGATTGAACACTGATGTCGTTTGAAGCTACGTCGGTATTTCTCCAAAGAGGAAGGGATGATGCAACACAGCGGTGGTAGGTATTTCCCTCAGATATGAAACCAAGGTTATCGAACCAGTAGGAGAACCAAGCAACACAACATAAACAACACCTGCACACAAATAACAACTTCTCACAACCCGACGTGTTAAAGGGGCTGTCAATCCCTTACGGGGTACGGCGCCTCAAGATAGGAAAACAGATGTGAGGTAAATTTGTAGTAGATTGATAGATCGAACACCAAACAAATAGATAAGAATAAATTGCAGCAAAGTATTTTTGGGTTTTTGGATTAATAGATCTGAAAATAAAAGCAAATAAAAGTAGATCGCAAAGGCAAATAATATGAGAAAGAGACCCGAGGGGCGTAGGTTTCACTAGTGGTTTATCTCGAGAAAAATAGCAAACACTGGGTGAACAAATTACTGTTGGGCAATTGATAGAACTTCAAATACTCATGAAGATATCCAGGCAAATCCAAGATTAGTAGATCGACTCCTGCCTGCATCTAGTACTATTACTCCACACATCGACCGCTATCCAGCATGCATCTAGTGTATTAAGTTCATGGAGAAATGGAGTAATGCAATATGCAGACAAGATCTATCAATTTAGAGATAGACCCCATCGTTTTATCCTTAGTAGCAATGATACATACGTGTCGGTTCCCTTTCTGTCACTGGGATCAAGCACCGTAAGATCGAACCCACTACAAAGCACCTCTTCCCATTGCAAGATAAATATATCAAGTTGGCCAAACAAAACCCAAATATAGGATAAGAAATACGAGGCTATAAGAGATCATGCATAAAAGTGATCAAAGAAAATCAAATAATTTTGTGGATATAAAAAGATAGATCTGATCATAAACTCAAAGTTCATCAATCCCAACAAACACACCGCAAAAGAGTTACATCATATGGATCTCCAAGAGACCATTGTATTGAGAATCAAGAGAGAGAGATGAAGCCGTCTAGCTACTAACTACAGACCCGAAGGTCTACAAAGAACTACTCAAGCATCATCGGAGAGGTACCAATGGAGGTGGTGAACCCCATCCAAGATGGTGTCTAGATTGGATATGGTGGTTCTGGACTCTGCGGTGGCTGGATGAATATTTCGTCGACTCCCCTAGGGTTCTAGAAATATTGGGGTATTTATAGAGCAAAGAGGCGGTCCGGGGGGCACCCGAGGTGGGCACAACCCACCAGGGCGCGCCCGGGCCTCCTGGTGCGCCCTGGTGGGTTGTGCCTCCCTCGGGGCACCCCCAGGCGCAGCCAGGGCCCATTGTGTTCCTCTTGGCCCATAAAAATTCTCCGTAAATTTTCATGGCGTTTGGACTCCGTTTGATATTGATTTTCTGTGAAGTAAAAAACAAGGAAAAACAACAACTGGCACTTGGCACTATGTCAATAGGATAGTACCAAAAAATGATATAAAATGACTATAAAATGATTATAAAACATCCAAGATTGATAAATAATATCATGGAACAATCAAAAATTATAGATACGTTGGAGACGTATCAAACACAAGAGATGAACTAGGGTTTCAGAGGAGATGGTGCTGTTGAAGATATTAATGGAGATTGCCCTCCCCAAGATGGGAGAGTTGTTGGTGATGATGATGACGATGCTTTCCCCCTCCGGGAGGGAAGTTCCCCCCAGCGGAATCGCTCAGCCGGAGGGTAAAATTGCTCCTCTCCAAGTTCCGCCTCGAGACGTCGACGCTCCTTCCCGAAAGTCCTTCCATTATTTTTTTCTAGGTCAAAACAACCTATATACCAGAAGATGGGCACCAGAGGTGGGCCTGGGTGAGCACAACCCACCAGGGTGCGCCCAGGTGGATTGTGCCCACCTGGCGGGCCCCCCTCTGGTAGTTATTTGCTCCAATATTCCTCAAATATTCCATAAAAATTCTCCGTGAAGTTTCAGCTCATTTGGAGTTGTGCAGAATAGGTGGCCTGACGTAGCTTTTCCAGGTCCAGATTTCCAACTGCCGGAATTCTCCCTCTTTGTGTATACCTTGCAATAGAAGTCATATTGTCATGGATCATTTATCATAGACTTCTCATGAATAAGTGACAATTCATCACACAATTGAAGTATAAAGCAAAAACTCTATTAGAAACCAAAAACTATGTTCTCAGTCAACTTTGCAACTACAATTCATAATCTTTTCAAGAAGGGTCACGTATCGGAGCCTTTAGGCAAGTCCACATACTCAACCATAATATAGTCTTCTATATATGATTGCTAACACTCACCTCGTACCCATGGGCAAAACGTTTCAACCGGACACATAGAAAGATAGGGGCTTATAGTTTCGCCTCCCAACGTATTCACCTCAAGGGCGATGTCAACAATAATAACTCATGCTATCTATATTCAACTGGACATATGTGCCTATATCTTTCCTCACCACATGATGCTTGCCAAAGGAGAAAAAATAAAAAGGAATAGAAGGAAAACTTCGACTCTTTGCATAAAAGTAAATACATAAAAGTAAAAGATAGGCCCTTCGCAGAGGGAAGCAGAGGTTTCCATGCGCTTATTTGTTTGTATGCTCAACCCCTTAGTACAAAAGAACGTCACGTTGCATTGCCCCTTGTGATAGCGACCTTTATTATGCAGTCTGTCGCTTTTATTCTTCACCATCACAAGTTTGTGCAACACTCAATTTTCTCTTACACTAAATGATCTCACACTTTTAGAAGCAATTTTTATTGCCTTTTTTGCACTGATGACAACTTACTTGAGGGATATTGCTCAATCCCTAGGTAGGTATGGTGGACACTTGAAAATAATATTTGGTTTTAAGGGTTTTTGGATGCACAAGTAGTATCACTACTTAGTGCAGAATTTTTGGCTAGAAAAGATAGGGGCAAGCACCACATGTTAAAGGATCCATGAGAATATGACTTCTGTGTGAATATAAACAAACATAAACCATTAAGTTGTCTTCCTTGCACAACATCAAATTTTTTGGCATATAATATTTTGATGAGGGCTCACAATCACAAAAGATTTCTAGGATAGTATATTTATATGTGAATGTTCTCTTCCCTTATTAATTCTTTCATGAGTTGCACCATTGACTAGTGCTATGTTTGTCAATCTCTAATAAAATTTTCTACTTACACTTCTCCTTATGTGGTGTCATCACCAACCATAAGATTAGTATATGATCTTCTTGATTTATTTCCTTTATTTCTATTCTATTTTGCTTTTATTTGCAACACGAAAGTAAAGAACGAAAAAACTCAAACTAAACTTTATTATATAACTTGCACACAATTACAAGGATAGATCACTAAGCAACTCTCAAAGAAGAAATGATCGAACTAACTTTTATTCATCTAAAGCAAAAGATCGAACTAAAATAAGTAAAGGCAAAAAGATAGTGGGATGATACGATACCAGGGCACCTCCCCCAAGCTTGGCAGAAGCCAATGGGAGTGCCCATACCCGATACTCAGTTCTCCTTTGGTGGTGAAGAAGAAGAAGCCAGTGTAGAGATCTTGTCCTCGGATTTCCATGCCAGTGGTCCACCATAATAAGAGGAGGAGTGAGTCTCACGGGTCCTCCAACTAGCAGCCAAACTCATACCTTTAAACCTTGTCTCATATTCAAAAACTTGGTTTTGGATATCATAGATCTGGCTTTGGAGGAAGTTGATTTGCTCGTTGAGGGTGAAGATGATGTCCTTCATGGGCTGGCCATCCACCTTGAGATCACGAGAGAGGTCCATGATCATGAGGTGATTGGCATTGAGCCCAAGCTTCGCCATCCCCTTGCACTGGAAGACATCTTGCTCCATAGCTTAAAGTCTGGCCTCCATGGTTCTTGTCCCCTTGGGACATGGCACATCACGAAGGTGAAGCACCCCCTCATGAATCTGGATGGTCTGAGGGTGCTGCACCACCTCCCGCAAGTATGGGTTGATGACGTTCTTGAAGAAGTTGTCCTTGGAGGAGCTCGAGGTGGCCATGGTAGATGGGATCTGGCAAAAAAAAGCAAGAAAAGAGAACAGAGGATTTCTCCGCGATACGCTGATCAACAGGTTTGGGAAGTATATATAATTTTTTTATCTTGGAGGACAAGCAAACGGAAGAAAAACGGAGCCCAGAAGGTGTCCCAGGTGGGCACAACCCACCTGGGTGCGCCAGGCAGGCCTGGCGCTCCTTGGTGTCTTGTTCCCACCAGGGGACGCTTCCTAGAAGTTTCTTTACTTCCTAATTTTCTAGATATTCCAAAACTGATAAAAAATATTTTTGCGGATTTTTCGGAGTCTGTTTACTTACCGTATCACATACCTCCTTATTTTCACGATTTTGGAGTGTTCCGGAAGGACTCTTTTATGTGTTCTTCTGGTGTCAAAGTTTGGATAACATTACTTCCAACATTAATGGGCGTACCTAAGATATAATGCTTTATTCGTTGCCCATTGACAACCTTCGGGTTAGTATCTTCGGAATTATTTATTTTGATGGCTCCAGACCAATAAACCTCCTCGATAACATAGGGGCCTTCCCATTTTGAGAGGAGTTTTCCTGCAAACAATCTGAAACGAGAGTTGTACAAAAGAACATATTCTCCGACTTCAAACTCACGCTTTTGGATTCTTTTATCATGCCATCTTTTAACTTTTTCTTTAAACAATTTTGCATTTTCATAAGGTTGGGTTCTCCATTCATCTAATGAGCTAATATCAAATAAGCTCTGTTCACCAGCAAGTTTGAAATCATAATTGAGCTCTTTGATGGCCCAATGTGCTTTATGTTCTAATTCAAGAGGCAAATGACAAGCTTTTCCATAAACCATTTTATAAGGAGACATACCCATAGGATTTTTATATGCTATTTTATAAGCCCAAAGTGCATCATCTAATTTCTTAGACCAATTCTTCCTGGTCCTATTGACAGTCTTTTACAAAATTAATTTTATTTCTCTATTGCTAAGTTCAACTTGACCACTAGACTGAGGATGATAAGGTAATGCAATTCTATGGTTAACATCATACTTGTCAAGCATTTTACGGAAAGCACCATGAATAAAGTGTGAACCACCATCAGTCATTAAATATCTAGGGACTCCAAACCTTGGGAAAATAACTTCCTTCAGCATTTTAATAGAGGTGTTGTGATCAGCACTACTGGTTGGAATAGCTTCTATACATTTAATAACATAATCAACAACAACCAAAATATGTGTGTACCCATTAGAGGAAGGAAAAGGTCCCATGTAATCAAATCCCCAAACATCAAATGGCTCAATAACAAGTGAATAATTCATAGGCATTTCTTGACGCTTACCAATATTACCTATTCTTTGACATTGATCACAAGATAAGACGAACTTACGTGCATCCTCGAAGAGAATAGACCAATAAAATCTAGATTACAATACCTTGTGAGCAGTTCTATCTCCAGCATGATGCCCTCCATAAGCTTTGGAGTGACATTTACGTAGGATTTGTCCATATTCATGCTCAGGTACACAACGTCTAATAATACCATCTACTCCTTCTTTATAAAGATATGGGTCATCCTAAAAGTAATGTCTTAAGTCATAGAAGAATTTTTTCTTTTGTTGGTAAATAAAGCTAGGTCGTAAATATTTAGCAACATACCAAGGAGTACTGTGAGCAACATTTATTGCAGCTAACTGTTCATGAGGAAAACTATCATCAATAGGTAGTGGGTCATCAAGCACATTTTCAAGCCTAGATAAATTATCAGCTACGGGGTTCTCAGCTCCTTTTCTATCAATGATACGTAAATCAAATTCTTGTAACAAGAGAATCCATCGAGTAAGTCTAGGTTTAGCATCTTTCTTTTCCATAAGATATTTTCCATAAGACTTTGGAATCAACAATATAAGGTCTAAATTTATCACAAGCAAACACGAGTGCTAAGTATTCCTTTTCAGTAGTAGCATAATTTCTTTGAGCACTGTCTATAGTTTTACTATCATAATGAATAACATTCAGTTTCTTATCAACTCTTTGCCCTAGAACAACACCAACAACATAATCACTAGCATCACACGTAATTTCAAAAGGCAACTTCTAATCAGGTGGTTGAACAATAGGTGCAGAAATTAAGGCTTTCTTAAGTGTTTCAAAGGCTTCTAAACAATCATCATCAAAAACAAAAGGAATATATTTTTGTAAAATATTCGTGAGAGGCCTAGAAATTTTAGAGAAGTCTTTGATAAATCTCCTATAGAAAACAACATGACCTAAGAAACTACGAATACCTTTTATATCTTTAGGACATGGCATTTTATCAATTGCATCAATCTTAGCTTTGTCCACTTCAATAACTCTTTCATAAATTTTATGGCCCAAGACAATGCCTTCATTAACCATAAAGTGGCACTTCTCCCAATTCAAGACAAGATTTGTTTGTTCACATCTCTACAAAACTCGATCAAGATTGCTTAAACAATCATCAAAAGACTTCCCATAAATAGAGAAGTCATCCATGAAAACCTCAATAAGCTTTTCACAAAAGTAGAATATAGCATTCATACATCTTTGAAAGGTAGCAGGTGCATTACATAAACCAAAAGGCATATGTCTATAAGCAAAAGTTCCAAAGGGATAAGTAAAAGTGGTCTTTTCTTGATCAAGTTGAGAAACATGTATTTGTGGAAAAACAGAATATCCATCAAGGAAGCAAAAGTGTGTGTGCTTAGATAATCTTTCAAGCATTTGATCAATAAAAGGCAAAGGGTAATGATCTTTTCTAGTTGCTTTGTTTAATTTTCTAAAATCAATTACCATTCTATAACCTGTAAGAATTCTTTGTGGAATAAGTTCATTCTTATCATTAGGAACAACAGTTATACCTCCTTTCTTAGGGAAACAATGAACATAACTTACCCATCTACTATCAGCTACAGGATAGATTATACCTGCTTCTAGAAGTTTTAAGATTTACGTTCTTACCACTTCCTTCATCTTTGGATTTAATCGACGTTGGTGATCAACAACAGGTTTAGCATCAGGTTCCATATTAATTTTATGCTGGCATAGAGTGGGACTAATGCCCTTTAAATCATCAAGAGCATATTAATTTTAGCAGCTCAGTGCTTCCTTACAACTTTCAATAATCTTTCTTCTCCATGTTCTGAAAGGTCAGCACTAATAATAACAGGACATATGTTCTTTTCATCAAGATAAGCAATTGTTTTAATTCAAACACATGATCACCTTTAGGTGGAGGAGGACCTCCTAGAGTTTCAATAGGCAAATTGTGTTTAATTAGAGGATGTTGTTCAAAGAAAATCTTATCTATTTCATTTCTTTCATGCACATGGAAATCATTTTCATTGTCTAGCAAGTACTGTTCTAAAGGATCAGTAGGTGGTACAGCAGTAGAAGCAAGACCAATTAATTCATCCTTACTAGGTAGTTCTTTTTCATGAAGCTTTCTACTGAACTTTGAAAAGTTAAACTCATGAGACTCATCACCAAAACTAACACCAACAGTTTGTTTCTCACAATCTATCTTAGCATTAGCAGTGTTCAAGAAAGGTCTACCAAATATAATGGGACAGAAGTCATCTTGTGGGGAACCAAGAACAAGAAAATCTATAGGGTATTTTATTTTCCCACACAAAACTTCAACATCTCTACAATCCCAATTGGTAAAATAGTGTCTCTATTAGCAAGTTTAATAGTAATATCTATGTCTTCTATCTCTGCGGGTGCTATGTCATTCATAATTTCTTGATATAAGGTATAAGGAATATCACTCACACTGGCATCTATGTCACATAAACCATGATAATAGTGATCTCCTATTTTAACTGAGATGAAAGGCATGCCAACAACAGGTCTATGTTTATCCTTTTAATAAGGTTTGGCAATTCTAGCAGCTTCTTCACAGAAGTAAATAACATGCCCATCAATATATGTTGGAAATATGCCCTAGAGGCAATAATAAAATGGTTATTATTATATTTCTTTGTTCATGATAATTGTCTATTGTTCATGCTATAATTGTGTTATCCGGAAATCGTAATACATGTGTGAATACATAGACCACAACACGTCCCTAGTGAGCCTCTAGTTGACTAGCTCGTTGATCAAAGGATAGTCATGGTTTCCTGACTATGGACATTAGATGTCATTGATAACGGGATCACATCATTAGGAGAATGATGTGATGGACAAGACCCAATCCTAAGCTTACCTCAAAGATCGTGTAGTTCATTTGCTGTAGCTTTTCTGAATGTCAAGTATCATTTCCTTAGACCATGAGATTGTGCAACTCCCGAATACCGTAGGAGTACCTTGGGTGTGCCAAACGTCACAACGTAACTGGGTGACTATAAAGGTACATTACAGGTATCTCCTAAAGTGTCTGTTGGGTTGGCATGAATTAAGACTGGGATTTGTCACTCCGTATGACGGAGAGGTATCTCTGGGCCCACTCTGTAATGCATCATCATAATGAGCTCAATGTGATCAAGTGGCTGATCACGGGATCATGCATTACGGTACGAGTAAAGTGACTTGCCGGTAACGAGACTGAACAAGGTATTGGGATACCGACGATCGAGTCTCGGGCAAGTAACGTACCGATTGACAAAGGGAATTGTATACGGATTGATTGAATCCTCAACATCGTGGTTCATCCGATGAGATCATTGTGGAGCATGTGGGAGCCAACATGGGTATCCAGATCCCGCTGTTGGTTATTGACCGGAGAGGCTTCTCGGTCATGTCGGCATGTCTCCCGAACCCGTAGGGTCTACACACTTAAGGTTCGGTGACGCTAGGGTTGTACAGATATTAGCACACGGTAACCCGAAAGTTGTTCGGAGTCCCGGATGAGATCCCGGACATCACAAGGAGTTCCAGAATGGTCCGGAGGTAAAGATTCATATATAGGAAGTCCAGTTTCAGCCATCAGGAAGGTTTCAGGGGTCACCGGTATTGTACCGGGACCACCTGAAGGGTCCCGGGGGTCCACCGGGTGGGGCCACCTATCCTGAAGGGCCCCATGGGCTGAAGTGGGAGGGGAACCAGCCCCTAGTGGTCTGGCGTGCCCCCCTTGGGCCTCCCCCTGCGCCTAGGGTTGGAAACCCTAGGGGTGGGGGCGCCACCCTTGCCTTGGGGGCAAGGCACCCCCTTTGGCCGCCGGCCCCCCTAGGAGATTGGATCTCCTAGGGCCGGCGCCCCCTAGGCACCCTATATATAGTGGGGGGAGGGAGGGCCGCGCACCCAAGCCCCTGGCCTCTCCCTCTCCCTCCCGTGACACTCCTCCGTCTCCCAGCGCTTGGCGAAGCCCTGCCAAGATCACCGTTGCTTCCACCACCACGCCGTCGTGCTGCTGGATCTTCATCAACCTCTCCTTCCCCCTTGCTGGATCAAGTTGGAGGAGACGTCTTCCCAACCGTACGTGTGTTGAACGCGGAGGTGCTGTCCGTTCGGCACTTGGTCATCGGTGATTTGAATCACGTCGAGTACGACTCCATCAACCCCGTTCTCTTGAACGCTTCCGCTCGTGATCTACAAGGGTATGTAGATGCACTCCTCTTTCCCTCGTTGGTATATGACTCCATAGATTGATCTTGGTGATGCGTAGAAAATTTTAAAATTCTGCTACGTTCCCCAACAGTGGCATCATGAGCTAGGTCTATGCGTAGTTACTATGCACGAGTAGAACACAAAGTAGTTGTGAGCGTCGATATTGTCAATTATCTTGCCGTTACTAGTCTTATCTTGATTCGGCGACATCTTGGGATGAAGCGGCCCGGACCAACCTTACACGTACGCTTACGTGAGACCAGTTCCACTGACTGACATGCACTAGTTGCATAAGGTGGCTGGCGGGTGTCTGTCTCTCCCACTTTAGTCGGATCGGATTCGATGAACAGGATCCTTATGAAGGGTAAATAGAAATTGGCAATTCACGTTGTGGTTTTGGTGTAGGTAAGAAACGTTCTTGCTAGAAACCTATAGCAGCCACGTAAAAACTTGCAACAACAATTAGAGGACGTCTAACTTGTTTTTGCAGCAAGTGTTTTGTGATGTGATATGGCCAAAGGATATGATGAATGATATATGTGATGTATGAGATGATCATGTTCTTGTAATAGGAATCACGACTTGCATGTCGATGAGTATGACAACCGGCAGGAGCCATAGGAGTTGTCTTTATTTATTTATGACCTACGTGTCAACATAAACGTCATGTAATTACTTTACTTTATTGCTAAAGCGTTAGCCATAGTAGTAGAAGTAATAGTTGACGTGACAACTTCAAGAAGACACGATGATGGAGATCATGATGATGGAGATCATTGTGTCATGCCGGTGACAACGATGATCATGGAGCCCCGAAGATGGAGCAAATGATATTGGCCATATCATGTCACTATTTGATTGCATGTGATGTTTATCATGTTTTACATCTTATTTGCTTAGAACGACGGTAGCTTAAATAAGACGATCCCTCGTAAAATTTCAAGAAAGTGTTCCCCCTAACTGTGCACCGTTGCGAAGGTTTGTTGTTTCGAAGCACCACGTGATGATCGGGTGTGATAGATTCTAACGTTCGAATACAACGGATGTAAGCCAGATTTACACACGCAATACACTTAGGTTGACTTGACGAGCCTAGCATGTACAGACATGGCCTCGGAACACAGAAGACCGAAAGGTCGAGCATGAGTCGTATAGAAGATACGATCAACATGAAGATGTTCACCGATGTTGACTAGTCCGTCTCACGTGATGATCGGACACGGCCTAGTTAACTCGGATCATGTTATACTTAGATGACTGGAGGGATGTCTATCTGAGTGGGAGTTCATTGAATAATTTGATTAGATGAACTTAATTATCATGAACTTAGTCTAAAATCTTTACAATATGTCTTGTAGATCAAATGGCCAACGTTGTCCTCAACTTCAACGCGTTCCTAGAGAAAACCAAGCTGAAAGACGATGGCAGCAACTATACGTACTGGGTCCGGAACCTGAGGATCATCCTCATAGCTGCCAAGAAAGATTATGTCCTAGAAGCACCGCTAGGTGACGCACCCGTCCCACAGAACCAAGACGTTATGAATGCTTGGCAGGCACGTCCTGATGATTACTCCCTCGTTCAGTGCGGCATGCTTTACAGCTTAGAACCGGGGCTCCAAAAGCGTTTTGAGAGACACGGAGCATATGAGATGTTCGAAGAGCTAAAAATGGTTTTTCAAGCTCATGCCCGGGTCGAGAGATATGAAGTCTCCGACAAGTTCTTCAGCTGTAAGATGGAGGAAAATAGTTCTGTCAGTGAGCACATACTCAAAATGTCTGGGTTGCATAACTGCTTGACTCAGCTGGGAGTTAATCTCCCGGATGATGCGGTCATTGACAGAATCCTTCAATCGCTTCCACCGAGCTACAAGAGCTTTGTGATGAACTTCAATATGTAGGGGATGGAAAAGACCATTCCTGAAGTGTTTGCAATGCTGAAATCAGCAGAGGTAGAAGTCAAAAAGGAACATCAAGTGTTGATGGTGAATAAAACCACTAAGTTCAAGAAAGGGAAGGGTAAGAAGAACTTCAAGAAGGACGGCAAGGGAGTTGCCGCGCCCGGTAAGCAAGCTGCCGGGAAGAAGCCAAAGAATGGACCCAAGCCCGAGACTGAGTGTTTTTATTGCAAGGGAAGTGGTCACTGGAAGCAGAACTGCCCCAAATACTTAGCGGACAAGAAGGCCGGCATCACGAAAGGAGCTGTGGAATAAACGGAGACAGGCGAAGGATGAGGTGACGATGCGCGTCGGGAATGGTTCCAAGGTCGATGTGATCGCCGTCGGCACGCTACCTATACATTTACCTACGGGATTAGTTTTAAACCTCAATAATTGTTATTTAGTGGTAGCTTTGAGCATGAACATTGTATTAGGATCTCGTTTAATACGAGATGGCTACTCATTTAAATCCGAGAATAATGGTTGTTCTATTTATATGAGAGATATGTTTTATGGTCATGCTGCGATGGTGAATGGTTTATTCCTAATGAATCTCGAGCGTAATGCTACACATATTCATAGTGTGAATACCAAAAGATGTAAGGTTGATAACGATAGTCCCACATACTTGTGGCACTGCCGCCTTGGTCACATAGGTGTCAAACGCATGAAGAAGCTCCATGCAGATGGACTTTTAGAGTCTCTTGATTACGAATCATTTGACACGTGCGAACCATGCCTCATGGGTAAAATGACCAAGACTCCGTTCTCAGGAACAATGGAGCGAGCAACCAACTTATTGGAAATCATACATACTGATGTGTGCGGTCCAATGAGTGTTGAGGCTCGCGGTGGCTATCGTTATGTTCTCACCTCACTGATGACTTGAGTAGATATGGGTATGTCTACTTAATGAAACACAAGTCTGAGACCTTTGAAAAGTTCAAGGAATTTTAGAGTGAGGTTGAGAATCGACGTGACAGGAAAATCAAGTTCTTGCGATCAGATCGTGGGGGAGAATACTTGAGTCACGAATTTGGCACACACTTAAAAATGTGGAATAGTTTCACAACTAACGCCGCCTGGAACACCTCAGCGTAATGGTGTGTCCGAACGTCATAATCGCACTCTGTTAGATATGGTGCGATCTATGATGTCTCTTACCGATTTACCGCTATCATTTTGGGGCTAAGCTTTAGAGACTGCCGCATTCACTTTAAATAGGGCTCCGTCGAAATCCGTTGAGACGACACCGTATGAATTATGGTTTGGGAAGAAACCTAAGCTGTCGTTTCTAAAAGTTTGGGGATGCGATGCTTATGTCAAGAAACTTCAACCTGAAAAGCTCGAACCCAAGTCGGAAAAATGCGTCTTCATAGGATACCCTAAAGAAACTGTTGGGTATACCTTCTACCTCAGATCCGAAGGCAAGATCTTTGTTGCCAAGAATGGGTCCTTTCTAGAGAAAGAGTGACGGTGTCCTAGACTAGGGGGTACTCATCACATCATCTCCCGATCATTTGGATTGGGCCGAGGACCCCCATGGCCGCATACTCATGGGCCAGTTCGGACAGATGCCGCATACATGGAAGATTCTACAAGACTTGGCGATCAAGACAAGGACTCCACCCCACCGGCGTATTCGGCTAGGACTCTTGTTATCCTAGGCCTCTGGTGCATTATATAAACCGAGGCCAGGCTAGTCGATAGAATATACATAACAACAATCATACCATAGGCTAGCTTCTAGGGTTTAGCCTCTCTGATCTGTGGTAGATCTACTCTTGTACTACTCATATCATCAATATTAATCGAGCAGGACGTAGGGTTTTACCTCCATCAAGAGGGCCCGAACCTGGGTAAAACATTGTGTCCCTTGTCTCCTGTTACCATCGATCCTAGACGCACAGTTTGGGACCCCCTAGCCGAGATCCGCCGGTTTTGACACCGACATTGGTGCTTTCATTGAGAGTTCTGCTGTGTGATCGACAAAAGGATCGATGGCTCGCCTGCAGATCAACTGCGACTTCGGCATCTTCGTCACCAGCTCGACTGGTCACCTTGGTTCGACCAAGAATTGCTCCCCATGTTCGGATCACCATGTTCGGAAAAGGGACTTCATCAAACATCAACTCCGATCTCTATCAAGATCACGGAGGAATCATCTATGGAGCTCGGGGGCTCAACGTCAACATTGCCCTCAAGCGACCGTGCTGTTTTTCCAAACAGCGAACTTGTATCCGCTGCCACCACCTCTTAGAGCATCGCTTTGACGATCCCTTTGGTGGAATTGTGCGGAATTGAGTCTTCAAAGACAATGCAAAATTTTCGTCGAGTTCCGATGGAGGAATCTCCGGCAATCTATAATATACCAGAGCCGTGTCAAATCTGGACGGGAATCTGGACGAGTTTAGGACGTGATGTCCAGCTTCTAGCTCGGACGTCCTTTGGAAGATCCAACCGTTGATCGGCTGCGTAATTCTTATATCTACTACCCTTACGAATTTCAGCTCGATCCGACCGTCCAAACTCCGGGAACCTTCCGATTAGTACATCACTTTTCGGATCTGTCTTCTGCGCGAAAACGAATCCGACCCGAGTTCGTCTTTTTTATGAACGGGATTTCGGACATCCTTTTTGAATGAAGTTTTGTATGGGGTATTGTGTTTTGTTCCCGAACACATCCAACTAATTTTAAAATCTTTTGAAGATGATCTTCAATATCATGCTGGTGTTAAACCAGTCCGGCAATATTGCTCCACGGCTGCCGACCTGCGCTAGACACGTCGTCACTTTATTGAGCCGAGCTCAACTTCTTCGGATCATCACCTCGGCAAGCTGAACAACAGTTCGGCATCGTAAAGAGTAAATCATCACCAACATCGCCGCCCCCCGGGTTACACGAAGCGGGCACACCGGTATCGCCGCACGGTCACTTCATCAAGCCGGCATTGACCACGTCACGACCTGCATCGGCAGGGCCGCACTATTGCTCCTCCGAGCCGGTGTCCATCACGCCGACCTACTTCGACATCTCGGCTGGACCGGGGGCTTCATCATCTCTTCATCAACCTACTCCGGTAATGGGTGTGCGGATCGAGTCCCAATTTGGGAATCACCTTCCTTCAGATTGCTACAACAAATAAACCAGGTGCTATTAATCCTAGTATTTTTTGCTTGTTTGGGTTCAATTTTTCCCAAGGAATTATTACTCTGGTTTGTCCATCATATGTACACAGGTCTATCAAATGGTGGCCGCATTAACGACGGTCGCATGGTGGTCTGGTCAGTCTCCGTAATAGTCCGGCCAATGCCGCATCCGGAACTCGGACCGACCTGTGAATTCAGGCTTTGCCACGCCCTTACCACATCACGCCGACACCCTGCATCGACATTGACTTCGGCACCAGGCCATATTTCTTTTATTACTCACTTTGCATAAATTATTGAGTATGCAATGATTTATTATTATTATTATTATTACTATTATCTCCGGTTTGCACTATTTTATGTGGCACAGGAAAATGATCCAGCCAGACTATATCCTTTGGCGTCACCTCGGCTGGACGGGGGGCTTCGTCAACACATCATTACCCCATGCCGGGGACTTCGGCATGACTCTGTCGGTCTGCATTGACCGTGCTATGTCACCACTTCGGAGTGCCGAGCTCTTTGCTCCGCCACCTCGGGACCGGCTTAGGGGATGGCACCTTGTCCCGCATCAAGCTCGGACCGCGTCATCAATACCGAACACATTAACCAGCTAAGTTGCCTTCATGCTCAAAGTTTTAAATTTTTAACTTGTGTTCGGCTCGACCAAGCATTATACTTTTTTGGAAAAAAGTTGCTTGTAAATTTTTTTTCCTTGTCCAAACTTTGTTTGTGACGCACAAATTCAAATACCCCGTTTACTTGGGGGCTTCTTTCATGAAGCTTTTTCCTCTTGCATTTGATTATACTTGTATGGCTTCGTTCCTTGTTCGTGTATTATGCCACAATATGCACCATATTGACTTAAGCGATTTGCAAGCTGGGTTGCCTCGCTCCTATGTTTACCCCTACGTTCCCGATTGTTCGGCTAGGGAGTAAAGGGAGCACCTCTACGATTGTCACGATCGGGTCACCCGAGCCGGACCTCAGACTGGGTGAAGCCGAAAGCTAGCGCTCTTATAGTTTTCAATGATGGTCGGCACATAACGGAACTCATGAGTACAAAAAATCTATTGCACAAGTCTCATAATAACAATGAGCACCGAAGAAAGGTATCGGTGGTGGTACTATTTTCTTCGAAGATGCTTCTTACACTTCACGGTAATATAGCATAAGTTCCCTGAGCGCGCTTTGTCTGTTACAGCCTTATGTCCTGATTGCCTGGTTATTGAAAACACCGTCGATATTCTCGACCGATGGAGTACATAACACTTTTTGGTCCTTAACCAAAGAGGGAGAAGCTGACGGTCGGTTAAGACGCGTTTAAAGTTCGGTTGAACATAGATATGATATAAGTACTTCGGTACATGCAATCATTCTTCTACCCAAGTCACTTGGGGGCTCTTAAGTTTATTTGAGCCGTTTTATAATAAGTGTTCTTCTTCTTAGTCGTTTCAAAGTTTTATTATTATTATTTATCACTCCTTTTTTGGACACGAGTGTGCGGTCACTAGCCGGGGAGCCTAATTTCTCTCTCAAAGCCGCTAGAGTTTAGTTTACTAAACTGGCCTGATGAGAAGTACTCCGACCTCGGGATAGGAGGTTGAAGCCGTAGGCTGACCCGCTCGAAGTCTTGAGATAGGATGTATCATGTTAAAGCACGACAGAAGCACTTCTTTTTTCTAAGACCAACTTTCGGATTGGCACCGAACACTTGATATTGTTCGGACGTCATATTTTTACTGACGTTTCTTGGTTTTCCAAGCTTTTTGGCACTTTTAAACTATTTGTGCTTTTCCAGCATTAGTCTCGCGGTGCAACGCCGGACACCTTTAGGGATTCGGCAAAAACATTCTCAGATATTGCTATATATGCATCGGTTTCGAGTTGTGTCTTCGGTCAATAGTTGGGTTGCCCGGCTCCTGCACTTGCTTCCTACGTTCCGTTTTGTTCGGCTAGGCGTGCAAAGGGAGAACCACTGTGATTGTGCTTCCAGCTCACATGGTTAAGCACCTCAGTGGAGAAAGCCGAAAACTGACTTTCACAAATAAGTGTAAACTGGTCAGCGATCCGATGACTATGTTAAATGATGGGCCGTTCATAACATTGGCCGAAGTGTTTACGGCTTGACCCCGACTGTTGCCGAACACTACCAAGGGCTATTAACTGGCCTCCCAAACTAAATCCTCCATATTTTGCTCTTACATTAGAGCTGAGGTTTAATGATCATGCTTAGCATGACAACCCAAAGAAAGGAACCGATAGCGGGACTATTTTCTTTGGAAGACATTTATTCTGTTAAAACTCTCTGCGTACCTTTGTTTATAAAACCGTATGTCCAGATTGCCTTGTTTGTTGTAAATCTTTGCCCTCATAAAGGCTTTATAAAGTAGGACAAACACTCCTCGGCTACTGGCCGAGGAGGTGGAAGCCGATGGTCGGTCAACAAAGTTTTGTACAATGCGGATCCGAGCATTAATGACGTAAAGTACTTGGATACATAGAGTCATTACACATAATTTGTGATGGATATTGATCCTTAATTCGGCCACCCGTGCCCGCATTAAGGCTCGGGGGCTACTGGGCTTCGGGCTTATTATTTACAAATATTAAAGGGGCACATTGATCCCCTGATCTGGTGTTACCACCCGACCAGTGTCTCGGGGGCTACTGCATTGCTTGTCCAATACAGAAAATTTTATGTGCAATATAGTTTCCGAGGAGATTTTGATCCCCAGGTTGGTCGGCCGCACCCAACCTGAGTCTCGAGGACTGAGCACGCCGCTTTTAGTGTCCCGAAGTATTCTGCCGAGCTTGGACTTGATCCTCAGGACGATTTTGCAAATCAACCTGAGTCTCAGCGGCTACTGGGATCAGCGGTCTTACGTCATCCTTTAGGTGCATCTCGGGTTTTAGACTGATACACACCTTGAGGGCTACTGGCTATATTTCTCGGCAGAGAATAAATTGCAATAATAAAAAATATTGACAAAAAATCGGCCCACAGTCGGGGTGGTGCACCACCTCGGAAGCAGTCCGGCATAAAGCTCGGGCGCTAGTGGATGGCTCCATAGAGGGCATTTCCGGCATTAAGCTCGGCTAAACTCCTTCAACTTTTTTGAACCAAGGTTATATGACACCTCAGATATAGTCCGTCGTTGGAGCTGGGACACTGTCCGGTGTTGGAGCTGGGACACTGTCCGGCATTGGAGCTCGGATACAGTCCGGCGTTGGAGCTTGGACATAGTCCGGCATTGGAGCTTGGATACATTCCGGCGTTGGAGCTCGGAAGCGGTCCGGCATTGGTGCTCGGCCGCAAAGGATACCTCGAATGCAGTCCGGCGTTAGAGCTCGGACGCAAGAGGACACTGCCTCCCGGGAACAACTTCAAACCCGAGGTGTGGCATAAAAATAACAAGGCATTGATAAAGGCCGGAAACCTAAAGGGGCTCCTCGGATACCCGACGTGTAAACTCGCCGAATGCATTTCGGCGATCCTCAAGATCAAAGATGAGAAGATTTGTTGAACCAGTTTTCGAGACCGTCGACCGAAGATGAAGAACAGTTCGGAAGAATCGAGGAGCGTCCCTAACTTGAAGACCGGTTCAGGGGGCTACTGACGGTGTCCTGGACTAGGGGGTACTCATCACATCGTCTCCCGATCAGTTGGATCGGGCCGAGGACCCCCATGGCCGCATACTCATGGGCCAGTTCGGACAGCTACCACATACAAGGAAGATTCCACAAGACTTGGCGATCAAGACAAGGACTCCATGCCACTGGCGTATTCGGCTAGGACTCTTGTTATCCTAGGCCTCTGGTGCATTATATAAACTAAGGCCAGGCTAGTCGATAGAATATACATAACAACAATCATACCATAGGCTAGCTTCTAGGGTTTAGCCTCTCTGATCTCGTGGTAGATCTACTCTTGTACTACTCATATCATCAATATTAATCGAGCAGGACGTAGGGTTTTACCTCCATCAAGAGGGCCCGAACCTTGGTAAAACATTGTGTCCCTTGTCTCCTGTTACCATCGATCCTAGACGCACAGTTTGGGACCCCCTACCCGAGATCCGCCGGTTTTGACACCGACAAAGAGTTTCTCTCGAAAGAAATAAGTGGGAGGAAGGTAGAACTTGATGAAGTATTACCTCTTGAACCGGTAAGTGGCGCAGCTCAAGAAAATGTTCCTGAGGTGCCTGCACCGACTAGAGAGGAAGTTGATGATGATCATGAAACTTCAGATCAAGTTGCTACTGAACTTCGTAGGTCCACAAGGACATGTTCCGCACTAGAGTGGTAGGGCAACCCTGTCTTGGAAATCATGTTGTCAGACAACGGTGAACCTTCGAACTATGAAGAAGCGATGGCGGGCCCGGATTCCGACAAATGGCTGGAAGCCATGAAATCCGAGATAGGATCCATGTATGAAAACGAAGAATGGACTTTGATTGACTTGCCCGTTGATCAGCGAGCCATAGAAAATAAATGGATCTTTAAGAAGAAGACAGACACATATGGTAATGTGACCATCTATAAAGCTCGGCTTGTCGCTAAGGGTTATCGACAAGTTCAAGGGGTTGACTACGATGAGACTTCCTCACCCGTAGCGAAGCTGAAGTCCGTCTGAATCATGTTAGCAATTGCCGCATTCTATGATTATGAGATATGGCAAATGGACGTCAAAATGACATTCCTTAATGGTTTCCTTAAGGAAGAATTGTATATGATGCAGCCGGAAGGTTTTGTCGATCCTAAGAATGCTGACAAGGTGTGCAAGCTCCAACGCTCGATTTATGGGCTGGTGCAAGCATCTCGGAGTTGGAACATTCGTTTTGATGAGATGATCAAAGCATTTGGGTTTATGCAGACTTATGGAGAAGCCTGCATTTACAAGAAAGTGAGTGGGAGCTCTGTAGCATTTCTCATATTGTATGTGGATGACATACTATTGATGGGAAATGATATAGAATTCTTGGAAAGCATAAAGGCCTACTCGATCAAGTGTTTTTCAATGAAGGACCTTGGAGAAGCTGCTAATATATTAGGCATCAAGATCTATAGAGATAGATCGAGACGCCTCATTGGTCTTTCACAGAGCACGTACCTTGACAAGATATTGAAGAAGTTCAAGATGGATCAGTCAAAGAAGGGGTTCTTGCCTGTATTGCAAGGTACGAGATTGAGCACGGCTCAATGCCCGACCACGGCAGAAGATAGAGAAAAGATGAGTGTCGTCCCCTATGCCTCGGCCATAGGGTCTATCATGTATGCTATGCTGTGTACCAGACCTGATGTAAACCTTGCCGTAAGTTTGGTAGGAAGGTACCAAAGTAATCCCGGCATGGAACAACAGCGGTCAAGAATATCCTGAAGTACCTCAAAAGGACTAAGGAAATGTTTCTCGTTTATGGAGGTGACGAAGAGCTCGTCGTAAAGGGTTACGTCGATGCTAGCTTCGACACAGATCTGGATGACTCTAAGTCACAAACCGGATACGTGTATATTTTGAATGGTGGGACAGTAAGCTGGTGCAGTTGCAAGCAAAGCGTTGTGGCGGGATCTACATGTGAAGCGGAGTACATGGCAGCCTCGGAGGTAGCACAAGAAGCAGTCTGGGTGAAGGAGTTCATTACCGACCTAGGAGTCATACCCAATGCGTCGGGCCCGATGACTCTCTTCTATGACAACACTGGAGCTATTGCCCTTGCCAAGGAGCCCAGGTTTCAGAGGAAGACCACGCATATCAAGCGTCGCTTCAACTCCATTTGTGAAAGTGTTGAGAATGGAGACATAGAGATTTGTAAAGTACATACGGACCTGAATGTAGCAGATCCATTGACTAAACCTCTCCCAAGAGCAAAACATGATCAACACCAGAACTGCATGGGTGTTCGATTCATCACAATGTAACTAGAATATTGACTCTAGTGAAAGTGGGAGACTGTTGGAAATATGCCCTAGAGGCAATAATAAAATGGTTATTATTATATTTCTTTGTTCATGATAATTGTCTATTGTTCATGCTATAATTGTGTTATCCGGAAATCGTAATACATGTGTGAATACATAGACCACAACACGTCCCTAGTGAGCCTCTAGTTGACTAGCTCGTTGATCAAAGGATAGTCATGGTTTCCTGATTATGGACATTAGATGTCATTGATAACGGGATCACATCATTAGGAGAATGATGTAATGGACAAGATCCAATCCTAAGCTTAGCTCAAAGATCGTGTAGTTCGTTTGCAGTAGCTTTTCTGAGTGTCAAGTATCATTTCCTTAGACCATGAGATTGTGAAACTCCCGGATACCGTAGGAGTACCTTGGGTGTGCCAAACGTCACAACATAACTGGGTGACTATAAAGGTACATTACAGGTATCTCCGAAAGTGTCTGTTGGGTTGGCACGAATCGAGACTGGGATTTGTCACTCCGTATGACGGAGAGGTATCTCTGGGCCCACTCGGTAATGCATCATCATAATGAGCTCAATGTGATCAAGTGGCTGATCACGGGATCATGCATTACGGTATGAGTAAAGTGACTTGCCGGTAACGAGACTGAACAAGGTATTGGGATACCGACGATCGAGTCTCGGGCAAGTAACGTACCGATTGACAAAGGGAATTGTATACAGATTGATTGAATCCTCGACATCGTGGTTCATCCAATGAGATCATCATGGAGCATGTGGGAGCCAACATGGGTATCCATATCCCTCTGTTGGTTATTGACCGGAGAGGCTTCTCAGTCATGTCGGTATGTCTCCCGAACCCGTAGGGTCTACACACTTAAGGTTCGGTGACGCTAGGGTTGTAGAGATATTAGCACACGGTAACCCGAAAGTTGTTCGGAGTCCCGGATGAGATCCTGGACGTCACGAGGAGTTCCGGAATTGTCCGGAGGTAAAGATTCATATATAGGAAGTCCAGTTTCGGCCATCGGGAAGGTTTCGAGGGTCACCGGTATTGTACCGGGACCACCGGAAGGGTCCCGGGGGTCCACCGGGTGGGGACACCTATCCCGGAGGGCTCCATGGGCTGAAGTGGGAGGGGAACCAGCCCCTAGTGGGATGGTGCGCCCCCCTTGGGCCTCCCCCTGCACCTAGGGTTGGAAACCCTAGGGGTGGGGGCGCCACCCTTGCCTTGGGGGGCAAGGCACCCCCTTTGGCCGCCCCCCCTAGGAGATTGGATCTCCTAGGGCCGGCGCCCCCCTAGGCACCCTATAAATAATGGGGGGGAGGGAGGGCTGCGCACCCAAGACCCTGGCCTCTCCCTCTCCCTCCCATGACACTCCTCCGTCTCCAAGCGCTTGGCGAAGCCCTGCCGAGATCAATGTTGCTTCCACCACCACGCCGTCGTGCTGCTGGATCTTCATCAACCTCTCCTTCCCCCTTGCTGGATCAAGTTGGAGGAGACGTCTTCCCAACCGTACGTGTGTTGAACGCGGAGGTGATGTTCGTTCGGCACTTGGTCATCGGTGATTTGAATCACGTCGAGTACGACTCCATCAACCCCGTTCTCTTGAACGCTTCCGCTCATGATCTACAAGGGTATGTAGATGCACTCCTCTTTCCCTCGTTGATAGATGACTTCATAGATTGATCTTGGTGATGCGTAGAAAATTTTAAAATTCTGCTATGTTCCCCAACAATATATTCTTCCAAGAGATCTTTAACCATAGCAATACTAGGTTTTGCTTTAATTCTTCATCAGGCTTAGGCGTTCTAATATAAATTTTGTTAACCACTGTTGAAACTTTAGCATGTTCCTTTATCCTAACAGGGAAGGTGGTTTCTCAATATAAGCAGAAGGAACAACTGGATCAACATTGTAAAGTATAGTTTCTTCTTTAACTGGTACCGGTTCTTTGATTTCTTCTTTAATAGGTGGGTGATATTTAAACCACTTCTCTTTAGGGAGATCAACATGAGTAGCAAATGATTCACAAAAGGAGGCTACTATCTCAGAGTCAAGTCCATATTTAGTGCTAAACTTTTGAAAAGCATCAGTATCCATAAAAGATTTAACACAATCATACTTAAGTTTAATACCCGCCTCTTTACCTTTTCGAGTTCCCAATCTTCAGAGTTGCGCTTAATTCTTTCCAAAAGATCCCACCAGAATTCAATAGCCTCCTTCATAGAATAACCAGCACAAGAAGTATCAAGCATGGTTTGATCATTACGAGAAAGCTGAGCATAAAAGTTCTGGATAATAATTTCTCTTGAGAGCTCATGATTTGGGGCATGAATATAACTTTAACTTAAGCCTCCCCAAGCTAGAGCGATACTTTCTCCTTCATGAGGCCAAAAATTATATATATAATTCCGATCACGATGAACTAGATGCATAGGATAATTTTTTGATGGAACTCCAATTTCAACCGATTCCAATTCCAAGATCCAATATCATCGCATAGCCTATACCATGCCAATGCTTTTCCCTTCAAACATAAAGGGAAATCCTTCTTCATAACTTCATCTCCGAGTAAATCTGCAAGCTTGAACAATCCACAAATTTGTTCTACATATATCAAGTGCATATCAGGATGTTCAGTTCCATCTCCTGCATAAGGATTAGCTAGCCGTTGTTCTATCATACCCAAAGGAATTTCATATTCAATATTTTTAGTAGGTGCAGTAGGTTATGAGGTAGCTAATTGTGGTTCCAGTCGAGGTGAAGATACCCCAAACAAACCCCTCAACGGATTGTTTTCGATAGTAACAAGTGACAGTAAATTTCAGCACACTATATAAATGTTTCCTTACCAAATTCCACTTACCAAAGGCGCTTCACTCCCCGGCAACATCACCAGAAAATAGCCTTGATGACCCACAAGTATAGGGGATCAATTGTATCTCTTTTCGATAAGTAAGAGTGTCAAACCCAATGAGGAGCAGAAGGAAATGACAAGTGGTTTTCAGTAAGGTAATGTCTGCAAGTGCTGAAATTGTAAGTAGCAGAGTAGTTTGATAGCAAGGTAATTTGTAATGAGCAAGTAATGATAGTAGTAACAAAAGTGCAGCAAGGTAGCCCAATCCTTTTGAGGCAAAGTACAGGCTGAAACGGTCTCTTATGATAAGCAAAGTGTTCTTGAGGGTACACGGGAATTTCATCTAGTCGCTTTCATCATGCTGGCTTAATTCGTGTTCAGTACTTTGATAATTTGATATGTGGGTGGACCGCTGCTTAGGTGTTGTTCTTACTTGAACAAACATCCTACTTATTATTAAACTTCCCTCAAGCATCCGCAACTACGAGAAAAGTATTAAGAATAAATTCTAACCATAACATTAAACTTTTGGATCCAATCGGTCCCTTACGGAATAGCGCATATAAACCGGGGTTTAAGCTTCTATCACTCTCGCAACCCATCATCCAATTGCTACTCCATAATGAATTCCCTTAGGCCCAAATATGGTGAAGTGTCATGTAGTCGATGTTCACATGACACCACTAAGGGAATCACAACATACACACTATCAAAATATCGAACACATATCAAGTTCACATGAATCCTTGCAACATGATTTCTCCCGTGACCTAAAGAACAAAAGTAACTACTCACAAATGATAATCATGCTCAAGATTAGAGGGGTATTAAATAGCATATTGGATCTGAACATATAATATTCCACCAAATAAACCATATAGTAATCAACTACAAGATGTAATCAACACTACTAATCACCCACAAGCACCAATCTATATTTCCGGTAACAAGATTAAACACAAGAGATGAACTAGGGTTTGAGAGGAGATGGTGTTGTTGAAGATGTTGATGGAGATTGCCCTCCCCAAGATGGGAGAGTTGTTCATGATGATGATGACGATGATCCCTACCTCCGGGAGGGAAGTTCCCCCGGCGGAATCGCTCCGCCGGAGGGCAAAAGTGCTCCTGCCCAAGTTCCGCCTCGAGATGGCGGCGCTCCGTCCCGAAAGTCCTCCCCTTATTTTTTTTCTAGGTCAAAACGACATATATATACCAGAAGATGGGCACCGGAGGTGGGCCTAGGTGAGCACAACCCACCAGGGCGCGCCCAGGTGCGTTGTGCCCACCTAGTGGGCCCCCTCTGGTAGTTATTTGCTCCAATATTCCTCAAATACTCCATAAAAGTTCTCCGTGAAGTTTTAACTCATTTGGAGTTGTGCAGAATAGGTGGCCTGACGTAGCTTTTCCAGGTCCAGATTTCCAGCTGCCGGAATTCACCGTATACCTTGCATATTATGAGAGAAAAGGCATTAGAATTACTCCAAAAAACATTATTATGGATAAAAACATTATAAATAATAGTAAGAAAACATGATGCAAAATGGACGTATCAAGGATCCTCGTCCCTCAAGGTTTCATCGAAGGTCCCAACCCCCACTTCTCAGAAGCAAAGGCGCAGACCTGCAGCAGGGCACAGTCGAGGCTTCGACTCACGCATCAAGGCCCCGCATAAACCTTTACTCTGTAAAACTTTTCCTTCTTTTTCAATAGATGTCTTGGCAGTTCAAATTGTACGGTTAAACGTCTCGAGCCTATGAAAAATAACAAACACCATTTATGGAATTCGGATATCCGCATATTGCGACTGTCTCTTTCCTTCCTAACCCCCCTTTCGCTCTTCGAACAACCCAGCATGGCAATATAATTCACCATCTAAGAGCTTGATTCCTCATCCGCTCCTTGCACCAAGTCTGACACCGCTTCCGACAGAGTGTTCGGTGTCTCGGTGCACTATATGCATCAGTTCTGAACTATGTCTTGGGTCAATAGTTGGGTTGCCCGGCTCCTATGCTTCCCCTTATGTTCTGCTTGTTCGGCTAAGAAGGCAAAGGGAGAACCCCTGCGATTGTACTTCTGGCTAACCCGGTTAAGTACCTCAGGAGGAAAAAGACGAAAACTGGACCGTCTTAGTAAGCGTGAACTGGTCAGCGATCAGATGACGAGGTTTGACTCTGTCGGATTGTGGGTTCTGGCTAACCCTTGAGGTTCGAACT
The DNA here is from genome assembly GCF_003073215.2 of Triticum urartu. Classification (NCBI taxonomy): domain Eukaryota; kingdom Viridiplantae; phylum Streptophyta; class Magnoliopsida; order Poales; family Poaceae; genus Triticum; species Triticum urartu. Next base: position 476,207,636 of record NC_053023.1, read on the forward strand.
CTGGGGTGCGCACGAAGAACACTCTCTCCCTAGTTCGCTTGCTCAACGATCTTACGGCCTAGCTCGACGAACCCAAGGAACAAGAGACACAAGGGTTTATATTGGTTCGGGCCACCTTGCGGTGTAATATCCTACTCCAGTGTGGTGTTGGTGGATTGCCTCGCGGGCTAAGGATGAACTAGTACAATGGACGAACAACCTCAGGAGGAGATGTGTCCTTGAGCTCAGTGAGCTGTGGATGTGAGGATGGAATGGATCCGATCCAAGATGAGTCCCCCATACCTATGGTGGTGGCTGGTCCTATTTATAGTGGCCTTGGTCCTCTTCCCAAATGTTAGGCGGGAAGGGATCCCACAACGGCCAAGCACTTTGAGACCCTTCGAGTCACTAAGATGCTGCTAACGCGACACTAAGATCAGAGACCCTTCGAGAAACTGTGTGCGATGCCATAATCGCAAATGGTGCTGTATGAAAACCGTCAGAAATGTGTAAAATGTATGCGATGACGGATGCATCAAACACGGTTCAAGTTTTAGTTGCGTGTGCGATGAAGGGCATACGGTTCAGTTCAATGAACTGTTTGCGATGAGGAGGAACAAAAGAAATGGGCAGCCAGATGGAGGCATGTGTGATACACAACATACAGTTCACTCGGATGAACTGTTTGTGATTAGGTAACACAAAAGAAATGGTCAGCCAGATCAAAGGTGTGTGCGATATACAGTGTGCGGTTAAATCGGATGAACTGTTTGTGTTGAGACATGAGAACATAAATGGTTCAACTTAACAAGATGTGTGTGACCCGCAACAAATAGGTCTGTAATCATAAATGTGTCTGTAGACCGATAACATAGACGGTTGCTACTAATAAGACGTTTGTGTTGTGTGATGGGATTGCATACAGAACAACACCAAAAACAACACACACACACACACACTTATAAGGACATGCTTGCATAACCAAATTATACATCCACTTACATAGGTGGCTACTACAACCATGGCATTTGCACACACCAAAGTAAACTATTGCATGCATAATTACATAGGTGGCTAATACACACATGACATTTCCACACACCAATAAAGTAAATTATATACTACATGCATGATTAACTATCATAAATGATCATCTGATCATCATCTACTTCTTGTGACGCTGCTTGCTCTGCTTGTGGCTCGATCTGGGCTCATCGATTTGGGTAACGAGGCACTTCCTCATGTCAAAGATCCGTCTGTGCAGCTCGTAGCATGTGTACACGCTCTTGGATGAAAACCTAAGGTGAGGTTCATCCAGTTGCCGCATCCAGGCCCCGTGCCAGGATACGAGACTTGTTCTCTGGACATCCTGCTTCATCTTTTCGTAGTATGGGGTCGATGATGGCCGAGGCGAGTTCGACCAGGGAGTCCTTCTTTGTGCTACCCCAGACCGTGTAGTCGTCATGGATTTCGACAAGGTTCTTGCAGGCCAAGCCCGTAACACTGAGCATTTTTACATCGTTGGTGGTATCCACCATGGCGAACTTGTAGTCCGTGCTGTTGACAAACCTATTGAAACGGTCGCAAGGCTCTGTGGCCATGCAGTAGTGGTAGATGAGGACATGATGGCGCACGCACAACTAGGCGACGACAACCTTCTGATCTATGCCGAGATGACCGGCGGTGTACTGGAGGTCGATGCTGACCACCTTGTACTTGTCTCCAGCAAGCAACTGCTCAACGTTGTTGATGTAGTCGTCCACCACGGCTGGGTCGATGGTGTACACCACCGAGAGATCTATCTCCCTTGCGTGGGTCTCCACTCTATGCATGTTGTGTTGTGGGGCGCGATCGAAAGGTTTAAGAGACTAAGGTTATAATGGCCGCGGGAATTAAAGGGGAAGCCGGACGGCCAGGAATATCAGCAGGCCCTGCTGGCAGTTCTAATTTGCAGCGCGTAACTCCAGCGTGCCGCACGTAACTGCATCGCATGGAAATGTGCGCGGTGCAACCGCATGCATACGGGGCCCTCGACGTGATCGTGTGCACGCCCAACCGTTGGCAGAGCATGCGCGGAGGGACCCGAGCAGAGCGCTCCATGATCGCCTCAACGGCGAGCAACCATATATATATATATATGCATATAGCTATTGAACATGCAAGGAAAAGTTGTCCACAAGCCGAGCACGCCAACGGACGCGAGCAGAGCGCGCCGCGGCTCCTAACGATGAGCATAGCGCGCTGCGTCACCTATTGGCGGGATAGACCTTCATTCAAGCTAATCAAAATAAGACTGGAATGGAGATGTATGTATTGAGCAAAGGGATCCCACATGTCTGTATTGACTGGAACGAGAATGCAATAGCAAAATAAGAATTAAGGCCACGATGATGCGATCGCAGTGGTGGTTACAGGAGGCAAGAAGAAAGATGCATCCATCAACGTACGACCTCCTCCTCCTCAACTCAGTGCGCGGGCCGGGCCACCGACCGGCAGCTAAGGAGCGGCGGCTTATGTGGCGAGGTCAAGGTGCTTCTCAACTAAGGCATCCAAGGCTTCCAGCCAACTGAAGAAGGCCAACGTTGTAGCATCCTCACTGGCCTTGTAGATACCTATGTACATGATTCGTTCGTACACATGGATGTGTAGGTCGACGGTTTCTTGCAGGGCGAGGCACCTCACGGCGAGCGCGACCTCCAGGTGGACATTCTTTGTGGCGTCGGCGGGCAGTCGCAGGGCCACCAGTGCTTCAAAGAGGTTCCGAGCATGGAGGCCGATTAGGGTGGCAGGCAATGAGGAGCCCGGGCACGCGGGCTAGAGGAGTATGACGATGTCGTCCGTGAGCTTCTTGATGACGGTGAACCTGTTGGTGCTGCGAACGATCATCTGGTCCAACTGAGAGTCGTAGCTGGCATCGACGGTGGCCATCCACCAGCCGGTCGCCAACACCGTATGGAGACGATCCACGGTGCCATGCCGCATGCCGGCGTCGTGGACCATCTAGCACAACTACTGGCTGCTCGCGCACATCACCACCATGGGTCTGGAGTGGGCACTTTTGCGCTTATTATTGTAGGTGCGTAGGCAACTGCTTAGGTGCGTACAATGTGGTAGATGCATTGGAATGGAGGGGCGCCTTTATATGAGTGCAAACTGTGTTGCATTCACATCATGTTGCCTCTTTTCCTGGTCCTCCCATTACATCCCTCATGCATTCACATGATGCTAATTGAAGGAGGATGCATCATTGGCCGTTCAACATTTCGGGAACCGCTACCCTCTCCCTCGTCTGCATTAAAGCCGTATCGGGAACTGCGCCGCCCGCTATCAGATCGAATAGTACTGCGCCGCCCCACTAGTGATTCACATGGGTCATCCAAAAGAACCATTTGTGTTCAAGAGATGCACAAATCCTGCTCTCACTTTGCATACATGTGTTCTATCTAAAACCATCATGCTTCTTGTGAGAAGCTCTGGTTTGTGAGAAGCATATACCCAAAGCTGTCCCAAATGGGAGAAAACTTTACCACAACATGTTGATGCTGCTCCATGACAGCATGCCAAGTTTCATCAATTTTAGACGAGTTTTGGATTTACTAGAATTTAAAAACGATGTATCTCAATGTTTGCCGCCGAGTGACGGTGGCATGGTGCTTGACATCCATTCCCATTTCTTGCATGGGACCTAAGCATGCACCCAAGGACCAAAGATTTGATTTTCAACCAATTTATATGCACCGGAGCATGTGCATGTTGTTCAAATTTGAATTATGCACATAAATGCATTGAAAACTCACTTAATGCATAAAAATGTCCAAACAAAGCCCGAAAGATCACAAAAAATACCACAACACTCCTGTTGTTCTATGTTGACATGAGAAAAAAATGAAAGCAATAAGAGGCAATGGATATTGTTTTGCGCCCAAAGTTGGGGCGTTCCCTACAGAAACCATCATGCTTGTTGTGAGAAGCTCTGGTTTGTGAGAAGCATATACCCAAACCTGCCCCAAATGGGACAAAAACTTTACCACGGCATGTTGATGCCGCTCTAGGATAGCATGCCAAGTTTCATGAATTTCAGACGAGTTTTGGATTTACTAGAACTTAAAAACTAGGTATCTCAATGTTTGCGGCCAAGTGACGGTGGCACTGTGCTTGACATTCATTCCCATTTCTTGCATGGGACCTAAGAATGCACCCAAGGACCAACGATTTGATTTTTCAACCAATTTATATGCACCGGAGCATGTGCATGTAGTTCAAATTTGAATTATGCACATAAATGCATTGAAAACTCACTTAATGCATAAAAATGTCCAAACGAACCCCTAAAAATCACAAAAAATAACACAACACTCCTGTTGTTCTATGTTGACACAAGAAAATTTTTGAAAGCAATTAGAGGCAATGGATATCGTTTCTCCCCCAAAGTTGGGGCGTTCCCTACCGAAACCATCATGCTTGTTGTGAGAAACTCTGGTTTGTGAGAAGCATATAACCAAACCTGCCCCAAACGGGACAAAAACTTTACCATGGCATGTTGATGCCGCTCCATGATAGCATGCCAAGTTTCATGAATTTCAGACGAGTTTTGGATTTTCTAGAATTTAAAAACCAGGTATCTCAATGTTTGCGGCCGAGTGATGGTGGCACGGTGCTTGACATTCATTCCCATTTCTTGCATGGGACCTAAGCATGCACCCAAGGACCAAAGATTTGATTTTTCAACCAATTTATATGCACCGGAGCATGTGCATGTAGTTCAAATTTGAATTATGCACATAAATGCGTTGAAAACTCACTTAATACATAAAAATGTCCATACGAACCCTGAAAAATCACAAAAATAACACAACACTCATGTTGTTCTATGTTGACACGAGAAAATTTTTGAAAGCAATTAGAGGCAATGGATATCATTTTGCCCCCAAAGTTGGGGCGTTCCCTACCGAAATCATCATGCTTGTTGTGAGTAGCTCTGGTTTGTGAGAAGCATATACCCAAACCTGCCCCAAATGGGACAAAAACTTTACCACGACATGTTGATGCCGCTCCATGATAGCATGTCAAGTTTCATGAATTTCAGACGAGTTTTGGATTTACTAGAATTTAAAACCAGGTATCTCAATGTTTGCGGCCGAGTGACAATCGCATGGTGCTTGACATTCATTCCTATTTCTTGCATGGGACCTAAGCATGCACCCAAGGACCAAAGATTTGATTTTTCAACCAATTTGTATGCACCGGAGCATGTGCATGCAGTTCAAATTTGAATTATGCACATAAATGCATTCAAAACTCACTTAATGCATAAAAATTTCCAAACGAACCCTGAAAAATCACAAAAAATAACACAACACTCCTGTTGTTCTATGTTGACACAAGAAAAAAATTTGAAAGCAATTAGAGGCAATGGATATCGTTTCGCCCCCAAAGTTGGGGAGTTCCCTACTGAAACCATCATGCTTGTTGTGAAAAGCTTTGGTTTGTGAGAAGCATAGACCCAAACCTGCCCCAAATGGGACAAAAACTTTACCACTGCATGTTGATGCCGCTCCATGATAGCATGCCAAGTTTCATGAATTTCAGACGAGTTTTGGATTTACTAGAATTTAAAAACCAGGTATCTCAATTTTTGCGGCCGAGTGACGGTGGCACGGTGCTTGATATTCATTCCAATTTCTTGCATGGGACCTAAGCATGCACCCATGGACAAAGATTTGATTTTTCAACCAATTTATATGCACCGGAGCATGTGCACCCACGGACAAAGATTTGATTTTTCAACCAATTTATATGCACCGGAGCATGTGCATGTAGTTCAAATTTGAATTATGCACATATATCATTGAAAACTCACTTAATGCATAAAAATGTCCATACGAACCCCGAAAAATCACAAAAATAACACAACACTCATGTTGTTTTATGTTGACACGAGAAAAAAATTTGAAAGCAATTAGAGGCAATGGATATCATTTCACCCCCAAAGTTGGGGTGTTCCCTACCGAAATCATCATGCTTGTTGTGAGAAGCTCTGGTTTGTGAGAAGCATATACCCAAACCTGCCCCAAATGGGACAAAAACTTTACCACTACATGTTGATGCCACTCCATGATAGCATGCCAAGTTTCATGAATTCCAGGCGAGTTTTGGATTTACTAGAATTTAAAAACCACGTATCTCAATGTTTACGGCCGAGTGACGGTGGCATGGTGCTTGACATTCATTCCCATTTCTTGCATGGGACCTAAGCATGCACCCATGGACAAAGATTTGATTTTTCAACCAATTTATATGCACCGGAGCATGTGCATGTAGTTCAAATTTGAATGATGCACATAAATGCATTGAAAACTCACTTAATGCATAAAAATGTCCAAACGAACCCCGAAAAATCACAAAAAATAACACAACACTCCTATTGTTCTATGTTGACACGAGAAAAAATTGAAAGCAATTAGAGGCAATGGATATCGTTTCGTCCCCAAAGTTGGGGCGTTCCCTACCGAAACCATCATGCTTGTTGTGAGAAGCTCTGGTTTGTGAGAAGCATATACCCAAACCAGCCCCAAATGGGACAAAATCTTTACCATGCCATGTTGATGCCGCTCCATGATAGCATGCCAAGTTTCATGAATTTCAGACGAGTTTTGGATTTACTAGAATTTAAAAACAAGGTATCTCAATGTTTGCGGCCGAGTGACGGTGGCAGGGTGTTTGACATTCATTCCCATTTCTTGCATGGGACCCAAACATGCACCCAAGGACATAGATTTGTTTTTTCAACCAATTTATATGCACTGGAGCATGTGCATGTAGTTCAAATTTTAATTATGCACATAAATGCACTGAAAACTCACTAAATGCATAAAATGTCCAAACGAACCCTGTATAATTCCAATTCTTTTATGATCACTGCAGATAAAAGGTCTAGCAATCAAACACCGTCCATGGCCGCTATAACCCCATTACGTAATTCAAATCAAGACGAAAAATCTAGTGGATCCCACACAGTTTATTATAACCAACCGTGTGAGATGCAGCACAAAATATCTTCGGACCATGTCTAAATAAGGGACCGTGTCTGATGACACTTTGCACGCCAGTTTTTTGGCTGAAGCGATTCCAAATTTTCGGCTTCAGTGGAAATATCTACCTCCCCGCCCCCTCCCCATTACCAAAAGCCACATTTCCCCCCTTTGCGCCTTCCTTTCCAAGTTGAAACCTTCACTCCTTGCTTGTAGCGCCGCCGCCTCCTCGCCGGCGACCCTCCTTCACGCTGCTCGGCCTCGCCTATCCAGGTAGGTAATCCACACCCGACCCCACCGTCCTCCTCCTTCCACAACCCACATGCCCTGACCGCCAGCGCAAGCACGACACCTTCCACCCAAATCACCGACCCCTCCACCAAATAAGCATCGGCCTAAGCCATGGTGCACGCAGTATAGCCAAGATCTCAAGGAGCATTTGTTGGCGGAGAAGCAAATCGCGGCCGCACGCGCGGATGAGGTCGCGATGGCTGCCATTCGTGCCGACCCCCAGATCTTGGAGGAGCACCTCGCCACCGAGGCCACCGTTGACGCCTCACGCGCCGACGCTGCGACACGGTTGGATGCTTTAAACGATAGTTCGTGGCGTTTTCTCGAGGCCATCGTCGGTGCCTTTGACGAAGACTATGAGGTGTTTTCTCAGCGTGCACGTGCTTACCTCATCTCGAGAGCCACCAGGTTGGTGCCCGGAGCGGCTCAGGCAACTCACCACTACAACGAGGGCACCCACGATGCGGAGGCCTCGTCCTCTTCCATGTCCAAGGAGCCAATCGTCATCGATATCTCCGACAATGAGGAGTAGCTTGTCTTATTAGCTCACTATAAGGACCCATGCTCAGTTTGCTAGCTACTCCTTTCCTTAACAAATTCTAGTGAATTGTGCTATCTACTTTCACCATGCAATCTTCTGCTATAGTGTATATGTTCTATTTGTCTTGCAATGTGGTGTTCAATTAACTGCTTGGTTCAATTCTGCAAATGTGATGTTCAATTATTCAGGGTGCAATATTTCCAAGTTGTTAAGTATGCTTGGTTTGGTTAACTGTCTGATCTTCTATTAAGAGTATGTTATATTGTTCAATTGGTGTTTAGTTAACTTCTTGATTCATTTTTTGTGGCTTGGTTCACTTGTTGTGGTGTTTAGTTAACTGCTTGGTTCAATTCTACAATGCGATGTTCAATTGTTGTGGCTGCATTCTCTTGTTGTATACCATGGGAGGAATAAATCGAATTTTGCTGTACTAAATACATGAGAAACAAATACAATTGCTATATTTCCTAGTTGTTAAGCATGCTTGGTTTGATTAACTGTCTGGTCTTCTATTAGGATTATGTTATATTTTGCAATGTGGTGCTCAGTTAACGTTTGGTTCATTTGTTGTGGTGTTTAGTTAACTGCTTGGTTCAATTCTGCAATGCGATGTTCAATTGATGTGGCTGCATTCTCTTATTGTATACCATGTGAGGAATAAATCGAATTTGGCTATACTAAATACATGAGAAACAAATACAATTACTAGATTTCCAAGTTGTTAAGCATGCTTGGTTTGGTTAAATGTCTGATCTTCTATTAGGAGTATGTTATATTGTGCAATGTGGTGCTCAGCTAACGTTTGGTTCATTTGTTGTGGTGTTTAGTTAACTGCTTGGTTCAATTCTGCAATGCGATATTCAATTGTTGTGGCTGCATTCTCTTATTGTATACCATGCGAGGAATAAATCGAATTTGGTTGCACTTAATACATGAGAAACATATACAAGTGTTATATTTCCTAGTTCTTAATCATGCTTGGTTTGGATAAATGGGTTTTCCATGTGGCTTGAATTAATCTGATGAATCTGCAATGTGCTTATTTTTCATCAACATATTTTACTGATAGCATGCGAACCCTTACTTAACCTGATGACTAACTACCTTATATGTGTTGCAAGGAAACAATGGGAAGCATTGAGGTTTACAAGATGGTACTAACTATTATACCTTGCCTTTTTTATTCCTTTGCCCCGTTTCCAATATAGAGAATATATTTATGCACATCCTTGTTATCAGGGTTCACTAATGATTACCTCTCAAACCACCTCTGTGGTCAGGATGCGAGGAAAGTTTTCATACAACACCCACGGTTCAATATTGAAGTGTTCCTGAAGAGGTCTAAGGATCGACGTTCAATCATCCACAGGCACTATTCTAAAGTTGCAAAGACCTTCAACATGAATGAAGGCTCAATATTTGCCTTCCGCTTCAGCAGTTTTCCAGATGAGACGCATCTCTCTATGTACCGTCTATGATGCTAATTTCAATAGGTTCTAGATGTTTCATGTGAAACTTGTTGCTGGTGTAGTTGTGTAATGGGGTAGCTGAGTGCTGAAGCTATATCATGTTGTACTCTGATGTATTTCAATTATGAAATCCTGCTTCCTTAATATGGAAATGGAATATATTATGTGCTTAATATGAATGTCAATTAGATTAGTAAATGGATTATTAATAATAGGCCAATTAGCTTGCTAATTGGGTTTTATTATTGCAAACGGTTAATGAGAAAACACCGTGGGCGATGACCTAAGGCAACGCACACAGTTTCTAGGAATAAACCGTGTTGGATCAATGAACAATCACACACGACATTCTCTTCAAAACTGTTTGCGTTATGCCACCTTGTGCAAATGTTTTCCTTGTAGTGACTGTGTGGGATGTATATACGAACGGAAACGTTTAGTGGTGACTGACTATGTGGGATGTACTTGCGACCAGAAATGATTTTGCCTGTATAATTGTATTTTTTGAGCACTACTGTACGTATTTCTGTATTTGAGTGCTCGCCGGTCGCACACGACCTCATTTTGTAGAGCGTGTGTGCCAGGAGGGCATATCCCCAACGGTTTCTAGGTCGTGTGGGAAGGACCCCCTATCGCCCACACTCACTTGGCGACGGTTCCAAATGCAGACGCGGAAAGGGGTAAAAAAACCGTTTGTTTAGGACCGGCGCGTACAAGTGAAGTTTGAAGGGGGACAACTAGTACAAGCTATCCTGACAAAAGGTGGTCTTCGCCTGCCAAAGGCTCTGGTGGTGACGCTGCAGTGGGCTCCGTGGTGACCTCCGTCCTGCCATCCTGCTGGCCTTGGTCTTGTTGCACCGATATGGAAACCTTTGCCTGATGCCTCGGGACTCCTCGCCTGCGCCTGCCTCTTTAGCACGAAAGAGGAAACTGGTACACTGCGCCCGCTGGTGCCCGCCTGGCCTTAGTCGTCATGGCTTACGTCACGTGAACCTCGCGAGGTGCCCCTTGCATAGAGATCTCCGCCCCTCAGGAGCCAGCCTAGTGAGGCTGCCCCAAGGGAGGTCTTGGCGTCGTCCGCCTCACAAGGCTTGGCCCCTCGCGAGTGTCTTGAGTGGTTGATGCTGAAGATGGGCCGTACCAGGCCGTTGGTGGAGCCACGCACAAGCCCGCAGGCCGGCAAGTCTGGGCACCCCCCATCCCAAAACACCCACAGTAGCACACGGGCCCAAGGTGCGCTCGAACTTGGCTTCGAGGTGAAGCCGAAGGGCAAGTGTGGAGCACCGCGGGCCCCAGCAGCCTACGGCCTTGATTGACACGTGGCGATTGACGGGACATGGACGTCTCTGCTTCCCCATGCTGCCTCGGCGACCGTTCGACTTGACAAGACCCTGCTGCATGCAGAAGAAAGATCATCATTACCTGTGACCGTGGAGGCCGACGGTTGGCCTCCCTCTGGCTATAAATGAGGAGAGGGGCGGAGCCCCATTGCTCATCTCCTCCTCCACTTCGTCTGCTTCTTCTTCTTCCTCCTTGCCCCGCCGTCTCGCTGCGTCACCCATGGCGCCGATAAGGAGATTCTCCGCCGCTAAGAAAGGAAAGGCCACTCGTGAAGAGCAGGGGCCGCTTCTGCCTTAGAAGAGATTGGCCCGCCCCCTCGGCATCGTCGTGAGGCAGGAGGTGATGAGGCCCTAGGATGAGCGGCCGCCCCCAGGCTACTTGCTGCCCTTGCATGCCCAAGCACAAGGCCCTGGAGGAGGAGGAGGCGCCCCGCGCCGCTCGCATCACGGCCATGGTGGCCAGGCCGTGGTGGCATGATCCTCCATCCCACGAACTCATGCCGAGGGCTCATCCCGCGAGTTCGTGATGTGGGCGGCGATGCCACCGCGCACGTGGATCAGATTCTCGCAGTTCTTTGCCGAAGAGATGCTGCCGAGGGGGGCGCTTAAGTTGTGGCTGCAGCACACCGAATGCAACATCCCGGCGACGAGAGCGGAGGTCGAGATCGTCTCCGTGGGAAAGATCTTCATGACTCATGGATGGGGAGAGGTCGCCCACGCCTGCCGCGTGGAGGGGGCCCTCGCCACCCATTTTGAGTACGACGGCGCCTCCACGCCGTTCTTCAAGGTCTTTGACGAGGAAGGCTACCACCTAGAGTGCTGCCTTGTGGGGGTCGCGAGGACGGCGCAACGGCACACGCTGGGCCCGCCCTAGGGCCTGCCGACAGCTCCTCGAGCAGTAGTGACGACGCTTGGGAGTCCAGCGACTCTCCTGAGCCTGACGAGACTCTGGAGACGAGCGACGACAGCTATGTGCCCCCGAGCTCTCGCCATGCCAGTAGCGCAGCAGCGGCGTCTGCTCGCCGTCGTCGCTGATCTGGATGGGATTGGCGTCGGCTCCTCGTGGCCCACTGTTGATGATGGCGTCGGTGACGGCACCTGTAGATATGACTCCTGAAACCGTCCTTTTTGGGTTCCGTACAAGGGATCGAGATGAACCCCGTGGGGGTGTGTAAAGAATCTGTAGTGCTTTTGCATCAATATTATTCTTATTATGAAATTTGTGATTCCGTGTCTTGCTATGGCATTGTCTTCCCTTTTCGTCCTCGCGATAGCTTAGTGCTTTACGCCGATAGGCCCCAGTCCCCAGGCAGGCTTCAGCCGTCGCTGGTATGCCAGGTCGCGATGCCGTGGTCAAGGCCAGTGATGTAGGGTAGAACCCTATAGGCCGATCTTTCACGAAAGGAGCGGATCCCACGAAGAACGCGAAGAACACGAGGAGGGAAACAAGGGGAAAATCACGAGGGGAACACAAGAGAACAATCAAACCAACAAGAATGATCACACATGCGCTAGATCCACGAGTACATAAGAGAAGATACACGATCCATGGAAAACTAAGGACGATACAAGGGTAGCAGGTCTTCTCCGTGAGGAGGTCTTGAATCCACGGGGGGATCTTCCCTTAGAAAGGGGGCTTGAATCCAAAGGGATCTTCTCCGAAGAGGCCGTAGTCTCTCGCAAGGAGGAGATCCGATATGGATGAGCGTAGCTCTATCTCTCAAATGAGCTATCACAATGCTAACCCTAGAAAGTTGTACGGGATAGAGTATATATAGTCTAGGTGACGAAAGGGTACACGGGCCTCGGCCCAAGTGGCTGCGCGCAGGCAGGGCCAGAAGTTCCGGGCTAGGCCGGAGGTTCCGGGGAGGGTCCGGCCTAACCAGAGAGTTGGCGCGATGGAGATGTGTTGGCATCCAGGGGCCGGAAAGACCGGGCAGGCCGGAGGTTCCGGGCGCCAGAAGGTCCGGGATGGGGTCCGGGCTAACCCGAGAGTTGGCACGCCTGGGCTGGTCGAAGTCATCGGCGGCCGGAAGCTCCCGGTCGGCCGGAAGATCCGGGGGCCGGAAGTTCCGGGCTATCCAGAGTGTTGACGCCTGTCTCTTCTTCTACAGTCCTCGGCTCTGAGTCTTGAGCGTTGTACCTGATGAGACATAGTATCTCGGACTTAGGCAGTAGCCATGTCTCACTTGAAGAGGGGGAAAACTCAAGTAGGAGTGATGTCACCTCGGATTGAATAGCACGTGCCCTAGTCCTTGTCATGGGTCCACTTGGAGCTTGGATAGTTGAGGTGGCGTCCATGGGGATGGTCGTGGGATGCTCCGCATCATCTCCCCTCCCTTGGGGAAGATCCGTCCTCGGATCGAATTCTTCATCACCATGGAAGGGAGAGAGATCTTTGATGTTAAAGATGCGCGGCAGGTCGATCTTGTAAACGTTGTCGTTGTAGCGTGCGAGCACCTTGAATGGTCCATCTGCTCGAGGTTGAAGCTTAGACTTGCGTTCTTGTGGAAAGCGCTCCTTGCGAAGGTGTAGCCACACGAGATCACCAATGTTGAAGACCATGGGTTCTTGTTGACGTTGAGTTTAGTTGCAAGGCATTGTACTTCGCGCTCGATGGTGTGTCTTGTATCTTCATGCACCTTCTTGAGATGGGTCGCTCGTGCACTTGCGTCCAAATTGATGCGCTCCTGGAGTGGAAGAGGTAGAATATCCAATGGTGACAAAGGGTTGAATCCGTAGACGACCTCGAAAGGGGACTTGCCGGTTGTTGAGTGTCTTGCTCGGTTGTAGGCGAACTCGGCGATGGGTAGACACTCCTCACACTCCTTGATGTTCTTCTTGATGAGTACTCGAAGTAGAGCAGAGAGTGTGCGGTTTGTCACCTCCGTTTGGCCGTCGGTTTGAGGATGGTACACCATGGAGAAGAGTAGCTTGATTCCGAGCTTTGCGCATAGGGTCTTCCAAAAGTAGCTAAGGAACTTGACGTCACGGTCCGAGACAATTGTCTTTGGCACACCATGGAGATGCAATATTTCCCTACAAAAGAGATTAGCAACATGTGAAGCATCGTCTATCTTCTAACAAGGAATAAAATGTGCCATGTTGGAGAAACGGTCCACAATGACAAATATGGAATCTTTCCCATTTCGAGTTCTAGGCAAACCAAGTACAAAGTCCATGCTAATGTCTTCCCAAGGTTGGTATGGAATTGGTAAAGGCATATAGAGACCATGAGATTGAGCTTTGGACTTAGCTTTGCGACATGTAGAACACCGGTTGGTGAAACAATTGACATCCCAAAACATCTTAGGCCAAAAGTAGCTCTTCGACAGCGTGGCGAACGTCTTGTCGCATCCGAAGTGTCCCATTAAGCCTCCTCCATGAGATTCCTGCAAAAGCAACAAACGAAGAGAGGACTCGGGAATGCAAAGTTTGTTAGCTCTCATAAGATAGCCATCTTTGATGTAATAGCGTTCCCAAGATGTATTCGACAAACACTTGGCATAAGGAGTGGCAAAAGTTGCATCATGCTCATATAAGTCTTTGATGTGCTCGAAGCCAATGACATCTAACTCAAGTTGCGTGACAAGCATGCAAATGCGGGAAAGAACATCCACTACTATGTTTTCTTTACCCTTGATGTACTTGAAGACATAGGGAAAAGACTCAATAAATTCACTCCATTTAGCATGACCCTTGTTCAACTTAGTTTGTCCCTTAAGATACTTGAGAGTCTCCTGATCGGTATGAATGATAAACTCATGGGGACAAAGGTAATGTTCCCATTCACGCAAAACACGGACTAAAGCATAGAGCTCTTTGTCATAGATGGGATAATTGAGTTGCGCTCCGGAAAGTTTCTCACTAAAGTAAGCTATGGGGCGCTTCTCTTGCGTTAACACACCTCCTATGCCATTACCACTAGCATCGCAATGAATTTCAAAAGGCTTGTCGAAGTTTGGTAAAGCAAGCACGAGAGCATGAGTAAGCAAATTCTTAAGCTCATTGAATGCGGTATCTTGGGATGGTCCCCAAACAAAAGGCGCATTCTTCTTGCTCAAAGCATGCAAAGGTGAAGCAATGGTGCTAAAATCCTTCACAAAGCGACGATAGAAACCCGCAAGACCAAGAAAACTACGCACTTGATGCAAGTTGGTTGGTTGCGGCCAAGTCTTAATAGCATTGATCTTGGACTCATCTACATGAACACCCTTAGAAGAAACAACAAAACCCACGAAAACAAGCTTATCAACACCAAAAAGGCATTTCTCCATATTAGCATAGAGGCGCTCTTTTCTAAGAGTTTGCAAAACGGTGCGGACATGGGTGACATGCTCTTTGATAGATTTGCTAAACACAAGAATGTCATCAAAGTAGACCACAACAAATATACCAATGTAAGGGCGAAAGAAATGATTCATGAGGTGCATAAAAGTGCCCGGTGCTTCCGAAAGACCCATAGGCATGACTAACCACTCATACAAACCAAACTTGGTTTTGAAGGCAATTTTCCATTCATCACCCTCTTGTATGCGGATTTGATAGTAACCACTCTTAAGATCAATTTTGGAAAATATAGTGGCACCGCTAAGCTCATCAAGCATATCATCTAGGCGTGGAATGGGATACCTATAGCGAACGGTGATAGCGTTGATAGGTCTACAATCGGAGCACATGCGAAAACTACCATCACGTTTTGGCACAAGAATGACCGGAACGGCACAAGGGCTCAAACTTTCACGCACATGTCCATGGTCTATGAGATGCTTTACTTGCCTTTGTATTTCTTTTGTTTCGTCGGGGTTGACACGGTATGCAGCTTTGTTCGGAAGAGGTGCTCCGGGGATGAGGTCGATTCGGTGCTCAATGCCTCGTAGAGGAGGTAGACCCGGAGGTAGCTCATCGGGAAAAACATCTTGAAATTCCTGCAAAAGAGAAGACAACACTAGAGGAAGAGTGTGAGAAGTGTTAGTTTGTGGTGCATTGTCCTTGCACATGAGGACGTAGTGTAGGACACTAGATGGGTTCTCACATACTTCTCTCATTTCACGTTTGGTGGCAAATAGAACTAGGTTCTTGCTTTTGCTCATCGTGGAGGCACTCGATTTTGGCTTGTGGTGCTCACTCTCTTTTTGGTGGCTTGCTCTCTCACTATGATCTCCACGATGGGTGGCATGCTTGTCGGCGATCACTTGACTTGGCGACATTGGACGGAGGACGTACTCCTTGCCCTTCATCTTGAAGATGTAGTGGTTTGTTCAGCCATTGTGTACGACTCCTCTATCGAATTGCCATGGCCGTCCAAGGAGAAGATGACAAACGGTCATTGGAACAACGTCGCACTCCAAGGTGTCTTCGTAGGCGCCGATCTTGAAGGAGACTTGTACTCGGTGCTCGACTTGGATAGTGCCGGAGTCAATAAGCCATTGCACTTTGTATGGATGTGGATGCTTCGTCTTGGGAAATTGGAGCTTGGAGCAAAGTTCTTCACTTGCGAGATTGTGACAACTCCCTCCATCGATGATGACCTTGACGGATCGTCCATTGATGCCGGCCTTGGTGTGGAATATGTGGCATCGTTGGTATTCCTCTTGGTGATGTTGGAGAGTCAAGACTTTGGAGACAACAAGTGCAGGACTTGAGTCTTCATCACAAAAGACTTGTTCTTCTTCATTGTTCACTTGGCGGTGCATGGCGACGTGCTCGAGGGCTTCCATTTCGCCTTCGCTCATGGAGTCATAAGTGCCATCGTCGTTGAAGACCATGGTTCGCTTGTTGGTGCACTCGTAGGACTTGTGGCCTTGGCCTCCGCAAGTGAAACACTTGAAGGAACTCGTCTTGACGGTCTCATCGGTTGGGGTTGATGATGATGAAGCTCTCGGCTTGAAGTTGCTTGTAGGAGGATGGCTTGTAGTTGACGAAGCTTTCTTGGAAATCGACTTGTCGATGTTGGAAGTAGAAGGTCTTGTAGTCGGTGTTGTAGTCGTTGAAGCTTGGTTGTTGGAGAAGCCGTAGGACTTGGATGAGAACTTGGCATACTTGAAATCATCTTGCACTTGGCGTTCCGCTTTGGTATCTTGGCGCACTAGCTCGATGAGATTTAAGTATGGTTGGAAGTCGGCGATCTTCTTGATAGGATGATTGAGTCCATTCAAGAAACGTGCCATTGTTTGCTCATCATCTTCCGTGACATTGGCTCTTATCATTGCAATCTCCATCTCCTTGTAGTATTCTTCAACGCTCTTGGTTCCTTGCTTGAGTTGTTGGAGTTTCTTGAAGAGATCGCGGTTGTAGTAGGTAGGTACGAAACATGCTCTCATTACATCCTTCATTTGCGCCCAAGTAGTGATGGGTGGTTCACCTCTTGCCTCTCGGCACTCAATGATTGTTCCCACCAAATGAGCACATAGTCTTGGAACTCAAGGGATGCCATTGCGATCTTCTTCTCTTCTTCATAATTGTGCAAACGGAAAATCTTGTCAACTTTCAATGCCCATGAAAGGTACTCTTTGGGATCGTTGCTTCCGTTGAACTTGGGCATGGTGAACTTGAGTTTGCCGTAGCGTTGATCTTCATTGTGTTCAGGTCGGGGATGATGACGCCCATGTTGTAGATGATTGTTCAACTCGTGGTGCTCTTGACACGGAGGGTTGATATCCTCATGTTGCTCTTGTCGTGGAGGATTTCCATTAATCTTCATGCTCTCGATGAACTTGATGGTGTTGGCGAGCTTGAGGAGGATCTTCGCGAGCTCGAAGAGGAACTTGGCGATGCATGCGAGCGTGAAATCTTTGTTCTTGAATTTCTTCGCGATGTGCTTCCTCTTGTTCACGGGCTTGTCGGCTCCGGTCGACAACGGCTCGACTCGAATCGCGTAGAGCTTGTTGCACCGCAAGTGCTTGAGCGTCACGGAGTTGTTGTGCTTGAAGTTGTGCCTCGGCATCTTGGGCATTTTGGTGTAGACGCGCTCGCTCTTCCTCTTCATGTTGGCGTTGTCGTTGCCGTTCTTGTGCAAGCGCAAAGGCTTCTTGAGTTTGACGTTGTCGGCGCTCTTGAGAGTCAGTGTCTCTTAGGGACTGAGGCTTGCTTGACGGTCGGCCGCGCGGCTCGACGAAGAGTGTTCGATGTCGGAGTACTTGAGCCAGAGAGTGTAAAGTCGGAGTGGCGGCTTGAACGGCTCCTTCTTGAAGTGGAAGACGAGCGGTTGAGCAACAAAGCACGAATTTCATCCATCCTTGCGTCATTCTGTTTCTTGTGGTCGTCGAGCTTGTGGTCGAAGTAGTCCTTTGTACATTCCTCGGAAAGTCGCACCTCGGCGGCAAGGTTGTCGATGCGTTCACTCATCGCTTGTTGCTCTTGATGCAAAGCACGTTGTGCACCAAAGAGGTGACTCTTGGTGACAAAGGAGTTCATGTCGTCGTCTTGCTCCATGAAGAGTGGGTTGGTAGAAGTACTTGGCCTATCCATCATTCCAAGACAAATGTGAGTGGTAGAAAGAGAAGAACGAGTACCAAATGTACCTTGACCGAAGTTGAAAGTGGATCGAGGATCACTCCAATGTAGGACAAGGAAATAGCACAATTGGTATGAGTTCTTGTCGGTTTCTCACACCTCCACAAGTAAAAGCTTTTGGTGGAGCTTGGTTATGATGGTGGCACAAAATTTTATGCAATTGTAAGTGAGCTTCAATAATGTTGGAAAAGATTCGCAAGATGCAATGTAACAAGTAGACCAAGCATATAGGGTACACGGAAACACACATGCAAAAAGATAAGTGGGGTTGTGCAACCATGGGTGATCCAAAATGTGGAATCCACAAAAATGCTCTTGTTGCACAACACTAGAGAGACGCTAGCACGATTGCACGATAGGCGGATACAAGAACTTGTGCACAACCTACTTAGCAAAAATGCAACGACTTCTATCCCAAATATTTTGTATGCAAGGTGTTTCTATGATATGATCCAAGATGATCGAGTATGACTATCTTAATGTTGTATGATGCTATGGTTCTTGCTTAAAAGCTCTTTACTTATCTTTCCTCTTTGCTTAAAAGCTTGGTTGGCTCTTTGATGTTTGAGCTCTTTTCTCATGCAATGCTTGACGAACCAAGATAGCAAGTGAGTATGCGATGACAACTTTGTGACACAAGAGATGATACCAATATAGGCAACAATGATGTATGTATTCTATGGGAAGTATGATCACTAATGTGCACAAGTCTCGTTGCCGGCAATACTCAATGGCTAGTCTCGATGGGTAAGCAACGCAAAGGAGTAAGGCTATGATGGCTATCAATGTAATGGCAAGAGTGATATGTTCAATACCAAGATGAGGTTACCGGTCTTGCTTCCGGTATGGTGTCAAAATGGTGGCATGAATACCAAGTCGTAGTCGAGGTGGTCGTTGTTGAAGACGCGTCCGTGGCGAAGATGAGCGGCGGTGATGTCGATGTCGAACCGTACCTAGATAGCTGAAAGACAAAAGGATACGGTACTGCAACTCAAATTCTCAAACCTCAAAGTAGCAATTGTGTCGGAGAGCGAAACGGTCCAAAAATAGTTGGGTTATGCGGAAGTGGTGGAGGTATGCGGAAGAATATATGGTATATGGTGAGCACCGGAACAAAATCTGGTGGAAATTGGGCGGAGTTGTGGAAGTAGTGCGAACTATCTGTCTAAGCCGGAAGTTGCGGGCAAGACGGAGGGTCTAGGGTCCGGAGGTTCCGGGGAAGGCCGGAAGGTCTGGGGGCTGGAATGTCCGGGATGGACCGGAAGTTCCGGTGGTCGTGATTCTGCCAAGAATAGAGACTTCGGGATCGTGGATTTGGGCGGAAAAACTTGGGGAAAAGCCCAAATCCGAAGGGGAAAAAGAAGAAGTTGGAGGAAAAGATAGGTGGGGAGGCTAGATCTACGAGCCACATACAAAATTCACGGATCAAAACCAACAAAATCTCAACACCGCAACAAATCACAAGAAAAATTTTGGGGCTATTTTTGCTGGGAAATTTTCGAATTAGGACGAAAAACAACAAAATAAGGCTAGAAAACGAAGAGGGGGCTCCGAAATTGTGATCAACCTTGCTCTAGATACCAAGATGATGTAGGGTAGAACCCTATAGGCCGATCTTTCACGAAAGGAGCGGATCCCATGAAGAACATGAGGAGGGAAACGAGGGAAAATCACGAGGGGAACACAAGAGAACACTCAAACCAACAAGAATGATCACACATGCGCTAGATCCACGAGTACATAAGAGAAGATACATGATCCACGGACAACTAAGGACGATACAAGGGTAGCCGATCTTCTCCATGAGGAGGTCTTGAATCCAGGGGGGATCTTCCCTTAGAAAGGGGGCTTGAATCCAAAGGGATCTTCTCCGAAGAGGCCATAGTCTCTCGCAAGGAGGAGATCCGATATGGATGAGCGTAGCTCTATCTCTCAAATGAGCTATCACAACGCTAACCCTAGAAAGTTGTACGGGATAGAGTATATATAGTCTAGGTGACGAAAGGGTACACGGGCCTCGGCCCAAGTGGCTACGCGCAGGCAGGGCTGGAAGTTCCGGGTGCCGGAGGTTCCGGGGAGGGTCCGGCCTAACCAGAGAGTTGGGGCGGTGGAGATGTGTTGGCATCCGGGGGCCGGAAGGACCGGGCAGGCCGGAGGTTCCGGGCGCCGGAAGGTTCGGGACGGGGTCCGGGCTAACCCGAGAGTTGGCACGCCTGGGCTGGTCGAAGTCATCGGCGGCCGGAAGATCCGGGTCGGTCGGAAGGTCCGGGGGCCGGAAGTTCCGGGCTGTCCAGAGTGTTGACGCCTGTCTCTTCTTCTACAGTCCTTGACTCCGAGTCTTGAGCATTGTACCTGATGACACATAGTATCTCGGACTTAGGCAGTAGCCATGTCTCACTTGAAGAGGGGGAAAACTCAAGTAGGAGTGATGTCACCTCGGATTGAATAGCACGTGCCCTAGCCCTTGTCATGGGTCCACTTGGAGCTTGGATAGTTGAGGTGGCGTCCATGGGGATGGTCGTGGGATGCTCCGCATCAGCCAGCAGGTGAGCGGCCCAAGGTCCGGTAAGAGCCCCTGAGGCGCGATGCTCAGGAGGCCCCCCTTGGCGTGCAAGCGGCTTCCTAGAGGCAGAAAACAGGGCGACATTGCCGGAGAAAGGCTACAAGAGTCAAAATATCCTGAGCTGCAGTGCCGGGCCAACTTGAATGCGTGACTTATCTGAGCCCAAAGCGATTCCTTGCGCATCACCCAATTTTTGCATCAGTGATGGTGATACTGCAGGTAGATCCGTGCCAGCTTCCCCTTTTCATGTTCTTCTAAGTGCTCTGCATCCTCGGGTCCCGACCCTCGAACGAGGCTCAGCCGCCGCTGGTATGCCAGGTCGCGATGCCATCGTCAAGGCCAGGGGGTGAGGGCTGGAGAGTCAGTAAGAGCTCCTGAGGCGTGAAGCTCAGGAGCCCTCCCTTTAACGCGCAAGCGAAGCGCATGAAAGAGAGCAGCTGGCAGGGCTACCCGTAGCTGGGCTCCAGAGATTCCTGCGAGTTAGTGCGAGGAGAGAGTACAACTCATAGCCGTGTTTGCCGTCCTGCCATTGACCCTTCCGCAAGAATATGAAGGCACTGCAGATCTGGTGAGGTGACGTGCGTGGAGCGGGGCCGCGAGCCAGAGCTCGATCGCACAGGTTTATCGGCATTGCAGGGACGGACCCGAGCACAAGCGCCGTGCCAGCATGTGAAACCCCTGTTGCGGGATGAGTCAGTGGCCGATTGGCAACGTGAGAGGCCGTGATGAATAATAACCAGGTAGGAGATAATCATAAAGCAACTCATGTAAGGAGGTAAGCTAGTTCGAATAGATGTAAGAACGATACATGCCACAGGGACGGACCCATGCGGCCTGGGGATGATGCAGCCCGAGGGGCACCCCCAACAGAACAAGCTAAAGATGCAAAAGGATGCATGTCGCAGGGACAGGCCCATGCGACCTGGGGATGATGCGGCCCGAGGGGCGCCCCCAGCTGAATAAACCAGAAAACGTCACCTGACACCGTTGTTGCAGAGGTGTTGGAGCAGCAAAAGATGCGCGCATAAGAAGTCGCTCCTCATGAGTCATACGGAGGTCGGTTCCCGGGGGACCCCAGAGGTTCTGGCTCCTCCTCCCCCAGGATCTCCTGGCGCCTGGCCTCGCGAGCCGCCAGGGCGCCCTGCATGAGTCAGTTGAAGGTGTCAACCGTGTTTGGTAGGCTAAAGGGCATGCGAATGTGGGGGGCCCTCGCAACGACCAATGCTCGATGGCCAGAAGCACCCCTGAGATGCGGCCCTGTTGAGCCCTAGAATGTCGACGCAGACACGCATCTCGTCATCCTTGCCGGGACAAGGAGTTGCGCCAGGTGGTGGGCAGCGGTCGCCGCGCATGGCTCTCGCCCCTTGAAGCTCCTCGGTCGCCTTGGTTATGAACTCCTGAGCACCATGCACTCTACGCCTTTCACTCTCTTTAGGGAAACATGCAGCGAAGCATGCCTACATGTGGTGCCCGAGCGCCTCCGTCGTGACGTCGGCTAGGTCTGAGGCCCTCCAGAAGAGAGCCCCCGAGCCCAGCCCGAGGAGGGCGCCGGGCGCGCCTTCCTATGCGAGGGAGGGAGGCGCCCCATTTGGGGACGCATGTCCTGAGGTAGTGCTGCCAGAGACGCCGCTCTCTTGAAGCCCTTGGTGGAGCAGCTGTTTGTTCTTCTTGGGGATGGCCTCAGGAGGGTAGATGGCGCCATTGTTATCTGGGTCTTCGGCCACTGCAGCTTGGTAAGCACGCTCGAAGGAGCACACCGCGTCCTTCTCCTCGCAGGCGACCATGATGACGCCGCAGCTCCCGGGCATCTTGAGAACATTGTAGCCGTGATGGGTCACTGCCATAAACTTTTCCAGGTCTGGGTACCCGAGGATGGCGTTGTACAGCAGGCAGATGTGGGCGACGTCAAAGTCGATGAGCTCGGTGCAGTAGTTGTCGCGCTTGCCGAAGGTGATAGGGAGGCGAACCTGCCCGATCGGGGTGGTGGAGCCATCGGTTACTCCTAAGAAGGGCTTGGCAGGCTGTAGCTGATCATATGGCACTTGGAGGCGGTTGAACATCTCGACGGACATGACATTGAGCCCCGCGCCGCAGTCGATGAGGGTCTTGGTGACTTGGACATTGCTGATGATGGGTGAGCAGAGCATCGGGAGGGCGCCGACAGTTGCCGTGCACTTGAGTTGGTCGGAGGAGCCGAAGGTAATGGCGCACTTGGACCACCTGAGCGGGCGCGTGGCCTTGAGCCAGGGGAGGGCCGTGTGTAACGCCCCGAGACCGTTGCGCTAGGTGTCTTCCAGTTATCCGTTGTCTTTGCCATGTCATTTGCTTGTGTGTTGCATTTTGCCTTGTCATCATCCGCATTGCATCTTCATGTTTTCAAAACTTGCATCCGTCCGGGTTTCCAAGTTCTTTCCGTTGTCCGTTTTGAGCCTAGACACACTTGCACGTGCCCGTGGCACGTCCGAAATAGTATTTTATAAGTGGCTGGAAAATGTTCTCGGAATGGGATGAAAGTTGGCGTGTGGTCTTATTATAGTGTGGATAGACCACCTGTCATGTTTCGTCGCATTCGGAGCTCGTTTGATGCCCCAACGGATAACTATAGCTAGAATATAGTCGGTCAAACGTCGGATGTTTTCGATCCGTTTGTCTTCCTTGACGGTTCTTAGTCCAACCACACAGTTGACCTCGTCTGCCTAACCCCTCTTTGCACAGTGCATCGACCCCTCGCCCGTGTTCGAAACTGCCCCGAACCCGAACCGCTCTGTCATCACCGTTGCATTCAGATCTTCTCCTAACATCCCTAAAACATCTCCATTTTCTTATTTGGGCTCCTTACCTATTTTTCTCGGACCGTCTGATTTCAATTGGAGGGACTAGATCACCCCTAATTTAACCCATAGCTATAAATGTGAGTCTAAACCTAATTTTGAGGAGAGCAGTCCCATCCGCCGAATCCCTCCGCCGCCACCAGTCCACTGCATCTTCCTCGGGATCCCCTTCTCCTCGTCTTCCTCCACCCACCAATAGGAGCCCGACCTCCTTCTCTCTGACCCCGAGCACTCGATCCACTGGGCCAACCACCTTCTCCTCTTGATCCATGGCCACCTCCTACTCGAGAAACCAGTGCCCCGCTGGCTTCTCTCCCCTGTTCGATCCAGAGGAGAGGAGCTCCTCCATGCCCCACCTAGCGCGATGGTCGCCGGCCACCCAAGCAGCAGCAGTGGATGAGAACCACTGGCCCTCCTCTTCCTCCTGTTTTCTCCTTGTCCTCGTGTATCCTTCCCCGCCCCTCAACTCCCCTCCTCTGCTTCTTATCGCAGGAACCGGACGCAGCCGTCGAACGCCATGGCCGCCCCTCGCCTCCTCACTTTGTTCCGCGACCCCTGCGCCTCGTCACCCGCATCCAGCACCGCCATGGATTCGTGCCAAGAGCTCCTATGGTCCCCGAGGACCTTGCCACTGGGATCCACTTCCTCCGGCCACCTCCAGCGCCACCACAGCCTCCGCACGGCCGCCGCGCGCGCCTGCCTTCATCCCTCGCACCCAAAGCCCAACAAAGCAGCGCCGCCATCTTCTGCGTCAGGGGGACGCTCAAACCTCCTCTGCTTCCCATCCGCCCGCACGTGACCCATCAACCTTCCCTGCTCCGTTCGTCGTCGTCTCTGCTAGATCCGGCGAGTCCCTACACCCCGGCCTCGTCCTTGGCTCCAGGTTGCCGCGCCGCCCCACCAGAGACCGCCAAGTCCATCGTCGGCCTCCCCTGCTTCTGCGTGCGACCACGCGAGGACGATGACTGCAGCGCCAAGTCCCGCTCGGTTCAGCCTGCTTCGTTAACCGTGCCCCTACCTCCAGATCACCCGGCCCACCGGGACCTCCTGCAGACGAGCACCCCCAGGCCCATGGTGAGGGCACCCCACCCCAGCGCCCAGCAGATTCCACCCGCTTCTATTTTTTTCTGTCAGCGAATTTGTCTATTTCCCAGGATTTATAGATTTGCAGAAAACCCCTTGTTGTAAATGCATTTAATAATTAACAAACCATGCATCATATTAAAATAATTTATATATGTAAAATGCTTAGATTTTCGTCTAGTTTCATAATATGCAACTTTCATCCATGCTTAAAATATTTAAAATGTTGTTTGTGTTTATTTTGCATAATGCCATGTTAAAATGTTTTATTTCATAACTAATTAACCGTAGCTCGGTTTTCAATAAACTTTATATGTAAATGGGGTAGAAAAATGCATAGTTTAACATGGTGCACTCATCTTGCATGTTTAACAACTCTAAAATTGTGTATAGGGCAGAACAGTACCACTTTAAAAATACGCACATGAGGATTTTTCCGGACTTGTTGCTTGTTGTTCCGGCCTCATTTAAACTTGCCTAAATGTGTAGTTTGTTTATGCTTCTCCTCTGTCCATGTTTAATAACATTTAATATTGTTGGGTACATAAACGAGAGTGATCTAAATGAGTGAATGTGGTGTTTCGTCAATATGCAACTCGTTGCATATTGAGCTTCACTTAATTTGTAGTATTGTTTGTGCACTTTGCCATGCCATGCCTCATTAAACCGGACATGCATCATACTTGGTTGTGCATCATGCCATGTTTATGTGATGGTTGTTTACTATGTTGTTTGCTTCTTTCCGGGTTGCTTCTCTCGTTAGCTTCGGTTTCGTTCCGGAGTTGTGAGGATTCGTTCAACTACGTTGGGTCGTCTACTTCTTGGACTTGTTCTTCTTCCTTGCAGGATCTGAGGCAAGATGACCATACCATCGATATCACTTCTATCTTTGCTTGCTAGTTGTTCGCTCTGCCGCTATGTCGTGCTACCTACCACTTGTTATATCATGCCTCCCATATTGCCATGTCAAGCCTCTAAGCCACCTTCCTAGCAAACCGTTGTTTGGCTAAGTTACCGCTTTTGCTCAGCCCCTCTTATAGCGTTGTTAGTTGCAGGTGAAGCTGAAGTTTGTTCCATGTTGGAACATGGATATGTTGAGATATCACAATATCTCTTATTTAATTAATGCATCTATATACTTGGTAAAGGGTGGAAGGCTCGGCCTTTTTCCTGGTGTTTTGTTCCACTCTTGCCGCCCTAGTTACCGTCATACCGGTGTTATGTTCCTTGATTTTGCGTTCCCAACGCGGTTGGGGTTATGGGACCCCCTTGACAGTTCGCTTTGAATAAAAATCCTCCAGCAAGGCCCAACCTTGGTTTTACATTTGCCTAACAACCTATTATCCTTCCCTTGGGTCGGCCAACCCGAGGGTCATCTTTATTTTAACCCCCCCGGGCTAGTGCTTCTCTAAGTGTTGGTCTGAACCGAGCCTCCTGCGGGGTCACCTCGGGGAAACTCGAGGGCTGGTTTACTCGTAGCCTATCTCATTCGTAGTGCCCTGAGAACGAGATATGTGCAGCTCCTATCGGGATTTGTCGGCACATTCAGGTGGTCTTGCTGGTCTTATTTTACCATTGTCGAAATGTCTTGTAACCGGGATTCCAAGACTGATCGAGTCTTTTCGGGAGAAGGAATATCCTTCGTTGATCGTGAGAGCTTGTGATGGGCTAAGTTGGGACACCCCTGCAGGGTTTAAACTTTCGAGAGTCATGCCCGCGGTTATGTGGCCGATGGGAATTTGTTAATATTATGTTGTAGATAACTTGACACTTGACTTAATTAAAATGCATCAACCGCGTGTGTAGCCGTGAT
This sequence comes from Triticum urartu, assembly GCF_003073215.2. Taxonomy (NCBI): domain Eukaryota; kingdom Viridiplantae; phylum Streptophyta; class Magnoliopsida; order Poales; family Poaceae; genus Triticum; species Triticum urartu. The sequence continues at coordinate 476,234,092 of NC_053023.1, forward strand.
GGTCTCTTTTCACCAGAGTCCGGGAAGTGAACATGGCCTTGTGTTATGCTTGAATGTAAGTAGTTTCAGGATCACTTCTTGATCACTTCTAGCTTCTCGGCCGTTGCGTTGCTTCTCTTCTCGCTATTATTTGTGTATGTTAGCCACCATATATGCTTAGTGCTTGCTGTAGCTCCACCTCATTACCTTAGCCTACCCATAAGCTTAAATAGTCTTGATCTCGCGGGTGTGAGATTGTTGAGTCCTCGTGACCCACGGATACATCCAAACAGTTGCAGGTGTCGATGGTACCAGCGCAGGTGACGCTACCGAGCTCAAGTGGGAGCTCGATGAAGATCTTGGTCGTTGTTATGTGTCTTTTCCGGTTGATTAGTTGTGGTGCCCAGTTGGGACGATCGGGGATCTAGCATTCGGGGTTATCTTCTTTTATTTTGGTTCTGTAGTCGGACCTTGATTGTACTCTGGATGATGTATGTTTAACTTGTTATTTGTGTGAAGTGGCGATTGTAAGCCAACTCTTTACCCTTTCTTATTCTGTACATGGGATTGTGTGAAGATTACCCCTCTTGTGACAAAACCACCATGCGGTTATGCCTCTAAGTCATGCCTCGACACGTGGGAGATATAGTCGCATCATGGGTGTTACAAGTTGGTATCAGAGCCATCCCCGACTTAGGAGCCCCCTGCTTGATCGAATCGCTGACGTTGTTGAGTCTAGAACAAAAATGCTTTGAGTCTTAGGATTATATATATCGGAGAGTAGGATTCTTTTTACTCCTCAGTCCCTTCGTCACTCTGGTGAGGCCTCATGACGTAGAAGTTTTGACTTTTCTCTCCTCAAATTTCACGAAAAAAAATTAGGATCACGCGGGTATCTTGGAATCGTCCCGATATTCTTGTGACGGGAACATTGTTCTTGGTGCCTCCTGACATTTGGGGGTTGTGGCAGTGTCCCGGGGAGTTGAGCTCCGAGGTGTTGTCGTCACAATTTTATCGTTGCAGTTCTGGAATACCTGAGTTTGCCGACATCGAAAATCTCTTTTATGAAGTTGTTGGTGAGATAACCTCAATGCCACCTAGTACTAGGGCGGGAGTTCATGAGTATTGCCATAACTTGTATAACGGATGCTTTTCGAAGGTTGAGGCACACGATTGCCGAAGGTTTCTTGGTTATGTGTTGAAGAATGGATACAGCTCGATGTAGGTATTGTTAGTTTGGGTGAGATATTATTCTTCCCTTGTATCCCCAACACTAGATTGCATAAACAAAAAGTTTCGGGAGTTTATAAGTGTGAATTCAAGTATCTCCTAGAATATCTTTCCAATAGACACATGGTAGGATATGGGGTCTATCATATGTTTGTTTCCGGTTTATCCTGCAAACCAAATCCTTTGTTTTGTTTTCAGTTGTGGTATTTGAGTTCCTTCAATGTCAAGTGTTGATTCCATACCTTTTCCTAAGTGGTGTTCTCATACTTCTATGTGAATACCAATCCTTATTGATCATCGCGGTTGTCATGTTAATTCTTTTCCAACCGGCGTGCTTCTCTTCAAGTGGATCCGATCATTTCAGATCAACTCTAAGTTTTCTCAACGGTATCCATTCCATCTTCCCAAGTTGCCTTTGTTTTCCCGCCCTCCCACCCTTTTTCTTCAAGGATCCAGATTTCTTAATCAAGTATATTTTTTAATTGATGGGAAGTCTCTCCATTATTTTCCGTCAATGTTCTTATCTGGTGATTCTCAGGAAGATACTAATGGAGCCTCAAGTTCATCATTATTCGTTCTCTTTCTTCTCCGGTGGATTCAAGTCAAGCTTTGTCGATCATATTCTTTCCTCGTTTAGAATGTCTTCTCATGCCGGCGCACCTCTTAATCATCCACTTCTCAATATTCAATTGTTCCGGAGTGCTGAAGATATCTCAGAAGATTCACATTTCCATTCTCGACCCGTTCAAGTTATTTCGAGGTTGCTATCTCATTCAAGCCATTTAATTCAACCGGCGCATTCTCTCTTTTAAATCGTCCAATGGTGTTTCTCTTGAGTGGGCCCTAACCCACAGGTCTTTTCCCAGGATCTTATCTCACTCTTCTAATTTTTCTGGAGTTATTTTCAAATTCATTTCAAAGTTTGACGTAAGAATGAATTGTCATCAGTCAAATGTCCTTCTCCAAGATCTTTCAAATTCTTTTCATCATTGGTTCAACCTTTCTTATTTTCATTCCGGAGTGCCTCAACAATTCATGGTGATGTTTCTCGTCGTCATTCTCGGATTTTGAAGACCGAAGAAGAGTTCCTCTTAAATTCTTACCCATTCTTCCAAAGATGCGAAGTTCAAGCTTGATGGCATCCTCTCATAATTGTTTTCAATTGCGAGAATCCTTTTCACCCTTCCGGAGCAATTCAGGAGTATTTTCAGTTTGATTCTCCAAAGTCCATCATTTCGGGTTTATTCATTCCAGCTTTCAGATCTCGTTCTCCAAATCTTACCGAGGCATCATTCAAGTATTCTCAAATCAGCTCAGGATCTCTTCGTTCTCTTGTATCAAATTCCCTCAAGTATTTTCATTCGTTTCTAATTCTTCCCGATGTTTCTTTATCTTTTCTTTGTTCATTTTCAATTCTTACGATGGTTCAATCAAGATTCCTCTTCCTATGTTCTCATATTAATTTATTCGTTGTTTCAATCCTACCGGTGGTTCGTTGAAGACCTTTCTCAAGTTTTCGCTATATCTCTCTTATTCCTTTCTACGAGAATAAGTAGTATGCCAAATCCGTTGCCTGTCATCAATTTAAATTGGTGAAGGATACGCATAACGTAATTTTTTATTATTCTTTCATCCAAGTGATCTAATTTCTTCTTTATGGAGTTCATCATATCACATTCTCGGTTCGAGATGATTCATCTTTTCTTTCCGGAGTTCCAAGTTTTCCGCTTTATCTCGTCGCAAAGCTCCATCCAATCATTGCAAGGCTTCAATCTTATTCTTTTCACCCTTCACTTCTTTTTGATCATTCTTTTATTACCGATGTTCTTCATGGAGGCTCATCAAGGATTCCTTTCATTCTTCATTCGTTCTTCAAGATTTCTCTCGAAGTTATGGTCCGCCAAGCTATACTCAAAGATAAACATGGTGCTCAACACATGTTTTGTTTTGAGGAGGTCAAGCATTCTTCATCTTGCATTATGAAGTGCAATTCTTTCATATCTCATCTTTTGAGGTGGTGTTATGTCATTCTTGACAATTTCACTTCGTGTTTCATGATTCATAAGTTGTCCGGAATGACATATTTTAAACCCATCATTTTCAATTCGTTCATGAGATCCTTTGCAACCCATCAATCTCTTCATTGGAGTTATCTTGGGTTATATTTCACCTAAAGCTTTCCCTAAGGATTGTTGCTTTTTATGGTGCTTATAAATGACCCAAGTTCTTCATTTATCCTCCTGGTGAAATAAGTTTCTCGTCTCCTTGTTGATATCAGTCCAATCTATTGTTTCCGTTAGTGGCAGAATTTCACCTCATAGTTTTGAGAAGCTTTCCATAAGCCCACTACAAGCTTATTCGTTTCGTTGTTGGTTCTCCAACAACTCCGTTATAACCTTATTGGAAGGGTGTTTTCCAAGCTCATTCGTGGCAGAAGTTGTCATTTTCTTCTCAATTCTTTCCTTTCTAATGATCCAACTTCTATTCTTTTGTTCTGGAGGCATTGTGATGTTTCTCTCTTCACTCATCATCTCGGATTGTGAGGACCATGTTCTTTTCGTGCTTATCCATTCAACATGAGTGTCGTGTCCTCTTTTCAAGTATCCTCTCATCTTGTCAAGATCATGTTCAATTCCTTCCATTTATAGTCAGAGTGTTGTCCAATTTGTATCATTCTTATTCCTTCTCTATCTGGTTTTAACTAGAGTGTTGTGTCATCTCTTCAATTTCTTTTCATCTTATCAAGTTTTCTTCTCTTTTCTACCGGATTGTAGTCCAAATTCTGGCATTCGTGCTCCTTGGCTATCTCATTATACCGGTGTGGTCATATTCTTTTGGTTCTTGAAGCTCTTATTTCATGTCTTTCAACCTACAAGGTTCAACTTTGTTCATCTTTGTTGTATTCTTTCTTTCAATTTGTTCAACCTCGCAAGGTTCTTTGGTTTAACTCATTTGTCAAATAAGCAACTTAGTTTTACCTCTTCCCCTTCCTCTTCCGTTTCCCCCGGTGCCATCCTAGATCTCGGGACGAGATCCTCTTGTAGTGGTGGAGTGTTGTAACGCCCCGAGACTGTTGCGCCAGGTGTCTTCCAGTTATTCGCTGTCTTTGCCGTGTCATTTTCTTGCATGTTGCATTTTGCCTTGTCATCTTCCTCATTTCATCTTCATGTTTTAAAAACATGCATCCGTCCGGGTCTCCAAATTCTTTCCTTGTCCGTTCTGAGCCCAGACACACTTGCACGTGCCCGCGGCACGTCTAAAATAGTATTTTATAAGTGCCCAGAAAATGTTCTCAGAATTGGATGAAAGTTGGTGTGCGGTCTTATTATAGTGTGGGTAGACCGCCTGTCATGTTTCGTCGCATTCGGAGCTCGTTTGATGCCCCAACAGATAACTATAGCGACAATATAGTCGGTCAAATGTCGGACGTTTTCGGTCTCCGTAACTGCCGTCGGGCCTCTCCTTCTCTTCTCTGCTCATCTCCGTCAACCTTTTGTGAGACCATTTATCTTCCTTGACGATTCTTAGTCCAACTGTCCAAGACCGGAAGCAAAAAGAACTGCACTGACTACAAGCAAACAAATAAACAAGACAACAAGGAAATAAATAAGCAAGCAACTTACGCTAGGCTATCACGGCTATTACACATATTACATCCACTGGGCATCAAAGTTCGCCACCAGTGCAAATATAGGGAACAAAGCAACATATCATATACGCTGGTTGTCAAAGTTGGCGACCAGTGCAAATAAACGCCGCAACAAAACAAGTCCAGAACTGAAACCACTTCAGAAGAGCTCAAGAAACAATATCCTGGGTACCCATAATGCTGGAAAGATGGTTGGCAAGCTTATTAACTTTCTCTTGTTTGGCAATTGTAGGATCGAGAAGAGGTGTCTAGAGGGGGGTGAATAGACTCTTAGCAAGAAAAGTTGCACTTTTTAATTTCTTTAAGTTGAAATGGAGTTTTGGCACAAGTTTGAACATTCACAATACATCTCAAGCAAGCATGACAAGAGTATATGAGTAGCGGAAAGTAAGTCATGCAAGTTGCAAGAATGTAAAGGGATGGGATTGGACTGTGCAAACGCAATTGGAGACACAGAGATTTGTGGCGTGGTTCTGATAGGTGGTGCTATCGTACATCCACGTTTATGGAGACTTCAACCCATGAAGGGTAACGGTTGCACGAGTCCACGGAGGGCTCCACCCACGAAGGGTCCACGAAGAAGCAACCTTGTCTATCCCACCATGGCCATCGCTCGGGTAGATCTTCACGAAGTAGGCGATCTCCTTGCCCTTACAAACTCCTTGGTTCAACTCCACAATCTTGACGGAGGCTCCCAAGTGACACCTAGCCAATCTAGGAGACACCACTCTCCAAGAGGAACTACAAAACAAATACACTTCTATGATGATACGTGTTTTTCACAGTAGGTCACATTTTCTGTCATGCATGTACATCCATGACAAATTTATGACAGAATCAAGATAGTCATACCTGTGTTGTCGTAGAAGTGTTCCATGACATCGCCAAAATTATCATCACGGAAGTGTCCACTTCCATGACGATAAATTGCGCGTCACAAAAGTGCTTTTGTCAAGGGTGACCGACACGTGGCATCCACCATAACGGAACGCCGTTAAGCTATCGGGTCGGATTTTGGATCCGGTAACCCGTTAACAGCCACGACCAATGCCGATTTTCCACATGTAAAATTCTCATTGGCCGACGGATCCACGCGTCAGCTCCGTGTTGGCACAGGTGTCACTCATCCAACGGTCGAGATGGGCCTATGATATGTTGACACGTGGACCGGCCCAAAAGTGGCCCACAAAGTTTAAATGGGCCGGCCCAACCGAAGGCCCATAAGATTTAGCGGACCATAATGGGCCGGCCCAGCTAAAGGCCCACAAATTTTAGCAGACCATAATGGGCTGGCCCAACTAAAGGCCCACATGATTTTGCAGACCATAATGGGCCGGCCCAGCTAAAGGCCCACAAGATTTTGCGGACCAAAATGGGTCGGCCCAGCTAAAGGCCCACAAGATTCTGCAGACCATAATGGGCCGGCCCAGCTAAAGGCCCAACATTCTCTGTCAAATCGGCCCGTCAACGGCCTGTCCTAAACTTGTCATCAACGCGGCCCATGGTCACTTCTGGCCCGTTAACAGTCCGTTAAGTAATTGGGCCGAATTACGGCCCGGTGTATTTCCGGCCTGTTAAAGGTCCGGCTTCATTTGGGCCCATTTACAGGCCATCAAAACTTTCGGCCCATAAACGACTGTGAAGGATTTGGGTAATATTCGGCCATGTCTGACATTCGGCCTGTTAGAGGCCCACTATAGCTTTGGGCCACTTTCGGCCTGTTGTCATTTTCGGCCTGTTAACGCCGGACGTAAACCATGGGCCATATGTGGCCCAACGTCATATCGGGCCCATTAACGACCCATATAAAAATGACGATAATCTAGCCCAACCGAAGTTCCGGCCTGTTAAAGGCCCGTGTATTAGGTTGGCACATTTACGGCCCGTCCGAATTTCGGCCTATCAAAGATCCGCATCATAAATGGGCCACCATTTCGGCCCACTAAGTCCAGCGGGTTATTTGGCACAATCAGGGCCCAATCTAACTTTCGGTCTATTAAAGGCCCATGTTTTTATGGGCTCGAGATATTTACACCTGTAAATGGCCTATTTTTACTGAGGGCCCAAATTATGTTTAGGCCTGTTAAAGGCCCACTATGGGCACAGGCCTACCAGAAAAATATGAAAGCTTATGCTGATTTAGGCCCAGATATTTTTAGTGGGCTACATGCCAATTTCGGCCCATAATCGTTTTTAGCCCAATTGGAATGGGCCCGACGAATGTTGGCATGTTGGGCTCCTACGAAGCTTTCGGCCGAATACATTACTAAGATAAACCTACACTATACAAAAATAGCGTCGTAATTACTGCAGCCTGAGGCAGCATCATAAATGTTGTATCACAACAAAATAAATTCCAACCATACAACAAAAGGCCTGTTGGCATAAAGTTTACAGTCCTTCCAGATAAAAGCACCATCAGATGTATAGAAGCACAAATCATTTGACCTGAGTGCTAATGTTTCGGGCTGTAGAATCTGATGGAGCAGCACGATCTCCACCTTTTTTTTGCCTTTGCTCTTGAACAACGAAGTGAATGTCTGATAGCCTGGTTTCAAAACCATTCATATCTTGACGACATTTCTCAACCACTATTCTTGTTTCCGAAACAACGTCCATTAGGGATTAGACTTGTGTCTGGAGCACAAATATATCACTCTGTCTAGCAGGAAGATTTTGTTCAGTAGGCGATTTGGACGAGGTTACCTTGACAACCAACCCAGAATTACGCAGGAAGGTGCTTTTTGCACTGTTAGTGGGGAGATACCGACGCACTGCAGCAAGAGGTGACATTGTGCCTGTAGTAGCCTCGTCACCTTCAGGTGGTTGTGGCTGTTCAATCATTTGTTCCATAGCTTCCTGAAAGTTTGAACTTGTAGATTAGTGTACCAGCTAAGTTACTAATGAGACAAAAACAAACAAAGTAGGTTAAACGTTTATACATAACTTATTTTGGTGAACTACCGTAACACATTAGCATGTATTGTAGTGCCAACTACATAATAAAATCACTTCCAGAACATATGTCCATGTAGCATGCCTACTATATTGTCTATTTCCTCACATTTGTTGACATCTAAGGATAAAGAGACATGGTTTAAAGTAGGATGAACATAGTATGACACCATTCATATCATGGGCAAACAGATATAAAACAAACAGGCTATTTTATCATTGTGTGCGCATGTGAACATAACAACAAGATTACAGATCAAGACCAAAAGAATATACTTCATCTCTTTTAAACCATGTAAGGTGAAATGATACGTTAAGACAACTGTGAATAAAAGTGAATAGAGTAACTGACATCAAACAAAGTAGTTAAATGAACACATCATAGTACCAATCAGTTCAAGGCAGGAGGAGTAAAAGGACTTACAACAGTGGCTTGAACTGGTGTGCTCATGCCCTTCATCTTGCTGGTGTGGCAATCCTTGAAGATTTGCACTGCATTTGGTTCAGGTTCTTTTTGGTCCGCACGGGCTTTCCTCTGTATTTGGAACAAGTCAATATAGATACGATAATATGGCACAAAAAAGAAGGAAGTAGCAGCTATTTACAAGAGCCTCGCAGTGTGCAATATAGCTACGAGATCCTGTTGTCTGTTGGAATTTCACTTTAGAAAGGTTGGTTTTGTTCTTCAAACAGTTAGCCTAGAAGAAGATACACTTGTAAGGCACATACAAAAATACAAGTTCAATATGTGGTCTGATCAAATACATATAGCCTACCTGATACTTTGGATCAGACCAGTGTTTAACAAGGGCTGTCCAGTCTTCATCTGTAATATATTCCACTAGAGATGTTTGGGCGATTTCATTGTTAGCCTTGCCTTCAAAGTGAGATTTTCTAAGGTGGTACCGATACTGTCGCAGAGCAGACTGAAAAACATGAGTGCATGCTTGTTTAGTTGCATCATCTTTCGGATCCAACTTGAACCTCATCTGTTGAAAAAAGAATGTGAGTCTTATTAGGAGGAAGCTAGAAAGTATGGGACAGAGCAAGACAATATTACTAATTGCGATGAATAACATTACTTACGGATAAATGGTCAAGGAAGGTGTTAAACTGGGTATTGTCTTTCTCATTCCTGTATTGGATCCACGTTGGGAGGATACGTGCATGACACCTAACGGCAACGACTGCCTCTGATACTAACTTGGCTGACTCTGTAGCATCACGTGGCCTTTTTAAACCTACCTCAAAATGGATCTTCATTCTTCCTCCTTTAGATTTTGTTAATCTGTCAAGCATTATCCCTGATGTCTGTTTCCGCTTGCGCCGTGGTGCTAGTTCAACAACGAATATGAAAAGTGTTAGTGTACATCAAACTGCGAGAGTACATATAAAGGAGCATGCAACTGCAACTTGACTCGGTCAGGTACCGTCTTGGTGTTGATGCTCATGAGGTTCATCTGATCTTGCCAAGTCCTGTTGTGTCAGCAGTGCTTCGGAAGTAGTGTTAGGTGTGAAGGCAGCTTGGGAACTGGCCAGTTCCAGAGCAAACGAACGAGTAACTGGTTGAGATGCTGGTACAGTTGAAGCGGATGCTGCAGCTAGTGGAGCAGGTGATACTGTGTTTGTAGATTTAGCCGATGGACTTGGACCTTCTACTGCACTATAAGTACCAGCAAAATCTCAATGGCAGAACCTTTTCCGTTTCACCCGACGAGTAACAGCACTCCCTACTATATTATTTTCCGTGCTCTTTTTTGACTTCGCCATGTCAAGCTGTACCCACAACACAAAGGAATAAAATCACTCTTCAGAACTCATTGATGCATGATACAGACAAGCAATACTTTGATGTAAGACAACCGTATGACGATGGAATATGTAAGGAAAACAGGACGGCATGACATATTCACAGCTACGATGTGCAAACTAAGCAAAAGGATTTTCAAGAAAATAGAAGTAATGCAAGCTAGACACCATATGAAAGATGCAACCAATATTACTCTGCCAAGTTAAAAGTGTCTTGTCATAAGTGGCAATTCGAAAAATTAGAAGCAGTACAACGTAGAAATCAATGCAGGATGCAACCACTATCAAACTACCATGTTAAAAGCGTCCAATCATGAGTGATTGATGCGGGATACACAACAACAGTACTTTGATGTAAGAACGTGGTATGATAGATAGATGCAGTGTATTCTAGACACATAAAGCCATGTCATATGCACATGTATAACGTATAAACTCAGCAGGTGCAATTTAATCAAAATAGAAGAAATACAGGCTAGACAACATATGCAACATGAAACCAATTATCACACTGTCAACTTAGAGCAAGCAGCTGTGATGGTGGAGTACGGGAGATGAACTCATCATGTAGACTTGGGACTTCAACTTCATTAGCAGTAGCAGTGGCAAATCTAGAGAGTCTCTGTTTGCGTCGGTGCGGAGGACCACCAACATCCCCTAACTTACTCTTTTCCTTCCTATTTTCTGATATTGCCTTATGAAGTCAAAACCACAAGAAGATGAATAAAATTAGCTCTGCATAACTAGTTGGTGCATGATACAGACGAACACTACTTTGATGTAAGGGAAGCGTGGGATAGGAGGATGGAATATACACAAAAAAGACAACGTTTCATATTCACACGTACGATAGGAGGATGGAATATGTATGAAAAAAACAATAAGCGAAAGGCATTTCAACAAAATTAGAAGAAATGAAAGCTAGGCACCATATGAACATGCAACCAATATCACTCTATCAGGTAAAAAGTGTCTCGTCGTAAGTGCCATTTCAAGAAATTAGAAGCAGTACAAGCTAGAAGACAATGCAACATGCAACCTACATCACAATCCCAAGTTAAATGTGTCTTATGAGTAAGTGATCGTTGCAGGTATAAGTTGTAAGCTACGCAGATGCAATTCGACATAATCAGAAGCAATACAAACTAGACATCATACGGAAAACGCAACCACGTATAACAGTTCCAAGTAAGAGCAAGCACCTTTGATGGTGGAGTAGGGCAAATGTGCTCATCATGTACACGTATGTTCTAGAAACAGGAACACGTGTCATATTCACAGGCATTATGTGTAAAGTAAGCAGATGCAATTCAAGTTAGAAGCAATACAAGCTAGACATCATACGTAACATGCAACCACATATAATAGTGTCAAGCTAGAGCAAGCACCTGTGATGGTGGAGTAGGGGAGATGTGCTCATCATCTACACAGCTACGTTGACTGTCCAGCCTTGTGTTGTCTTGCGAATCTTGTTGGGAGGATGGCGGAGTAGAATCTGTAGAGACCCCCCTGTTTGAGTTGCTCCGAAGGACCACCATCATCCACTGCCGGACTAATTTCCTTCGGCTGTAATGATTTTGCATTGTGAAGTCAAACCGATAAGAAAAAGGAATAAAATTCACCCTTCAGAACTCATTCATGCATGATACTGAAGAACACTACTCGGATGAAAGGCAAACACATGATGCGAGGATGGAATATGTATGAAAAGCAGGATGGTGTGACATATTCACACCTATGATGTGGTAACTAAGCAGAAGGCATTTCAACAAATTAGAAGCACTGCAAGCTAGGCACCATATGAAAGATTCAACCAATATCACTCTGCCAAGTTCAATATGTATGGCGTTTCAACAAATTAGAAGCAGTACATGCTAGAAATCATATGCAAGACACAGCCAATATCACAGTGGCGACTTAAAGGTGCCTTATCATAAGTGACTGATGCGGGATATGCAAGAATAGTAGTCTTATGTAGTAACAGGAACACATGTCATATTCACAGGCATTATGTGTAAAGTAAGTAGATGCAATTCAACAAAGTTAGAAGCAATACAAGCTAGACATCATACTCAACATGCAACCACATATAATAGTGCCAAGTTAGAGCAAGCACCTGTGATGGTGGAGTAGGGGAGATGTGCTCATCATCTACACAGCTACGTTGACTGTCTAGCCTTGTGTTGTCTTGCGAATCTTGTTGGGAGGATGGAGGAGTAGAATCTGTAGAGAACCTCCATTTCAGTTGCTCGGAAGGACCACCATAATCCAATGCCTTGCCAATTTCCATCAGCTTTATTGATTTTGCATTGTGAGGTCATAGCGACAAGAAAAAGGAATACCATTCACTCTTCAGAACTCAGTCATGCATGGTACTGACGAACACTACTCTGATGAAAGGCAAAGTCATGATACGAGGATGGAATATGTACGAAAAAATGGACGGCTTGACATATTCACACGTATGATGTGGTAACTAAGCAGAAGGCACTTCAACAAATTAGAAACACTTCAATACACCATATGCAAGGTGCAATCAATATCACGCTGCCAAGTTAAAACTGTCTCGTCATAGGTGGCGTTCATCAAACTTGAAGCAATACATGCTAGAAATCATATTCAAGACGCAGACTAGTATCACACTGCCAACTTAAGGTGTCCCATTAGAAGTGACTGATGTAGGATAAACAAGAAGAGTAGTTTCATGTAAGAACATGGTGTGATAGACAGATATAGTATGTACCAAAAACAGGAAAGCGTGTCATATTCACATGTATCATGTGTAAGCTAAGCAGATGCAGTTTACACTAATTAGGAGCAATACGAGCTAGACACCATATGCAACATGCAACCAGATATCACACTGCCAAGTTAGTACAAGGAGAATCAATACGGATGCTCCGTTTACGTTGCTTCAGAGGACCACCATCATCTCCTTCCTTACTCTTTTCCTTCCTCTTTCTTGATTTTGCCTTGTCAAGTCAAACCCACAAGAAAAAGGAATAAAATTTGCTCTTCAGAACTCATTGATGCATGATACTGACGAACACTACTTTCATGTAAGGCAGCCGCATGATAGGAGGATGGAATATGTATGAAAAACAGGACGACGTGACTTATTGACATGTATGATGTATAAAGTGTAAACTAAGCACAAGGTGCTTGAACTTGTTAGAATTGATGCAAGCTAGAAACCATATGAAAGATGAAACCAATATCACTCTGCCAAATTAAAAGGGTGCCCTAACAAATGTATTCGACCAAATTAGAAGCAATACATGGCAACAGGCTAGAAATAATATGCAATGTGCAACGAATAAAGGTGACTCATCGTAAGTGATTGATGCAGGATACAGAAGAGAGGTAGTTTCATGTAAGAACAAGGTTAACACATAGATGTAGTGTGTACCAAAAATAGGAAGGCATGTCATATTTACAGGTATAGTGTGTAAACTAAGCAGATGCAATTTACCCTAATTAGAAGAATTACAAGCTAGACACCGTATGCAACATGCAACCACATATCACACTGCGAAGTTAGAGCAAGAACCTGTGATGGTGGTGTAGGGGAAGTGCGGTCTTCAGGTACAGAGCTACATTCAATATCTTCATTTAGGATTGTTGTTTCTTGAGAATCATGTGGAGAGGATGAAATTGCATTCTTTATAAGAGTATTGCGTCTCATATTAACCCACGCGCGTGACTATCTCATCATAAGCGACAGACGCAGGATACACATGAACAGTAGTTTGATGTAAGAACATGGTTAATAGAAAGACGTAGTATGTACCAAAAACAGAAAGGCATGCCATATTCACAGGTATAATGTGTTAACTAAGAAGGTGCAATTTACCCTAATTAGAAGCATTACAAGCTAGACACCATATGCAACATGCAACCACATATCACACTGCCAAGTAAGAGCAAGCACCTGCGATGGTGGTGTGGGGGAATTGCGGTGATCAACTAGAGAGCTACGTTGACTATCTTCATTTAGCCTTGCTGTTTCTTGAGAATCATGTGGGGAGGATGACACTGCACTCTTTAAACGAGTTGGGCGTCTCACAGTAACCCACTCAGGTGACTGTCTCATCATAAGTGATTGACGAGGGATACAAAAGAGCATTAGTTTGATGTACGAACGTGGTTAATAGACATATGTATCAAAAACAGGAAGGCATGTCATTATCAAAGGTATAATGTGTAAAGCAAGCAGATGCAATTTAACCAAATTGGAAGCAATACAAGCTAGACACCATATGCAACATGCAACCACATTTGACAGCGCGAAGTTAAAGCAAGAACCTGGGATGGTTGTGTGTGGCAATTGAGATCATCAACTGCAGAGCTACATTTACAGTCTCCAACTGCTGACACTGCACCCACTAGAGCTCTGAAACGCTTAGTGCTTATCTTCGAATTACACTAGAGCGACTTCTGTCTTTTCTTTTCTGCATTCATCAACACTGCGTCAGAGTCTGAAATACCCATGCATAAAAAACAATAGTGTGAGTATGGGTGAAGTGTGTGCACAATTAGTACAGTGTAAAGGTAGCAGATAGCAGGTCGGTGAGAAATAAATGAAGGGAGACATATGATAGCTCTACAACATGCATGGCACACTAAATTACTACATGATTCTATGAAAATAACAGTCGACTGAAAGCAAATAGGTCAGTCCATTTTTTTTGCACCGTCCGATGTACAAAGAACGGGCAGATCGCCTTCATCTACCTCCAGCCAGTCAGTGTTGACGATCTTCCTCGAAACTCCAGTGACCACCGGCCCAGTATTCCTCCCCTGCCTGCGCCCTCCCCTCAACCTCACCGCACCGCCGTGCTTGGCACCACCCCCGGCCATCCATTCAAGCCCGACCGACCTCCATATCGGGCGCAAGCAGCTCCTACGCCCCACACCCCTATGATAGACACCGATGCGCCGCTTCCCCGGGGAACATGCGGACTAGGTGCTCCGCGCGCCTAAGCGGGTGCTGCTTCTTTTAGTTGTGGTTCGACTGACCCTGAATTGAAATCCAGGCGGGCTACTAGCCTCTAGCAAAGGTGAAATAGTAAAAGGGAGGAAACCTTGTGCATTTAGTATCACGAAGAAGATGCAGTAAGAAGCGCTCAAATAGTTTCTTTCGTGGGATGAATACGGTGTGAGAGGAGACGTAAGATTTGCACGAATAAGGGAAGAGGAGTACCTATTTCTGCTAGCAGTGCTATTTCCTCCTTCTGTTTTTCCGACGATCTTCTTGTTGTTCGCCGGAAACCAGAAGTTGTGGAGAACGGTGCAGCCTTGGACGAACCCATGGCCAAGTTGTTGAGTGTGGTGCGGTGGCCGTCTGTCGGCGGCGGGGAAGCAGATCCGAGGCGGCAAACGACGACGTAGCGGGAACAGCTCCGGTGCGGTGGACGGTTGCGACAGTGGAGCCACACTAGTGAGGCACAGGACGGCGTGGTCGGAGTGGTTCTAGTACGGCGCACGTCGGCGTCGGTGTCGTGGAGGCAGCTCTGCCTCGGCTTCAGCTGCTAAGTCCATAAGGGCGTTGCGGTTGCGGTTGTGTTGGATGACGACATCGGGGTACCGGCTCCGGCGTGATGGAGGAGGGCAGCGGTGGATTGGCTGCTATGGGGTGGAGGACGGAGGAGGCCGGGGTTTCACGGCTAGTGGAGAGGGCGTTTTTGTGCCCATGGAGTATGAATGGGGAAACAGAGGGAGGCGGGGAACTAAGGGGGAACAATGTTTCGGTTTGAGACGCGCTTGTTTGAAATTTGGGGAAAGTTACAAACTTTGCCCCCATCTAAAATTTCGGATATATTGCAGGTTGGGGGTAGGACAGTCATGTCAGGTGTCCCAAATGTGAGCGCGATAGATTTCGGCCGAGCGCATGGGTAGGCGCCCATGGCGTATGAATGCTTCTCGGAGGCGGTTGAGACTGGCATCTTGGTGAAGTTACAAACCTACCCCGGTTTAGACCTTTGGACATCGGGCCGATAGGCTACACGGGCCAGAGTCAGGACATTAATTTCCTACCACCAAAACATTAGTCTCGCGCGGTTTTGGGTGACCAGAGGCCTATTTGGCGCTTCGTTCAATATTTGGGAGCAGAAGCATTAACGTTTTCGGTTCTCTTGAATTGAACTTTCAGGATTTGTCAAACTTCACAAATCTTTGCTCTTGAAAATCCTAAAGCTACAATTATTTTGGAATGGAGGGGGTACATTTGAATATACATTGTACACGAGTATATATTAAAAATATGCAACTTACCTCAGTTCATGCATGGTTCTAGATATAATCTCCTTGGTTGCAAAAAAAGTTAGATATGTGTATGAATATATATAGCATGTTCAAACTCACAACAAAGATTGATGCCCCCTTTTACATCTGATTTACAAATGCCATTATCTCGAGTTCAAATAGATGAATGCACTTCCTATGAATTCGAATCTTTGAAACCCCCTTTATGTTGAATTCGACATGTATTCTATTTCGTAGCTAGCAATTTGGAATGTATCCATGCAAGTAACAAATGTATAAAGTGCTTCAACTAACAACATGGAGTGCACTAATTAATGTTTATATATGAATTGCAAAAGCATCCATTGCCTGTATTTCAAACCGCTCTCACTATATGGATCGATAATATGAAATAAACACATGCACATGCTAGAATTCAATAGAGTATGGGTGTCTGATAGACCGATTTTCGTCCATACGCAATTTGCAAAATTCATGATCTCATTCAAAAATAATAATGCCATTTATATTTTAATTTAATGAGTAGAACCGCCTTTTACACACAGATGCACTATGCCTCGCCCCGTTCTCACAAACACATTATATATCTCTCTATCTAACGCATAAGTGCACACACTTTATATGCATCGGCATTTCTCTTTCACACATGCTCACAATCTCTCTCAGGGTGTCGGGGTGTCTCACGCACATGCTCTCTTTGTCTCTCTCTCTCTCTCTCTCTCTCTCTCTCTCTCTCTTTCTGACTACTATGTACCACTCTTTTCACTAATCTCAGTTGGAAAACACTATTTCTCTCACATGCATATATACACATGCACGGTCTCTACTAGCCCTCTATACACACATATATGTGCCTACGTGTCTCCCGCACGCACATTATCTTTAGGCCTCTCTCGCACACATTGCCCCCCGACACACCTCTCTCTTAGTAATTGGCAGATATGATTTCATCATATCATTCGGTAGGATATCCCTAGCTGTTAGGCTGGATGGTAATATGAGGCAAAGTTTTACCCTAGTTCGGATCGGACCCTTGCAGTTGAAGAAAGAGCCTACTCCTGGTACTGTATATTAGTGATAGGGGTGTGTACAAAGTACACGTGAATACCAGGCATTGCGCGTGCGTGTATACTATCAACGAACTAGCCCCCAAGATTGTATAACATACTAAGGGCCTAGGGTTACAAATCATATATAGTCGGCTTATCACCAGTGGGGATAGAGTCCTCCGCGACTCTCGTAGCTTCGTGTTGTATGCCGAGTCCTCCACATGGGTCTTCGTATAACACGTCTCGGTCCAACCTATATGTGGCACAGGATGGAACCGACCCATGAGTCTTCATGTTGACCCACCACAACTAGAAATGTTGTGCCCACCACACCACACACGCAATCGGCCACTAAGAAAATAAGCATATACAATAGTACAACTGTATCTTGCTCACGATACGCCTCCATATTTTGTTGATGACACTGACGGACTTTGCATTTGATGCGTGCTCCGTATTTTGTTGATGACACTTACGGTCATTGTATTTGAAGCGAAAGCACGATATGGTCACTGGACTTCAGAATAAGCTCATCACGGTCACCACATACATTTTGTCGTGCTAACCAACATGTGGTTGGATGGTTAGAGGACAGTGGTTTCTCGAGCCCACCAAGGTTAAAGTCCCGGTGCTCGCATTTATCTTGTGTTAATTTCGGTATTTTCCGGCGATGTACGTTCAGTGGGAGGAGACGTTCCACTTGACTACGAGACACCTATGGTGACTTCGTAAAATCTCAAGATCATATATGCCCGCCCACTCTCTCGAAGGTGCTCATAGGGGTAGGGTTCGCGTGTGTGCGCTTATAGCGGTGAGTGCTTGCGCGTATATATGAGCCCTTGCGTCTGTACCGTGTTAAACAAATACATAGCATGATTATATGGTCACTGGCTCACCCGTACAACTCCGTATTTTGTTGATGACACAATCAATTAACCAGTCAAACGTTCCACGCGGCGCAACTAGTGTTGCACCATCGGGGCGCATAACCATGGGGCCCACCTGTCAGCCCGTATATGAAAGAAAGAAATGGTAGTTTGAGTCTGTACTGTGTTAATAAAATAGGAGTACATTTTAGGGTGATCATGCGGTCACTGGATCACCATACAGCTCCATAATTTGTTGATAACACGATCAATTGACCAGTCAAACGGTCCACATTCAGCAGTGCACATTACCATAGGGCCCACCCATCAGTGCGTATATGAAGGACAGAAATGGTAATAAATTAGTGGTCGGTGGGTATTCGAAGTTGTGAGACCTCTGGTTGGCAGTCACCGGCGGTTGGGGGGCCGTTCATTGGGCGGTGGGGTGGGGATCCCCGGAGAAAAAGCTCGGCAAGGGGGGGGGCTAGAGGGATGGCCGGTGCGGCAGCGGACCGACAATGGGGAGTGGTTTCGTGGAGGGCGGGCTGGCCGCGGGCGGCGGGGGCTGGCGGTTCGGCCGGTGGTGGCTGGCGGCTCAGGGGTGGAGTTTGATGATAAACTGGAGGCCCTTGATTTCGTATCCAACGGCTGGAAAATCTAATGACCAGAGATGAAAAAGTTAGTCGACTGACGTGTAGCCTCACCCCGCACGTACACATGCACACACGCAAGACACGCACGCATGTAGGCATGCAACACTGACACGTACACACGCACGCATGCTGGTGTGCAACACTGACACATACACATGCACTCACGAACACACGCACGTACGCACCCATGCATGCAACACTGAAACGTACCCTTGCACACACGCAACACTCACACGCCTGCATGCACACAGCACACGACGCAAGACACACATTCAACCTATACGTGCATGCACCCTTTGTTAAGGACACGGATTGTTACGAGTATTAATCAATCTTATCTGTGATAAGCAGAACATTGATGTTTGCAGCAGTCTTTATGAATCACAACGTATCGAACGGGCTATCAACATAGTAGGCTTATCTACAGGAAAAGATGACATCACGCTCAAGAACAATCATCGGTTTATGAAATGCCTACTTCTGACCACCCTGGCCCACCAAAGGTTCCTCTGCTGTGCGCTGCTTGCGTTGGGTCACTGACATGTAGGCCATGCACCCAAAGAGCCCACATGTCAGTGGAAGAACGGCGCGGTGTCCTAGGTCAGAGTCGAGGGCACCACTCGCGGCACGCCCGGCTGAACACACCTCCGTGCCCCATTCAAATGCCTCCATGAAACCCGCCCGTATGGAAGCCGAGAAACCCACTCTGGACACACGTCCGTTCATCACTGGGCCGACATTAAACGCAACTCCGGCCGAGCTCCTCCTGTCCGCCGTCTATTTAATCTCCTGTTTAAACAAGGCCAAACGCCGGCCAAGGATCGCACACCTCCGCCGCTCCCCTATCTCCTCCACCATTTTGTCCACTCTTACAATGGCTTACGAAGAGTAGTTATTCCGCATCCAAGCCGGCTGGGTAGCCCGCCGGATACGAGCTATGCAGCTCGCTGATCCACCTCCCTCCCCTCGCCCAACGGAGCCAGTTGCCGCGCCAAGCCGGCGCGCGGTTCAGCAACTCGCCGCTCTAGGCTAGCTCGACGAGGAGCGGCGCACGGGCATCGTTGCTGCCGTCCACGCCGCTGCCTCATACCGCGTCTCCCGTTTTTGTGGCCGAGACTCCCATGCCGGTGGCCGTGCCATGCAAGCAGCGACAGAAGCCGGGTGCGTGGAGAGCGATGAGTCGATGGCCAGCGCCTCCGCGTCCGCCGCCATCATTGAGGAGAAGTAGAACACGGGAGGCCGCCGCCACTTGGGTCCCATGAAGGCCACCGCGGAGGCGATGCCGGCGTACACAGCAGGTGTCTTGCCGGATCCTTTTGTTGCGAGGACCTTCGTCGACCCCGCATGGGCTCCATGGAAGAGGGGAATGTTAGGATGAACTCGAGCCAGTGCCGTCCATGGCGAAGTAATGGCCGGTGATGAACTCGAACTGGTGCCGGCCACCATCATCTTCGGCACCAGCCAATGATAGCAGTTGGGCAGTGGGGAAGCGAGCCGTCCTTTGCACTGAAGCATATACCTCCGGGGCTCCCGGAAGTCCGGTGATCGTTCTGCCGGACAGGAGGAACACAAATCAATCGGCGGGCGACCATTTAGGCCAGGTATTATATACCTATGCTGTCTAGAACTAGCACCATGTAGTTCATTTGAATGTAATGAAATCCGTCATGTTTGTATGAAAATCCGGTATTTTATATGATTTCCGTCGTTGTTTATATAAAATATCAGTTTGTCTACGTGTTTGCGTGAATTTCGTCCGGTTGGTTGAGTTGCTGTCATAATGTGTGCGGCTACGGTTGGATGGCGTAATTTGCGGGTCGTCGGTCGGTCTGCGGGCGGCTTGGGCGGCGTTGTGGGACAAGAAAACACAGCTCGTGCGAGCTCATCTCCAACGTGCGCGCTGGACGATACATGATAGCATGAGCACCCGAGCCATTCCTCGTTCATCGGTGGCAAAGGCACCGGTGGACAAAAGGGTCGCTAATATTTTGGCTACCCTGGGCAAGATCCAAACAGCCCCTCCCAACAAAGTCAAATCCCTCGTTCGCCGTGTAATTTTTCCATGTGTTGTTTTCATGGACTAGCAAGATGCCCGTGCATTGCACGGAACATCAAGATGCATTTTTTTACGAACTCCCGCATGCATGCAAGGGATAACTAATGTCCTCCTTTGCTAGTACCACGAGGCAAACACCATTAATATTGCATCGATTAGTGTTAGTGGCCTTGTATATCTGCAAATTGTAATTTTGATAGTGGCCCCTTTTATAAAAATGGAGGGAGAAAGATGAGAGATAAGGTGAGGAGGAGTGGGGCGTGGTGGTGACTGGTGGTCGTATTGGGCGGAGGCATGGGGATGGACGGCGCATTATGTCTAGGTTTGTATCTCTCTCACACACACCCACGTAGGTGGGGGACGTGCACGAAGAGAAGAGGTGCATGCACGGCGCACGCACTCCCGTCTCTTTCCCAACCACACCCGCGCGGGTACACGGTGGAGCTCATTTCTGTACGAAAAAGGCAGCCCACGTGGTAATTTGGCACGTGTACTGGTTGTCCACTTGGTGGAGGGAGGATCGTCTACCACGGGTGAACAAACAAATTGTGACTTGACGTGTTATGTTAAATTAAAAAAAGAGGCAAACCATGTGGGGCCTACCTTAGAGGCAAGGCTCTATACACTGGAGTACTTTTGATGTGTCCCGTCAACTCGCAGAACAAGGAGAAGCTTGCTTAGTACGCCGTCTCCCCCGCCCACGGGCGCGGTGGCTCGCAGGATGAGGTGAAGCTTGCTTACGAGTAGTAGTAGTAGTAGTAGTAGTAGTAGTAGTAGTAGTAGTAGTAGTACTAGTAGTAGTAGTAGTACTGTACGCCTTTACGCCCGCTCTCTCGCCCACGCGTTCGGTGGCTCGCAACACGAGGAGAAAATTTTACTACTCCCTCCGTTTACTCCTTGTCCATACAACATACTTTGGTTAGTACTCCCTCCATTTACTTATACAAGGCCACTATAAAAAAATACGTTTTGCATCTATACAAGGCCACAAATAGTAATCGATACAAAAGTTACTACTCCCTCCTTTCCAGTTTATGGATCAATTTCAAAATCTCTCCAACCAAGGTAGACGGTGAGTGGTCGAATTAATTTCGTAGTTTGCACAAGTAATTAGTACACTCGTTTTTCTCAAGAAGTTATGTTTACCGAGGCATTAATTAGAACGAATGCATGAATGGCCACTAAATTTCCATGAACTTGTACATGCATTGGTTAGTTTCCTCTTGACACTGCTTGCTTCGGGTGATCTAACACACCTCAAAATCCAACATGTAATGGTACTACTACTAGTATAGTAAGACTGAGACTTATCAAACGGAAAACGAATGTTTTTTAGATGAGCCCTATAAACCCTAGTGGGTACGTACTCCGTAAAAACAGATTTTTCCAAAACTAAGTCGCTCCCTTTCATGAATTCTGTAGTATACTCCTCCGTCGACGCTCCCTTTCATTAATTTTGTACTTCCTATCGCCGACATGTGGGACATATAG
Source organism: Triticum urartu (assembly GCF_003073215.2). NCBI lineage: Eukaryota > Viridiplantae > Streptophyta > Magnoliopsida > Poales > Poaceae > Triticum > Triticum urartu. The sequence goes on from NC_053023.1 coordinate 476,256,093, forward strand.
CAACCTGGTCGACGTGTCAAGCACCAAATAACAATGCAGAACAGCAGGGGGACACACCCCACTCGTACCGTCCTAGTAGTAGTAATGAGCAATGAGACGTCAAATCACAATGCCGCACCTTCCCAGACGGACGAAGCAACCATTATTTTTACACTTCGGTTCGCCATCATCTCAAACCATGTAGTATTGCTTCTGCCTCAAGAGGGACACGCGCATCGCCTTGTACATCATGACACGTGGGACCGCATGACATGCCATGCTCCCCCGTCGATCGCTCGGTAAAATCACCTCATTTTTACTATACTTCCTCCATATCGGTTTACTACATGGCATGCACGTCGTTCTAGGTTGAGAATTTAACTAGCTATATATGTGATGAACAGTACTCTAGCCTTTTAAAAATGTATACTTTTGTACAGTAGTACTATCGATGGATTGTGCCATGGAGCAAAAATTGAAATTAAAAAAAGGTGGTACATATAGAGAGCGCTCGTCGCCAAATTATGCATATAGTACTATTAAAAAATCTAGTACGTGCTTAATTGGGGTGCTAAATTCTATTAAAGAAATACTAGTAGTATGTACATACTAAAGAGTTAAAGTAACGAGAAGGAACATAACATAGTTCTGTTGGGGGCTCAGCACAACACACCCATCAAATTAAACTAAGCACACCTGAAATTAAACTATGCAACTAATCCGGTAGACACTGCATTAGAAGTTTAGAACCACCATGAGCAACGACACTGCCACCTTACTCGGAGTCCTCATCCACGTCCACGTCCTCGACTTTGTCCTTGTCCCTCTCCCTCTTGGCCGATACTTCTTTGCTTGAACCACACACTTGGCTGTTGCTCTTCATCCAACCCTTGTAGATATTGAAGCAAAGGTAGCCATCCATTGCAGCATAGTGGATGTGGTCTATATCTAGTACATTCCGCTACCATGCATGACGATGAAACGTGTATGGAGGTTTCTCCAGTTTACCATACGAAGGAAGAACCATGGCTCCTGCCAGGGTCAGCATTGAAGGCCGACGAGAGGACACTAGCCGATTCTTCTGGAGGTCGAAGGTGTTGCCTACAATGAGGCCTATCCGACGCAGGACTTCTTTGTCGTTACCAAAGTCTACAGTAACGTATTTTACTAGGTTGCTCTGGAGGAAGTCCTTAAAATCCTGGCACTCAACGTCGGCATGGCATATGTGGTAGACCAAGCATAAGTCATGCACGCAAACCTGGATCACGGCGGGTTTCTTCCTCTCTTCGTCCTTTAGATCCTTCTCTATCTGTGGTGTACTCAATATCTAGCCCATCGACCCACTCATCATCCGAGTCTTCGAACATGCGTCTGAAGCGAGAAAGGCATCCTTTCACTATCGCGGAAGAACGAGTGTAGATGACGTCGAACTCATCGCCGGTGATGGTTCTAACCTTGTACTCACCGCCAATCATGGAGATTTGGGACGCCATGGATTTGGGAGGAGGGTTAGGATTAGTGGAATTGCCATAATGTGAATGGACGGGACGACTAGGAGCGAACCGCCATAGTATTGAAGGACGTGCGGGGACGAGTAGGAGTGAACTGCCAGCGTGCGAACGGCAGGGTAGTGGCTTTCCATACTCCCATGATATGGGCTTCCGAGAGCCCTTGGATCTGAGATCGAACGGTTTCATGGCGTGATTCTAGACCTATGGGTGAATATCCTATCCTGGAGGGTTATTCTGCAAATTTTCAGCAACTTAGCATGCGACCGTTTGATCTCAGATCCAAGGGCTGCCAGCAGCCCTTATCATGGTCGCACCTACCACGACCGTCACGTCGCTCGCGCGGTCGCGCCCTTGGAGATTTAACACGGTGCGTTAGGCTATCTGATGTTGGCATGTCATACATAGTCATCACTTAGTCACTCATACTACAACAAGGTTGGCTATAAGGTTGGCTATAAGTGTATTTTTTTTACTCCTCTCTATCTCTTTCTTCGTACTCCCTCCGTCCCATAATATAAGAATGTTTTTGACACTAGTGTAGTGCCAAAAACGTTCTTATATTATGGGACACAAGGAGTACTAGTATTTATTGCATTTGCCAAGGAGTGACCTCTTCCAAAAATGGTGTTGCTAAGTTTGCTTCATTTAATTAGCTAAAGACTCAAAATTGTCTTTTTACCTAGGTACATGCGCTTAGCACCGTTTCTTCCTTGGGTCACCAAACTAGTCTCTCTCTTCTTGATTAACTTGCCAGATCAGACTTTACGCCTATGTGGCAAGCTTAAGCACCTGTAGGAGCAAGTAAAAGTAAGTACAATAATGCGCTTTACATGGCATTTTTGCATATGTGGAGGAAAGAGAGGCAAGGAAAAAGTGGAGAAGTGGGCTCTCATGCAAGAGGCAGCCTCTACTACATGGTGGAGCATTGGGAGAGGCACCTGTATGGAGGTGGTCAGGAATCGGGAGACTCACGCCGGTCATAGCGCCACAGTTAAAATGATAATGGCAAGTCAAATCACGGGGCCCCACCTGTCCAACAGTAACTCGCTGTCAAATCACACAGCCCTACGTTTGCAGCAGCCTACTCCCTCGTCTTCTCGCGTCTCTGTCGAACTGACTAGGCGGAACTACCCCGCCTACCGCGCAGGAAAAGCCCCGCCCTCGACTTTTAAATACAACTACATCCACTTAAGAATCCAATGATATACTTTTTGTGACATAGTAACTCATATTTAGTTAGTCAAATGGATGGCCTAGAACTACGTGCAGGCCGTATAAACCGAGATGCCTAAAAATAAAAAAACCAAGATGGCGAGGGTAGTTCAGCACATATCTTTTTAGATCAATATAGTCGGCATTCACCAAGGAGCAAAACCAAGTGGTAGGTTGCTCCTGCCGTGTTGGCGTAGCAACTCAAGCAGGGTCAGTCCACACACGAAATGGCGACACACTTAACAGGACCCCTTTGGCCGACATGTGGCTCATCCACCGTCTTGTTCCACATGCAATGCACCAAATTACAGTTCGGAGCAGCGGTTGGAATTGGAGGCACCCCGGTCGTAGCGCCGCAGTAGTAGAAAATGAGCGATGAGGGGTCAAATCACAAAGCCCCACCTTTCTCGCATTAAGCTGGACGAACGAAGCAACCATCATTTCACTCTAGGGCGCAAGAGCATAAAGAAAATAGAAAACAATGATGCGTGCGGCAGCTACCTAGCGCACCCTAGGGTAGGGGTCTCCACTACAGATCCTTTTTTTGAAAGCGCCTCCACTACAAATCGGCTTATCCTTCGTCCTGTTGAAGAAAATCGATGATGAGTGCGGCGGTAGGGTTTGTAGAAGTACTACGACGTGCGGGGCCACATCGTAGTAAACGGGTTCGAGTCGATGCCTTAAATATGTGTGGGTCGCTTGGTTTTACGGGAACCAGGCAGCATTTTGGGTTCGGGGACCAGTGGAGATATAGTACGTACAAAAAATTGTGGACGTAGGTTCGACCGAAAGGCAATGATGCATGGGCCCTGCATTTTGATATAACCGGGACCGCGTGAAATTTGCTACTCTACTCAAAACTAGTAAGGTACACATGTATTGAACGCATGAGATTTCGAAACCAAATTATGAATAAATACACACTATAGCATGTAAAGCTTTGAGTCATATATGCATGATGTAGATGTTCGTTTAGTTCTTATAGCTCATCTCATTCAAAATCAATTAGTTTTATAAAAATGTTAAGATTCATGGGGTTGTGCATTGTAAATCATAAAGTAAAAAACAAATAATGGCAATTCATTTAGAAAAAAAATCAATTATGATACAGAAGATTCTAGAACAAAGGAGAAGTGCTTGTGTTTTGAGGTTTGTGCATTATGCTTAAGTTCAACCATGGAGTCTTCTAAATTGTACATGTGGCAGATCTGGTGGAATGTTGATGATATCCAACGGCCAGTAGTGCTCGGATTTGCCTATCTCTGCACTTTCGGGTTAGCTTCATCCAGCAACCATCTTTCAATGTTATTGGCACACTATATAGTTCTTGTGCCATAATTGCATGTTTTGGAAAAAAGCTACTAGTGGGTTGTACTATCTATTTAGGAATAGAAGATGTATACATGGAAGTTGTAGGGAAAGAGATGACATGGAGCATCTCAATTCCTATGAGTAGGGATTGGAAAAGAGATGTCATTTGGTTCACATCATAGGAACTTTTCTATTGAATCTAGAGACGACATGTATCTCAATTCCTATGAGGAGGGATTAGAAAAGAGATGTAATTTGATTCATATCATAGGAACTTTTCTATTGAATATACGCTAATGTTTATTTTCCTTTGAAATTAAGGGAGTTAGGAATCCATTCATATGAACCAAGTGGCTCTAAAGCTATAGAAATGATATCATGTTTATTTCCTTTGAAATGTGTAGTATATGAATCTATTCCTACGAACCAATTGGCTCTAAAGGAAAAAATCCTATAAAAATCATATCATATAGAGTTCCTATGATATTCCTCGACACTAAAGTATGCTTGAGATTGTTGCGGGTGATACGATGGTCTTTCTTTGTAGACTCCTCACCCATCTTTATAGTTACCTCTCGAAGATGAATGAAAGGATATATACATGGTATTCTACATGTGCAATTTGGTACACGAAAACTCGGTAAAAGTTTGCGAGGTTCGAATTTTCAATAAAGCTATATGCACTACATTTCGGAACGGAGGGAGCATATGGCAGTTGCTAACACTCACGTGGAACATTTGTGTGTAGGAGGAGTGGTTGTTCTGTTAAATGACATGGCAAAATTGACACTGTCGGATGCCGATCTAACGGTTCTTACGGCGTTCGTCAGGAAAAGGCTTGTGGCGAACGTTTGTCGGATAATGATTTACGGACACATGCATTGCATTGATACGTGCCCCCCTCTCTCTCACGCACATGCACCCTCACGAGTCAAGACTCTCCCGAGTCCTCTCGCAGACTCGCACGTTGCACCCACTGTCTATCTGCAGGTAGACGTCACGCACATATGTGCTCTTCACACCCTACCCTCGGAACTTCTAAAAAACAAAAGACGGCACGCACATTTTATTTTAGCTCACACGTCACACACTTATACTATTACTCTTGCGGTGAACGTTCTTTCGGCATAGTATATTGTACTCTCATGAAGAGAAGCGGTGCATGCACGCACTAGTTCTCTCACACCCACTCGCGGGTACACGTAGGAGCGTATATTTTTGAAGCTGGTACAACAAAATCACTCCACTATATATAAAAACAGGAGCCTTAGCGCTTGCTTTACTAGGGTTCCTCTCGTTCACTCTCTCATGCTCTCCAGATCTAAGCAACACATAGGTGGCCACACTCTCTCTCAGCTCATGGCTGGTCACAAATCCGGCCGGACAACCTCGACCGGGGCAGGGGTGTAGGTGCATCTTTCATGCTGTCGTCGGCGGCGAGGGAGGAGACCAACGGCTGCCCGCGCGTCCCGATCGGCGGCCGTGCCGTTCTCTCCGAGAGAGCACCGACTCGGGAGGGCCTCTGACCCCTTCTTCCTCCCTGCGGTATTGTGGCCAAGATGCGGCCTCCCGATGCCGTCTTTGCCACACGCCGACGACCCTCAGGTATATATTCCTTCAAAACCTGCCTTGCTCTACTGCCCCAGCTCCCTTCATGTGGATCCTTTTGTACTTCTGTCCGCTGTTCCAAAGCCACCTAGACTTCTACTACTATTAGAAGTAAAGCTAGTTCATGCATTCGACTCAAAGCGTTGGTTCAAACAGGGAAGAAAGTGGGAAAGCTGTAGCATGAATCTAGGACTTGGTTCTAAGAGGAAACGGGGGAAAGTAGTAATATTTGTCACTGTTTAAATAACCGTATTTCATATTTGCACAAACAGGGATGTCTGTCTCCATATCGTTTCGAGATGTCTGTCTCCGTATCGTTTCTATCTGCGCAATCAAAAGCACACACCTCAGTTTTAGTACAACTGCGCAAAATGAGATGGCTATCCCTCGTTGTCGTCGTCTAACCTCCCCTCTTCAAGGTATCCCTACATTGGTAGTAACTAAGGTAGAATGACCAACGCAATCGAAAAGAAGCTGATTCGTACGTTTTACTTCCTGATTGCAGTGCAGGGACGAGCGAAAACAACTGCATCCTAGTCCGGAATGCACTTTCTACCAGTTCATATATGGACCGAGGACTAGCTAGCACGACTGCACGACGGTTTTTTGGACAGGTCCACGAACAAGAGGCATTGTGGTCTGCTTATTTTTGCAAATAGCGGTGCTTAAATTTAGTGGAATGCACAAGCATTTCAGCTGGTCAGTACATTGCATGGTTCAGTTCAGCATTCCAGCTGAGACCACAATTATAATTGTTTATTCTGGAATGAGAGAACCGAACCCTGGATGGTGGCAACAAGAAAAAACCAGAGTGAACTCCAGGAAATTTAAGTCTGCCGGGAGGCCCTTTCCTCAAAGAAGCCTTGCTTGTTTTTTCCTGATTTGTAAACCTTCTCACAACTTGGTCTTTTGTTGTGAACTAGTATATGTTTGTTATGTTCTATGAATCATTGAGATGTATAAAATTGCGTAACTTATGCTTTTCAAGTTTTTTATGAAGACGAGTTTAATGTGAGTGTTCCACATGAGTGCTGGACTAGCGTGTGAACGTTTGGAATTTATTACATTGTGGCCTCAATTAACTGCATGAACCACTGTAACAAGATACATAGTTGCTTATATGTCAGACAACAAATTGTTGATTGTTAGCTGGTCGATAGCCTAGTGTTGAAGCGAAATGAGCCAATGTGCCGTGTTTTACACAACTGCTTACAAATGGGGTAGCACCAACAGTGTTTACAAGTACTTAATATGTCGGTGCACGGTTCTCGAACGAGTGCTCTATTTCATCAAAACACACACTGCTCGTATGATAAACCGTGACAACTTATGTCTTACCATGCCATATTCATAAAAAACTAGTGAGGACGCATCTGTTTCGGCAACAATTATGATGGTCACATGATTCACGGGCACACAAAAGTAGCAGTAGTTCCCATAGACGGATTCAAACAGAGTACTAGCCCCAGAGGGGTCGATAACAGGCAAGGTTCGGATAATTAGACACAACCCAAACTTCTATTAAACACTAGCTGGGGCAACTATTTCATGCCTCGATCTAATTTGGGCTGGACACAAGACGAAGCTTGCCATGAACATCATCGAGGACGTCCCGCAGTAGCTCAATCCTGTGAACCTTCATGAAGACAACCTTGTGGCCTTGCCACTGATAAACTTGTTTGTGGAGGCCTGCCACGTCATCTTCCTGCGTAAGCTTGACAAGAACAGTATGCCTCACAAACGAAGGAGTGGCTTTGAACTTCTTGTGCTTCAGTATACCCTGGACAACACGCCTGACAACAGTGATGCTGGAATACAACTCTTCATTGGTATAACCGCAAATGGCTTCCAGGATCTAACAGCCTAAGAACTCTGTTTTCCCAGTGCGTATATTCAGGTCGTCCGCCTCATAGCGAGTGACATGTACAACCACACAATCCTTGTCTGCATCAGGGCTCTAATTGAAACAGAAACAAATTCTGAATTACTTTTCAGTATAAGAAACACAAGTTATTTAAACCACTATGTATAGCATGGCATCGAAGCTAATAAAATTTTGCATTATTAATCACCACATACTTCCTTTTCTAAAAAAAATCACCACATACTTAGATGAAAAACCACAATCGAGATCGGCAAAGGAAATCACCTTGGGCAGCTCAGCTGGGGGGGGGGGACACATCCTCGAATGGGGAAAACTGCTCCTGCAGTGCCACGGGGGCTGTAACCTCAAACGGGGCGTTGACCATCTCAGTAGTGGCCGTGAGCGTATCTGGGGTCGGCTCGGTGGTTGCCTCCATCTTCTTGGAGCTCTCTGTCTCGTGGGGATCAGCCTCCCGCGTCTGCTGCAATATCGGCAGATCTTTGCCTGGTTCTCCTTGGTCCATCATGAAACTGACGAATACTAGGAGACAACTGAAAGGAAAACACAATCGCAATGACAATGAAAAAAAAAGAGAGTGAGGATCGGTTACTACTTTGCAAAAGTTCTTTTTTTTCTCTGAAACATCACGAATCCGCTTACCTTCCCTTCGTTCGGAGATAAGAATAGTGGCAGATGCGAGTGTTGCCTTTCTTGAAGACGGTGAGGGAGAAGGGGATTCAGTGAAGAGTGAAATGATCATTGCATCGTTCGTCAAACTTAGACTGCGGGGAGGTGGGGTTTTGTGATACGACGGCTCGTTACTGCCGCGCTACGACCGGGGTGACTCTCCGCCTGCATAATGCCTTCTAATTTGGTGGATGGCATTTGGGCCCGCGCGCTGCATGGCCCGCATGTCGGTGAACAAAAGTATAACGACATTCAGTAGAGGGAGACGTTTCAATGACCTAGGAGGAGCCATAAGCGGTAGAGTGTCTCCACTGTACTAGTAGTAATTGTTTTTCTGGGTAGCTGTAGAGTGTCTCCACTGAACTAGTAGTAATTGTTTCTCTGGGCCCAAGAAAAAACAGCCCATCCACACTAGTAAATAGTAAAATCAATTCAAAAGCCCATATATTTACTGAATTGACGGATGGGTATGTCGAAGAGCAAAAAAAGGAGTTTCAGGTGGGCAAAATAGCTTCTGAACGTGTCGGGCTTCTATTTACATCATATTGTGGTCATAATCCAGTAAATTTTACGACCCAGGATGTTCATTCTATGGACCTGACCGATCCATTTGACTGTGACTGCCGAAAACAGTGCTGGAGTTAGATGTTGTTGCCCTTTTCAATCTGGTTTTTTTGTAAACCTGATGAACAATTAACCCTCGTGCTTTTGTACAGTTTGTAAGCTGGAGTTAGATGTTCCTGCCCTTTTCAACTCGGCTGTGACTATCATATTTTCTTTGAAACAAGGCAAATGGCTTGCCATTCGTTTAATTTAGAGTGAAATATTGTAACAAATCCCAACCAAGGGAAATAACATCACTCTCACCGGGTGCTTGAGCTCACTGTGCATTAAAGAAGCCAAGTGATTAGCCCCCACGAGCACCCACAAACTTATTTCGAACTAGCACATCAAATGGGCTGTAAATTTTCATAGGAAAGGCTGCATGACCATGACAGATTTGGATTCTGACATTTGGGACCGGAAAGGAAATAGCCTATCCAAGGTGGTGTCGACTTACTAGCCAGTCAACAAACGATTCTGCCTACCAGTCGTTGGATTGACATCCAACATATGTCGTGTATCTTCTATCTCTTGTCTTCTTCTTCCTCCAGCCGCCCAAACCAAACCACCCCGTCGGCTCCGCCTGCTCCCGCCTCCCATGGCTGGCTGCGCCTCCTTCGCCCTACCGTACGTATCCTACAACGTTGGCCAATCCCTCCCGCTATTCCCCCACACGTCCTGTTATTCTCCGGCGACGTCAGCCCCAACACGCACCCGCGCCCGAACCAGTCAACCCTCGTACTCCCCTCCGCCTGCGACTGGACCGGCGCGTCTTCAATGGCTCCTATTTGTTCCGTCCGAGGCCTCGTTGTCGTCCTCCGCCTTGCGGCCTTGGTTTGCTCGCCGTGCGCGGTGCGCTACCCTCATGCATTGTCAATGTCGTCAACAGCTGAGAGGAACAAGGAGATGACTGTACGTGGAGAGGATGACAATAGGGACCCACCAGCATCATGGCAGTACGCAAGCAAGTGCCTCTATAGTACAAGCCCAAAAATATGGTTCCTCCTAATGGTTGGACACCTGGTGCTCATGCCATTGTCAACATAGTCAATAAACGAGAGAATTACACTACGAGCGGCTGACGGCAGGGACCCAGCAAGTCACGCAGTTTTTTTGAGGAACAAGTAGTTGTTATTTATACTAGTTTTAGCGACGGATCAGGGTAACAACGGGGCTGAGCGGGGGCTGTGGCCCATCTAGCCATGGTTTTATTTATGTTTACCACATCATGAGCCCAGTTGTGTTTTTTTCTTGCTGAAAATGGCTAGCCCAGTTCTATTTTTTAAGAAATACCCAAAAAAGGCTTACTTGCTTTATCGGCCCTGCAGGGCTGCAAATCTTTCAAGACGAGGAGAGTTTCATTCGGTTTGTGTCACATCCCTAGCTAGTCACTGCTTGTCCTTGCATCAATCATCTTGCATCATGTTCAAATTTATGAAAGTTGAATTGGGGAAAGTGGAAAGCCTCAGAAATCATTTCTAAAAATGATCAACATTAAAAATTGCTTCAAATAAACCCAAGAAAATGTTCATGTTCATTTATGAAAATATTGGCAATAGGTAAAATTCAAACCAATATTTTTGGAATCTCAGAAATACTTATTTTGGGACTTTGAATTAAATTAGTAAATATTTGGATTGGATTTATATTTACTATATATTAACTATAAGTCCAGAAATTCTGAAACTCCATGTGTGACTTTGGTTCTATCCTTTTGATCCACATGCAAATTTTCAGAAGCTTATAAATTGATTTGGTATTTAAATCAAATCAAAACAAAGTGCAAATAATAGAAAAAAAGAAAAGAAAGGAACTTACCTGGCAAAGCCCACCTAGCCGGGTACTGTAGCAGCCAGCTGGGCAAAGCCAGCCCAGCCCACCAAGGGCTCCTCCCTGTCGTCTTCCACCTCCTGCCAGTAGGTAGGAGGGCGTGTGGCCGCCGTGCACGCACACGCGCCCCGGCCACCTCCTGCTTGCCACTCCCCCTCGTCGCCCTGGACCTCCCTCGCGACGCCATGCACCCCTTGGGCCTCCCTCACTCTCTCCCGTGCTTCTCCCCCCTCCTCTGCTCTCTCCCGCGCCACACCCGAGCGCGCCCGTCACCGCCGTTCGCTGCCACCACGGCCACCAACCACCCCTCGCCCTGCCGATGAGTCCAGAAGCTCCGCCGCGTCGCCCTCGACCTCCTCGCTGAGCTACGCAACGCCGAATGCCCTGAAGCCTCGTCAACGCCGCCGTTTTCGACCACAGTTGCCGGAGATCCCCGTCGTCGTTTCGCCGGACCCCGTGCCTCCCCTGCCTCGTCAGAAGCACCAGAAGAACCGCGGTGAGCCGTTGTACCGTTCTCCCCATGAACCGTCGCCTATTTCGCTCTCTAACCGCATCAGCCACCGGAGCCGAATGCTCCCCACCGCCAGCCATGTCGCCGCCGCGGTTACAACACTCGCACATCACACCAGAGCACATAGGCGTGCTCAGCTCATCCTCGGGAAGCCGCAGAACCCACCGGTTCATCTCGAAACGCACCGCAGCGCCTAACCCGCCGATGCCCGAGGTCCGGCCGCCGCCTCGCTCGCCGCAGTTGCCGCTACCGGCCACCCCAGACGCATCCGCAGCCACCGCTGGACGCGCCGCGTTGCGGCCGTTCCAACGAGACCAGTCGCGCGCTCTCCCGACGACGGAGTTGTCTGGACGGCAAACGCCGCCGTGCTCCAGTTATCGCCGGCACTAAACCAACAATGTGGCCACTTAATTAGGGCTTAAACACCCCGGTAATCACCCCCTAGTGCCACTGCCATGTGGGCCCCGGTGCCAAAATTAATTAGTTTAATTTCTGTTTAGATTAGTGCTAACCCAGTGGGACCCACGCGTCAGAGTTGACTGTGCTGACGTGTCTGTTGACCGGACCCACCTGGCATTGAGCCTAGGATGCACTCGGTCACTGACCAGTGGACCCCACTAGTCAGGTTTGACCAGGACCAGCCCTGTTGACTTGCTGACATCACCCTGACGTCAGGCTGATGCAGTAATTACTTTCTGGAATTTGGAAATAAATCAGAAATGATTTATTATTTTCAGAAAATACCCAAAACTTCTAAAAATCATAGAAAATCAACCGTAGCTTAGAATGAAATAATTTATATATGAAAAATGATTAGAAAAATCCAAAGAATCTGTTTATGGCATTTTCATGCATGTTAGAGCAACTTATATCCTCTGTTTAGGACAATTCAATTAAATGGCATTTAAGAAAGCACATATGGAGTTTGAATTTGAACCTAGTGTTCAAACCAACTCCATTTAACTTGTTGCTAGTTACATTAGGCCAATCAACAACATATTGCCATGTCACATTCATGCATCATATTGTTGCATTGCATTGATTGTGTCCTTCTCTGTTTGCCGGTAACCGTCCCCTCTCAGTCGACGATGTTTCTGAGGTTGATCGATGACACCGATGAAGAACTATATTATCTTCAGAAGTGCCAGGCAAGCAAAACCTCCTTGTTCATTCCGATACAATTCCACTCTCTCGCTCCTGCTCCCTTTTACTGCATTAGTACAACAACGATTCAAGTGTTAGATGCTACGGTAGTTGAACCCCCTTTCCTCTGCATGACCTGTCATTGCCATAGTAAATAGATGAAACCCACTAGCATGAGTAGGAGTTGTTTGAGCCCTGATGTGCCTACTCATTCATGCATGTTTGTCATGCCTGCTACTTCTTAGAGTTGAGTCGGGTCTGATTCATCAGGGATGAATTGGAAAGTTGAGAACATGTCCTACTGTGTGTGAGCTAAGTGTGTTGAACACGATTTGGTAAAGGTATCGATGAGAGACCATGTAGGAGTACATGGTGGGTTGTTTCATTGGAACCGTCCTTAAGCACCGAGATCTGTATGTGTGATTTAAGAACCAACTACTACCACACATTGGGCCCGAAACCAATGGACCCTCTCGGCTTCTTAACCACCCTAGTTCTCTGTCCAGGAGTTGCAACTAGTTTCTGGTGTTTATAGGATATGTGTTGGCGGTCGTGCGTAGCGCTGACACTATGGGTGGGCTATGATGCGGTAGATACATCGTGGTCGGGCATGCCGGACGCCCGTTTGGTGTCTCGGAACCCTGTACACATCATCCGGGGCCGTATGTGGAAACCTTGGCCGGACTCCCTCCGGATGGAACCTGGATAGGTGATAAACCTGGACTAGAGACTTGAGTGTTTAGGTAGGCCGTGGCCGACACCCTCGTTGGGCTTCCGCTTGAAGGTTGCCGAGTACATGTCGTGTAAACAGCGGTAAGTGGTGAGAGCGTGTGTGAAGAAGTACATCCCTGCAGGTTTAACATCATCTATTCAAATAGCTGTGTCCGCGGTAAAGGACTGCTTGGTTGCCTATACCGTTCATAGACAAGTGAAAGTGGATACCCTAAAACTCGCAAGATAAGCGTGAGTGCTATGGATGTCCTTCTCGTAGGGAGATGGGAGCGGATCCATAGTGGTGTATTGATATGGTGAATATGTGGACTCGTGTGCGCCACCTCAAAAGAGTTACTTGCAGTCGTAGTTTAAGATAGCCACCGAGTCAAAGCTGGCTTGCTGCAGTTAAACTCCACCACCCCCTTCGTTGATACCGATGCATATGTAGTTAGTTCTGATGTAAGTCTTGCTGGGTACATTTGTACTCACGTTTGCCTATTTTATGTTTTGCAGGGAGATGTCAGTCTCGCTAGTAGTTCCGTGTGGACTTCGGTGTTTAGCTTGATACCTTAGCTACGGTCTTGTGCCCTCGGCAGGATCTGGTAGATAGTCAGGCTTCTCAGCCTTTTTCATTTGTAGATGTATGTACCCAGACATGTTAAGCTTCCGCATGTGCTTTGATTTGTATGCTCTGAATGATGGGTCATGAGACCCATGTTTGTAATATCTCGCTCCTCGGAGGCTAATGAATAAATACTTTGAGTCGTAGAGTCTTGTTGTGATGCCATGTTGTATTTACACATATCGAGCATATTGTGTGTATGATTGAAATGCTTGGTATGTGTGGGATCCGACAACCTAGTTGTTTATCCTTGGTAGCCTCTCTTATGGGGAAATGTAGTCTTGTGCTTCCATGAGCCATAGTAGTCTGCTACAGCCCGGTTCACCGGAGTCGTGCTAGCCCAGCACTACTGCTCCGGAACACTTGACTGGCCGGCATGTGATTCACTTCATTCCTGTGTCTGTCCCTTCGGGGAAATGTCACGCGGTGACATCCGGAGTCCTGCCTAGCCTGCTACAGCCCGGGTTCCCGGAGTCCTGTTAGCCCAGTGCTACAGCCTGGATTCGCACGCTGCTGACCGACATGCTCGATGTTGATTCATGTATGTCTGTCCCCATAAGTTAGTGCCACTTTGGGTTTACGACTAGTCATGTCGGCCCGGGTTCTCTGTCATATGGATGCTAGCGACACTATCATATACGTGAGCCAAAAGGCGCAAACGGTCCCGGGCCATGGTAAGGCGACACCCGTGGGAATACCGTGCGTGAGGCCGCAAAGTGATATGAGGTGTTACAGGCTAGATCGGTGTGACTTAGAATCGGGGTCCTGACAGCTTTGGTATCAGAGCCTGACTGCTTGTAGGATTACCAAGCCAAACTGGTCGAAGTTGAGTCTAGAAATGCTTTAGTTATATAAGGGAATTGATTGTGGAAGGGAACGTAAGGCTCTTTTTACTCCTTTACCTTATGCCCTTCTGATCCGAGTCAACCTCTTCTTTTCTACGGGGTTAAGAAACTAGGCCTTCTCATCTATCTATCAGGATGACGTGTTACTAATCCATAGACTTATAGGATTGATGGATTCATGTCTCAGTTCAGTTTCCAGTACTTTCGTGTGTTCATAGTTGGTCTCAGAACCTTGATATTGTGATGTTGAGTGGTTATGCCACAATTTTTGCAGGATGTCTCAAATCTTTTTGAGCATTTACAGCCGTTATGCTGTCCGAGTCATCCCAGGTTTCTAAACAATCTGATGCATTTGTAAATTCCTTCTTCCCGTTTTCGATGTTCCTTTGGTCAGAATAAGCACACTAACCGGTGCATTGAGGTACTCTATTGCCTCGGTATATAGGTTGGAGCTATTATTATGACCCTAGGTGTTTTAGGGAGTCACCTAGTGATCTAGCCATGTTTTGTATCCCCATTGTGTGATTCTGGCCATTATTCTCGAAAGCATCCCGTGATGCCATGTAGTAGTAGGTATTCTATTCATGGGTTCTTGAACCCGAGATTCACCCTACTTACCTCATGTTGATAGTGTTGCTAGTTCCTTTAGGATATTAGTAACCTTTGCGATAGTCCTCGAGGTTCGTGGTACATCCTTCTTACAATTACCATGAACCATTCTTGGCAGGAGTTATTTTAAACCAAAAGGTCATGACCAGAGTGCTCTTGATGAGTTCTCCATTCTATATTGTGAATCTGCCAGTTCTACCCCTTTCTGCATGGGTTATCCGGATGAAATGTTGAGCTTCGCTCGACATACTAATCTTTGCATCCACAACTCAGAAAAACATATGTTCCTTTGGGTTGTCCCTCTTTAGTTGTATCCTGATCCCCGTCTATCAATTTGTAGTCAGGATTAGTCGTGCACTCATGTTATCGATGCCTATTACTCTTGTGGTTCATCAAGCCATTCTATTCCAGAATGACTAGGAGAAACAAACTCCAGTACCTCATCCACATCTAGAATTGGGTCAAAGCAGTTGTATTCCGCAGATCAAATGCCAATCTAGCTTTTGATTCTGTTCTACCCTGAAGTATTGCCCTCTTGATGTCAGGAATGTCATGATAATTGCATCAACTCTTATGAATTCTTGATGCAGTGATACTTCTCGTCATCATCATTCTCTCCTTGGTTCTGTGTTGTTGCAACCGGAATACCAGCAAGTGAACCATGATGTGTGAAATCAATACTCCTAGCAACTAGTTGCTTGTTAGTAAATGTACAATATTCTCATTCTTAGCGTGTTGGTTATTGACTCATCATTCTAAGATAGATTGTGCTACCTAGTCCTTATTTCCGGTGCACTCTTCGATCAATGAGTTAGGATTATTCAATCCCTTGCTTATTTAATCATATCATCTTGCTCTAAAAATCAAGATTGTTCTCGAGCTTAGTAACATAACGGTGGTTCGTGATGTTCCGAATATCTTCTCAGAAGTATTACCAGGTTGTCACCTGACCGCTATGTTGAGTTCGTGATCATGTTGGTTTTCCTCCAAACCACCCATTCTCCCAGAATCTGTGTTGGATACCCCTGAGCTAGTTGGTTAAGCTAAACAGTAACTTGGAGAGTTGGAAGATAAAAGCTTGTCTGACTTAGCTCATGTTAAGGGATATCTTTTGTGTGTGTGTGTGTTGAAGAAAGATGACATCTTCATCGATTGATCCTCGTGATCAATTGTCGGTGCTATTGTCTTAACCAATCTTTGATTTGAGTATGGGCTAGCGTCAAATCACATCAGAACCAACGATATTCGTAATGTTGTCTTACTCGTGGTTGTTCCTCGAGCATACACCATTATATCTTTTGGGTCTGACTAATGCTAACACCTTGTTCACATGATTGTGGAGTTCCATTTATATGGAAACCTGGATGAATTGTTGTTGAGCCCATCGACAACATCTTTGTCTCTTCCATGATTTGGTTGAACATTACACTAGTATTGGAAACTTTATAAGCATTATCTTCGTGTTCCGTTCATGAAGCATATGTTCAGATGAAAGGAGTGACTTCCTCTAATTCATGTGCATTTGATGCAAGTTGCCGCCATGAATTCGAGAAAGTTTGTTTTACCTCCTCTGGAATCATCCCAAGTCAGTCATGCACGTGCGAAGTATTCTATGGTCTGATAGACTGATCATCTTCATTCCATACGTATCCCTAGCACACCAAGCCACTGATTGATTTGTTCAAGAACAAGGAGTTCCTTCATAAGAGCTAGTCATGACTTATGTTAGGACTTCATTATCCTCGATGATGGTTCCCAACCTGAACTCGGTAGTGTTTTATTATAAGACTACTATGTGGCCATGCTTGTCTAGGACAGCATGTTCACATGTGTTTAGCAGGACCAGCTCATGTTTTGAAGCTTGCTATCGTAGTTCATTTTCCGAGAATCTCGCAACGTCATCTCGTTGATTTGTGTTGCAAACTTTCACTTTTCTTTCTAGATTCGATGAGTCTGGAATATCCTGACACCAACCGGATCTAAATCTCAGCCAGATATGATGGTTGGAACGTGTCCCAAGAATTATAATATTGGTCTCTTGGTAACCCGGTAACGTGGATGTCGTGGCCAACACAACTAGCCGGAAGGCCTATTATTGTAGTATCTTGTTTGAAGAAGTTGGCCACCTCCCCATAAGGATCTCGTAGAGTATATTCCAATAGTAGTTCCTTATGGATTTTTGTGTTTCTGAAGTCCGACCTTTTACTTGATGTCCTAGATACCAAACCATATCAATAAATGGGTTATGCTAGCACATCAAGGAGAACATTAGAAGCGGAGTGCTAAATGTCTCTCGGTCGATCATCCAAATTTTGATCCCTTAGCCTCGCTAAGGTGAAATCTGAGAAAGTGTTATCTTTCTTTGCATCTGCATCTTCCACCATTATTCATCATGGTAGCATGTTGTGTTGCCAGGATCCTTGAAACGGATATTGGTAAAACCTTGATGAATACGGAAATGCTCAAGTTCTTGAGAGCACGTGCAAGCACTAGGATTTTTCGTCGGCATTAATTGGGATCCGTTCTTAGTTTCTTCGACTATGCCATAACCTTTCAAACAGTGGAATATCACTCTACTGTTGGGTTTCTCCCCAGTTACTAGAATCACTCCCAACATTTGCATTTTGTTCCTAGCTTGCACCGCCATTGTGTCATCCTACTATAGACTACCCTTCTCAGTAATTACTGATCAGGATCATCTTCAAAGTGGTCCTACCACGGGTTCCATCCATTTCCGACGATAAGAAAAAAAATCATCCATTGGGTTGTCTTCAACAAGGTAGTCCACATCATCCATCCTAGTTTGAGTATGCCATTCTTCCGAACTCCCTCAAACGATCGATGCTGATTTCCTTAGGCTGGTATAAAGAGTTTCAATGATCTAGATATCAAAAGTAATTCCTTTTGCCACTTAAGGGACTAATCCTACGAGTCACCTCCTCTAAGGTGCCCCATTCTGGGATCATGGTAATTGTTTCCTCGCTACCTTGAAACCCTCATCAAATTGTTTCTTCCGTCCCTCCTAATGCATGTTTTGCCTCTCAGCTCCAGAGATGTTTCTACGTCTCACTCCATGAGTTGATCTTGAGTTGCTCGATCTTTGAGAAGATCGATTTCTGTAGAGCTTCTTTCTGTCACCATCATGCTGGACTAAGATCTCGAAGGCAAGGACATCAAGATCAATATGATGCAATGTATCAACAGCTACCAGAAGGGCAAATCGATCATGAGGATTGTGATAGTTTTGTGACCACCTTTCTCCTTACCTCACGTCTTGAATCTCCGGACGAGATTCTTGTTTAGTGGGGGTGAGTTGTCACATCCCTAGCTAGTCACTGCTTGTCCTTGCATCAATCATCTTGCATCATGTTTAAATTTATGAAACTTGAATTGGGGAAAGTGGAAAGCCTCGGAAATCATTTCTAAAAATGATCAACATTAAAAATTGCTTCAAATAAACCCAAGAAAATGTTCCGGTTCATTTCTGAAAATATTGGCAATAGGTAAAATTCAAACCAATATTTTTGGAATCTCAGAAATACTTATTTTGTGACTTTGAATTAAATCAGTAAATATTTGGATTGGATTTATATTTACTATATATTAACTATAAGTCCAGAAATTCTGAAACTCCATGTGTGACTTTGATTCTGTCCATTTGATCCACATGCAAATTTTCAGAAGCTTATAAATTGATTTGGTATTTAAATCAAATCAAAACAAACTGCAAATAATAGAAAACAAAAAAAAGAAAAGAAAGGAACTTACCTGGCAAAGCCCACCTGGCCGGGTACTGTAGCAGCCAGCTGGGCAAAGCCAGCCTAGCCCACCAGGGGCTCCTCCCTGTCGTCTTCCACCTCCTGCCAGTAGGCAGGAGGGCGTGTGGCCGCCGTGCGCGCACACGCGCCCCAGCCACCTCCTGCTTGCCGCTCCTCCTCGTCTCCCCGGACCTCCCTCGCGACGCCACGCACCCCCTGGACCTCCCTCACTCTCTCCCGTGCTTCTCCGCCTCCTCTGCTCTCTCCCACGCCACACCAGAGCGCGCCCGTCGCTGCCGTTCGCTGCCAACATGGCCATTGACTACCCCTTGCCCTGCTGATGAGTCCAGAAGCTCCGGTGCGTCGCCCTTGACCTCCTCGCTGAGCTACGCAACGCTGGATGCCCTGAAGCCTCGCCAATGCCGCCGTTTCTGACCACGGTTGCCGGAGATCCCCGTCGTCATTTCGCCGGACCCCGTGCCTCCCCTGCCTCGCCAGAAGCACCAGAAGAATCGCGGTGAGCCATTGTACTGTTCTCCCCATGAACCGTCGCCTATTTCGCTCTCTAACCGCATCAGCCACCAGAGCCGAACGCTCCCTGCCGCCGGCCATGTCACCGCCACGGTTACAACACTCGCACATCACACCAGAGCACATAGGCGTGCTCAGCTCTTCCTCGGGAAGCCGCGGAACCCACCGGTTCATCTCGAAACGCACCGTAGCGCCTAACCCGCCGATGCCCGACCTCCGGCCGCCGCCTCGCTCGCCGTAGTTGCCGCTACCAGCCACCCAGCCGCATCCGCAGCCATCGGTGGACGCACTGCATTGCGGCCATTCCAACGAGACCAGCCGCGCGCCCTCCTGACGCCGGAGTTGGCCGGACGGCGAACGCTGCCGTGCTCCAGTTATCGCCGGCACTAAACCGCCGACGTGGCCACTTAATTAGGGCCTAAAAACCCCGGCAATCACCCCCTAGTGCCACTGCCATGTGGGCCCCGGTGCCAAAATTAATTAGTTTAATTTCTGTTTAGATTAGTGCTAACCGAGCGGGACCCACGCGTCGGAGTTGACTGTGCTGGCGTGTCTGTTGACCGGACCCACCTGGCATTGAGCCTAGGATGCACTGGGTCACTGACCAGTGGACCCCACTGGTCAGGTTTGACCCGGACCAGCCCTGTTGACTTGCTGACATCACCCTGACGTCAGGCTGACGCAGTAATTACTTTTTGGAATTTTGAAATAAATCAGAAATGATTTATTATTGTCAGAAAAAACCCAAAACTTCTAAAAATCATAGAAAATCAACCATAGCTCAGAATGAAATAATTTATGTATGAAAAATGATCAGAAAAATCCAAAGAATCTGTTTATGGCATTTTCATGCATGTTAGAGCAACTTATATCCTCTATTTAGGACAATTCAAATAAATGACATTTAAGAAAGCACATATGGAGTTTGAATTTGAACCTAGTGTTCAAACTAACTCCATTTAACTTGTTGCTAGTTACATTAGGCCAATCAACAGCATATTGCCATGTCACATTCATGCATCATATTGTTGCATTGCATTGATTGTGTCCTTCTCTGTTTGCCGGTAACCCTCCCCTCTTAGTCGACGATGTTTCTGACACGTGATCGATGACACTGATGAAGAACTATATTATCTTCATAAGTGCCAGGCAAGCAAAACCCCCTTGTTCATTCCGATACAATCCCACTTTCTCGCTCCTGCTCCCTTTTACTGCATCAGTACAACAACGATTCAATTGTTACATGCTGCGGTAGTTGAACCCCCTTTCCTCTGCATGACCTGTCATTGCCACGGTAAATAGATGAAACCCACTAGCATGAGTAGGAGTTGTTTGAGCCCTGATGTGCCTACTCATTCATGCTTGTTTGGCATGCCTGCTATGCTTAGAGTTGAGTCGGGTCTGATTCATCGGGGATGAATTGGAAAGTTGTGAACCTGTCCTACTGTGTGTAACTAAGTGTGTTGAACACGATTTGGTAAAGGTATCGATGAGAGGCCATGTAGGAGTACATGGTGGGTTGTTTCATTGGAACCGTCCTTAAGCACCGAGATCTGTATGTGTTATTTAAGAACCAGCTACTACCACGCATTGGGCCCGAAACCAATGGACCCTCTCGGCTTCTTAACCACCCTAGTTCTCTGTCTAGGAGTTGCAACTAGTTTCTGGTGTTTATAGGATATGTATTGGCGGCCGTGCGTAGCGCTGACCCTAGGGGTGGGCTATGATGCGGGTAGATACACCATGGCCGGGCATGTCGGGCGCCCGTTTGGTGTCTCGGAACCCTGTACACATCGTCCGGGGCCGTACGTGGAAACCACGGCCGGACTCCCTGCGGATGGAACCTGGATAGGCGATAAACCTGGACTAGAGACTTGAGTGTTTAGGTAGGTCGTGGCCGACACCCTCGTTGGGCTTCCGCTTGAAGGTTGCCGAGTACATGTCGTGTAAACGACGGTAAGTGGTGAGAGCGTGTGTGAAGAAGTACATCCCTGGAGGGTTAACATCATCTATTTGAATAGCCGTGTCCGTGGTAAAGGACTGCTTGGTTGCCTATACAGTTCATAGACAAGTGAAAGTGGATACCCTAAAACTTGGAAGATAAGCGTGAGTGCTATGTATGGCCTTCTCGTAGGGAGACGGGAGCGGATCCATAGTGGTGTATTGATATGGTGAATATGTGGACTCGTGTGTGCCACCTCAAAAGAGTTACTTGCAGTCGTAGTTTAAGATAGACACCGAGTCAAAGCTGGCTTGCTGCAGTTAAACTCCACCACCCCCCTTTGTTGATACCGATGCATATGTAGTTAGTTCTGATGTAAGTCTTGCTGGGTACATTTGTACTCATGTTTGCCTATTTTATGTTTTGCAGAGAGACGTCTGTCTCGCTAGTAGTTCCATGTGGACTTCGACGTTTAGCTTGATACCTCAGCTACGATCTTGTGCCCTCGGCAGGATCTGGTAGATAGTCAGGCTTCTTAGCCTTTTTCATTTGTAGATGTCTGTACCCAGACATGTTAAGCTTCCGCATGTGCTTTGATTTGTATGCTCTGAATGATGGGTCATGAGACCCATGTTTGTAATATCTCGCTCCTCGGAGGCTAATGAATAAATACTTTGAGTCGTAGAGTCTTGTTGTGATGCCATGTTGTATTTACACATATCGAGCATATTGTGTGTATGATTGAAATGCTTGGTATGTGTGGGATCCGACAACCTAGTTGTTTATCCTTGGTAGCCTCTCTTATGGGGAAATGTAGTCTTGTGCTTCCATGAGCCATAGTAGTCTGCTACATCCCGGTTCACCGGAGTCCTGCTAGCCTAGCACTACTGCTCAAGAACACTTGACTGGACGGCATGTGATTCACTTCGTTCCTGTTTCTGTCCCTTCGGGGAAATATCACGCGGTGACATCCGGAGTCCTGCCTAGCCTGCTACAGCCCGGGTTCCCGGAGTCCTTTTAGTTTATATAAATTATTTTTAAAACACATCAAACCGGGAATTAATTTCAAATTTTTTTTCATTACAAGATCTTAAATTCCATTGATTTTTATGCATGGACAATTATTTGGACTTTATATTTATATAAATTATTTTCAAAATAGTTTGAATGTGAATCGATATTTCTGGATTAAAAACAATTGATCGCACCGAAATAGGCAAAATTTTGTATAGTTTTTAACCGTGGCCACAATATGGGGTGTAATGCTAACAAAAAGAAGATGGGCTTCAAAAAAATTCTTAAGTATTAGAAAATGGGTTGTATGCTTTTTTCCACAGATTTGAGGCTGACTTGTGCACCTACTACAGGTTGACACGTATGCTTTCATAAAAAAAAGGTTGACGCACACGCAACGCCCTGTCAACTTAGTCAACATACGAGAGAAGTGACTGTTGGATGTCCATCCAACGGCTGTCGTGCTTCTACAATCTCCGCTCTTCATGCTGCAGCCGCTCAAACAAGCGCTGGCGGGACTGCCTGCTCCCTCCTCCCGCGGCCGGCTATGCTGCCGCGCAGGCCCCATGGCCCCATCGTACTCCCATCGCTGGCCTAGCCATCCCTCTACTCACCCACACATGCTGTTATTCTCCGGCGACGGCTGACGAACCAGTAAACCCTCGTACTCCTCCGCGTGGGAAACAACTGTCGAGTATTCCCTGGCTCCGTGTCGTTCCCTTCCTAGGCCTCGCCGTCATCCACCGCCCTGGTGCTCACGGCGCGGCCTGGTCAACATGGTCAATGAACGACATCCATCGGAAGTGGACTATACGTGGAGAGGCTGACAACTGGGTCCACGGCTGCACGCAAGGAAATGCCTCCTTATTACGCGCAAAATAATGATTCCTCCACCTGACAGCTAGGACCCACAGGAAGGGCCTATGTATTTCGCGAAAAAAACATTCCCCCCGCTGACAGGTCAGACCCACTAGCTATATCTTCGCACACAAGAAAGTGCCTCCTTGTTACGCCCAAAAAAATGAATACCCCCCTGCTAGCTGGGACCCACCATATTGTTGGGCTGACTTGTGGGCCTACTAAGTTGACGGGGATGGAGGGCTTTGTCAACTTAGTCAATACTCTAGTGACCGTATGATGTCCATCCAACGGCCATAGTGCTTCTTCAACCTCTGGTCTTGTTGCTCCAGCCGCCCAAAGCAGCATCGGTCGTGCCGCCTGCTCCTGCCTCCCGTGGCCGGCTGTGCTACCGCGGAGGCCTCACTGCCCCCATACTACTCCCACCACTGGCCAGACCATCCCTCCACTCACCCACACCCCTTGTTATTCTGCGGTGACGGCAGCCTCACACCAGAGCCGAACCAGTGAACGCTCGTACACCTCTCCGCGTGGGCATCCACTGCCGCGTCTTGCCCGGCTCCGCGTCGTTCCCTCCCTAGGCCTTGCCATCGCCCACCGCTGTGGTGCTCTCGGCGTGGCGTGGTCAATGTGGTCAACGACCGACTTCCATCGGAAGAGTACTGTACATGGAGAGGCTGACAGCTGGGTCCACGGCAGCCGCAAGGAAGTGCCTCCTTATTACACGGAAAATAATTATTCCTCCACCTAACAGCGCGGACTCATCGGACGGGCCACCAGTATTTTGCGAAAAAAATCATTTCCCCTGACTGCTGGGACCCATCGGACGGGCCACCGTATTTCACGAAAAAAACGTTCCCCCCGCTGTCAGCTCGGACCCACCAGAAGTGCCTCCTTATTACGCACAAAAAATGAATACTCCCCCGGTGTCGGTGTCAAAACCGGCGGATCTCGGGTAGGGGGTCCCGAACTGTGCATCTAAGGTGGATGGTAACAGGAGGCAGGGAACACGATGTTTTACCCAGGCTCGGGCCCTCTTGATGGAGGTAAAATCCTACGTCCTGCTTGATTTATTCTTGATGATATGAGTATTATAAGAGTTGATCTACCACGAGATCGGAGAGGCTAAACCCTAGAAGCTAGCCTATGGTATGATTGTTGTTATTGTGTCCAACGGACTAAACCTTCCGGTTTATATAGACACCGGAGGGGGCTAGGGTTACACAGAGTCGGTTACAAGGAAGGAGATCTACATATCCATATTGCCAAGCTTGCCTTCCACGCCAAGGAGAGCCCCATCCGGACACGAGACGAAGTATTCAATCTTGTATGTTCATAGTCCAACATTCCGGCCAAAGGTTATAGTCCGGCTTTCCGGATACCCCCTAATCCAGGACTCCCTCAGTAGCCCCTAAACCAGGCTTCAATGACGATGAGTCCGGCGCGCAGTGTTGTCTTCGGTATTGCAAGGCGGGTTCCTCCTCCAATACACCACGGAAGAATCTGAATACAAGGATAGTGTCCGACCCTGCAAAATAAGTTCCACATACCACCGTAGAGAGAATAATATTTCCACAAATCTAATCTGCTAACACGTTTTGGCAACATGACATCATGCCATGGCCCGGTGATTGTTTGAACCGTTTTTTCTTTAACCAGGCCTGCCCATAACGCGAGGCGGTTTCTTGACACGTCTTGTCAAAGCAGAGATCGTGTTCCCCTTATTACGGGATTCTCATCAATACGGTCGTGGGTAACCCAACCGTGTCTAGGACTCCTAGATTTTAGGCAAGTCCCAAACGGCCATGAGGAGGACGCTTGATATTCGCCCTCTTTATATAGGGAGAAGGCTTTTATTTTTTTTCCCTCCCGTGCTCAATCGAATCCTTTAGCCGCCTCGAGTTCTAACACCCAAAGCCCAGGTCAGGTGCTTCGGACCTTCAATCATGTCCGGATCCAGCCTTCAAGGCCGGTGGATGCCTTCCTCCGTCACGGAGGAGGTCATCAAGAAGTTGAGGGAGGCCAGATACCTGATCGCCGAAATTTCGCATAGGCTGCCCACCCGAGGGCAGGCCATCCCTACTCCTGAACCCAATGAAGACGTCGTGCTCATCTCCCACTTCCTCCGAGGACTAGGCCTTACTCTGGATCCTTTCGTTAGGGGTTTGATGTTCTATTATGGGCTTGATTTCCACGATCTAGCCCCTAATTCCTTTCTCCACATCTCGACATTTATTGTCGTATGTGAGGCCTTCCTCCGCATTACCCCTCACTTCGGCCTGTGGCTCAAGACCTTTGATGTGAAGCCGAAGACGGTCGAGGGGAATTATGCAGCATGCGGGGGTGCATTAATAAGCAAGATTGCTGGAGCTCCGTGGCCAAAAGGTTCCTTTCCAGAGGTGTCCGGATTATGGCAACGGGAGTGGTTCTACGTCACCGCTCCCAGAAGTGCCAAGTGGGTAGCTTCCCCCGCCTTTCGCTCGGGCCCTCCACCACAACTGATGTCATGGATCAGCAGGGGTCTGAGCTGGGGTCCAGCCAAGGATGTGCCCATACTGTAGAGACGCATCCAGGATCTCTTTGAGGGAGATTTTAGTTTGGTTATGGTAGCGCAAGTCATGCTGGTTCGTCAAGTCCAGCCTTGCAAACGCCGGCCCCTCCGCATGTGGGAGTTCAACCCAGAAGGACCGTGTACTATTCAGAATTTCCTCGGCCTGACGCACGAGGAGATGTATAAATCATTCTTCGGACCTCAAATAGAGTGTCCGGACACTACTGAGGACGTGGGCCTGAGCACCAACCGCACCGCGGCCCAAGTAAGTAATTCTCTAGCCGAACACATTATCTTTCATTTATCATGACGTCATTCTGAAGAATCGCTTTTTAACCAGGACTGGATAACAAAGGCGAAGATGATCTGGTGTTTGGCCCCCCTTCCTGAAGGCTTGGAAAATCCGGTGCTGGAGAAGTTGCTCGAGCCAGCACCTTGCCCGGTGCCCTCAAAGGAAGATGGACGGGGGAATAAAGAGGGCGAAAGCGGGCCTCCGCCGCTACCTATTCCGGCCGAGGGAACGAGCGCCTCTGTGAGGGAGGATAACCAAGGGGAGGAATCTGACATTCTCTCACCCCGGGGAAGGAAGAGGACTACCTCTGAAGATCCGGAACCCAAGGTTTCCAAACGGGAGAAGAAATCTCCACTAGAGGGTCCTGCCTTGGAGGGTGCTCTTGCGGCACAAAGTCCGCGCGGAGATCAGCCCGCTAACGAGCTGTAAGTAATCAAAAAGTACTTTAATAGTGAAGATATACTACCTTACCTCTGAGGAAAATAACTGAAGCATTTATCTTGCAGTTCGGATGAGCTCGTCTTCGGGGGATCTTCTTCCGGAGATGATGGAGAGCGAAACGCCTCCCCCGGACTCCCCCGCTCAAGAAGCGGGCTACCTTGAAGTGTCGTCATGGAAGGCCTCGCCGGATCAGGTGAGGCTAAAAGATAATCCTATGGTCGCCCGAAGTCCGCAGTATCCGGCTCTTGAAGAGAGCAACCAAAAGAATCAGGAAAAATCTGGTATGCGGTCGGACGCACTGAGGTATCTTCTAGAGCAAGCAACTATCTCAGAAGAACACCGTACACTGATGGGTACGGTGATTGAAAGGATTTCGTCCGCCGAAAGTGGGTTGCATGAAGCCTTTATGAGTCTACTGACGGGTTTTGAGGTATGTGAAATGATATACATTTGTGATAGTACCGCACATATTTAGGTGTGCCATGTGTAGATAGTAGCCCCTAAGACTCTGGTTGTCGTCGAGAACGGCGGCAAACAGAGGATCGTAGTCCCAGGTAATAACCAGACCGCCTTCATGTGCAGGTGGTTGAAACTCCGGTGGCTAGCCGGACTTATGGGTTTGCCGAACTAAAGCGACAACTGGATGCGGCGGATGCCGACATCGAGCTTGTTAACAAGTGGCTCGATGAGGCACAGGGTAGGTGATTTTTCTGGTGAATGTCACATAGTAAGAGCAGCGTGATGCCAGTATCTTTAATATGTTGTGACTACAGATGGAGCTGCCACCGTGGAGACCCTTCGGGCGGAGCTTGCCCGAGCCAAGGAGCAAGCAAGGAGTAATAATGCGGCCGCTTTGAAGGCGGCCGAAGAGTTAAGAGCCGAGAAGGCTGTGCATAGCGAGACCAAAGAAAAAATGGCCAAGATGACTATAAAGTTGAAAGACACCACCAACCGCTGCCAGCTTCTTGAAGAAGAAAACCGGGCGAAGGCGATGGACCTGGAAAAGGCCACGATGGCGACCAAAGACACCCGCTATGCAATGAGAGCAAAGAAGGAGGAACTGCGTGAAGCCGGGGATATTGTGGCTGGGAAGCCCTTTATGCTGCGGAGGAAGTTTGGAGATCCTCGGTATGCCCCTCTGGATCGGCTGTGGAGTTCGGCAGACGCATATCTGGACTTGGCGACGAGCGCTATCGATGCGGCCGAATACTTCCGAGATCAAACAAATCGTGAAGTGGACACGCTGTTCTGGTCGCAATTTAACGTTCCAGAGCGTCCGCTTCCATTGACTGATCAGCTTGCCGAATGGCCGAGCTGAATAGATTGTCCGGACTCGCCATGAGGTCTGTTGTAGATCATCTGTGGCCAGATAGGACAAAGCCGAACAGTTATTTTAGCTTGGTGCAGCAGTTCCTTGATGCGTTGCCGCGCATTAATGCGATGAAGAGGTCGGCATGCATAGAAGGCTCGCGGATGGCCCTTGCCCGTGTCAAGACATACAGGGTGGAGATGGATGCCACCACTGTTGCGGCGCAGGGTTCGACCATAGGCCGAGTGGCTGTCGAGTACTAGTTTGAAGAAGTTCTTGAAGGCGCTCGTTCGATAGAGGCCCAGTGCTCGAAGAATATTATGTTTGAGTGACATGTATTCCCATTGTAAAAACAATGTTTTATTGAATTTATCAAGGCTGTATTTATACTTTTGCCCAAAAGTAATATGATGCCTCATGTGCGGCCGTTTACATATATATATGTATATAACCTGAAAGATTGCAGTCGTCGGCTTTAGCCCCCATGCATATAATGCGGGGGTGTTCGCAGAAGACGCGTTTTCACACTTAATCAAACGTCTTGGTCCTATTAAGGAGGTGATAGCGCAGCGAACTAGGCAACCGGACTATACTGCTTTAACACTTTCACTTAGCCAGAGGAGTTTGATAGTGGGGCTACTATATAGCCCCTGGTGGCTCCGCACTCGTCCGAATTTGGGGTGCGTACATGCCTGGCTGGGAAACAGCCCTTCGTTTAGGCGGAGGAATCCCGAAGATTCCGATAGGTCATCGAGTGGTTGACCAGTCTCACGCTATATCGTGACAGTCAGTTTTCGGCTTCTCTACTAAGGTGCTCCTCCAGATGAACCAGGGCACAATCGTAGTAGTTCTCTTGGTGCCGCCTTAGCCGATAGAGTGGAACATAAGGCAGCAAAACACAGGAGCCGAGCAAACCCAACATTTGACCAAAGACATGATTCGGAGCTGATGCATATAAGGCCAAACTCGCGACGCCGAACACTCCCTAAGGTATTCGGTCTTTATGGTGTAAACCGGGCCTAAACAATGCCCTTTGTAAGAAGCCCCTGGTGTCCAGATACGTGCAATATTCCGACGTGGCCACATGCCAAGACGTCAGCATCCTTCTCAATAGTACTGAGAATCCGAGGGATGTGTATCAACAAGAGACAGTAAGAAAGGTTTACGCAGGGTCTTAATCTAAAAAGAATCCTTGGAACGGGACCTTGCTGCACGTCTACGCCTGTGTCTCCGTTGTGCCGTATCTTGGATGGGTGTAGCATGATGGTCATCTGTAAAAGAGAGGAACTTAGGTGAAAAGTTGTCGTGCAAAAAGGTAGGTTATATTAAAGAAACCATGTACAATTCAAGATGAGCGAAAATTGCCACTTGTTTACGCGCGTGGAGCCCCTTGTTTTTATAACAGGGGTGTGGCCGTCGAACCTGTGTGGATTTCATATAGCTGCGCCGGACTCGTCTGACTGTGTCCGTGGTCTTGACGACCTATCAAATGCTTTAGTTGGTGAGGCCGTTTTAGTGTGCGGCCGCCAAGGCAGTCGCACTCTCTTCGGCGTGCAAGGATCGCTCAATATTTCCACTTACTGTAATGATGCCACGTGGATCGGGCATCTTAAGCATGAGGGAAGCATAATGCGGTATTGCGTTGAAGCGAGCGAAAGCTTCGCGTCCGAGTAGTGCTTGATAGCCACTTTGGAACGGAGCAATGTGGAAGATTAAATTTTCACTACGGAAGTTATCGGGGAAGCCGAATATAACCTCTAGTAGCAGGGAGCTCGTGCAATGAGCCCTTGAGCCTGGCGTTACTCCTCTAATGGTAGTATTGCTGTGGTGAATTTTTGTTGGGTCTATCCCCATTTTGTGGACTGTGTCCTCATATATCAGGTTTATACTGCTGCCACTGTCCATCAGGACTCGTGTGAAGAGGTATCCGTCAATTATTGGGTCTAATACCAAGGCAGCCCATCCTGCACGCCGGATACTTGCTGAGTAATCCCGATGGTCGGAAGTGATCGGTTGAGATGACCAATGGCAGGACTCCTCGGTGATAGGGCCTTGGGCATATCTCTCTGGGAGTGCCGCTTTGTTTCTCCCCTTGATCACGTGTAACACGTTTACTGTTTTGACTTCTGGTGGAAATTTCTTTTGTTCCCCAGTGTCTTGCTTGAGAGGCTCATCCTCGTCTTCACTTGGTGTATCCTCCCCCTTGTGTACGGCGTTGAGCTTGCCAGACTGCTTGAAGACCCAACATGCTCTGCGGGTATGATTAGCGGGTTTACCAGGGGTGCTATGGATCTGACATATTTGGTCCAGAATTTTATTTAGGCTGGACAGTTCGTCTTTGTTGCCTTTGGAGGGCGGCTTTTGCTGATCTGGCTGAGAGCTGCTGAATCCGGCGTTTACCGCCATGCTCTTTGGGTTGTCTTCTTTATTCCGGCGCTTATTTTTACTGCGTCGGGATTTCCCGTTTCCATCCATGTCTTTGGATGTATTTGGGTCGCTGGTGCTGCATCAGGCTAACCAGCTATCCTCGCCCGCGCAAAAGCGGGTCATGAGGCTTGTTAATGCTGCCATTGTTCGCGGCTTTTCTTGGCCGAGGTATCTGGCAAGCTATTCATCACAAACGCTGTGTTTGAGAGCCGCTAAGGCTTCGGCGTCCGGACAGTCGACTATTTGGTTCTTTTTAGTAAGAAACATGTTCCAAAGCTTTCGGGCTGACTCTCCGGGCTGTTGAGTTATATGACTCAAATCATCTGCATCCGGTGGTCGGACATAAGTCCCTTGAAAATTAGCCCGAAAAGCTTCTTCGTGCTCTCCCCAACTTCCGATGGAGTTTTCGGGGAGGCTTTTAAGCCAGTGCTGAGCTGGCCCTTTGAGCTTGAGGGGTAAGTATTTAATGGCGTGGAGATCGTCTCCTCGAGCCATATGGATATGGAGGATGTAATCCTCGATACAGACCCCCGGGTCTGTTGTTCCGTCATATGCCTCTATGTTTACAGGTTTGAATCCCTCTGGAAATTCATGGTCCAGCACCTGGTCGGTGAAACATAGGGGGTGTGCGGCACCCATGTATTTGGGTGTACCGTTGTGTTCGGATATTTGTTGTGTTGCATTGCTTGCAAGAGCGTGCTTTCTTGGCCCGTAGATAGATCTGGTTGGGCCATCTCTTTGATGTGTGTCCTCGTGTGGATCACGTGTTGGCTTGTGTGCGGCGCCGTGTGCTGCTCTATGTTGGCCGTGAGGTCGTCTATCCGACCGGATGGCTGCTTTGTTTTTTGATTGGGGGGGCTGCTCTGAGGCCTCCTCATCAAATTCAGGCAGTAGCTTTCGCTTCAGGTAGCTCTTTGTGTGGCGACTGCCTCCATATTTGTCTTCGGTGTTGAGTACTTTGCTCCATCTGATTCTAAGTGCATCTTCCGCAGTCTTCAGCTTCCACTTTTGCTTTTTCAGGCTACGCGCAGTGGTGACGAGCCTTTTATGGAGGTTCTTCTGCTCCAGGAACTTGTCTGGCGTGAGGTCATCCGGACTGTTATCATCGCTGGGGACGGGTTGTTTGGTTTGATTATCCAAATTGCCTTGTTCGGACGGTTGCTCGATGCCATGTTTGTCATCCGCCGGCTCGCCCTGCTCTATGGCTGGGTCTGTATGACCGCTATTTCTGTCAAGGCGGGGTTCGGAGCGGTGCTTGCGCTGCCGCTTTGACTGCTTTTCGAGGGAACGATCCTTCGCTGCGTCCTCCCGTTCCTCGTCGTCATTTCCTTTGGGTGTGTCCACCATATATACATCGTGAGATGAGGCGCTAGTTCCTGTTCGTCTCCTACATCGTCGTCCATACCGTTGATGTCTTCGGAGTCGAAGTCGAGCATGTCGGTCAAATCATCGACAGTGGCTATGAAGTGGGTGGTGGGTGGGTGTCAAATTTCTTTGTCGTCCGCATCCCAATCCTGCCGGTCACTATCCGGCCAGGACTCTCTTGATAAGGAGAGAGACCTTAGTGAGTTCAGTATGTCGCCGAAGGGCGAGTGCTGAAAGATATCCGCGGTGGTGAACTCCATGATCGGCGCCCAATCGGATTCGATTGGCAGGGGCGCGG
This sequence comes from Triticum urartu, assembly GCF_003073215.2. NCBI lineage: Eukaryota > Viridiplantae > Streptophyta > Magnoliopsida > Poales > Poaceae > Triticum > Triticum urartu. The sequence continues at coordinate 476,287,928 of NC_053023.1, forward strand.
ATGGTTCAGAGTCCGGAGGAGAGTCCGGAGGAGAGTCTGGCGATGGGGAGTCACGGGCCTCGCGAAGGATAAGGTTGGTGTTCGGTTCGATCTCCATTGAGGCTGATGCCTCCGCGGCGGGGTCTAACCACCCGCCTTCGGATGGCACAGTTGGCTCCGAATTAAAGGTCGGAGCGGCTGCAGGTGCGGTCTCCAGGACACTGTTCGGTGGTAGAGCTAAATCATGCCCATCGTGACAGTGCGACGCACTCGGCAGGGGCTCGAATCCGTCGAAGATCAAGTCTCCGCGGATATCGGCCGTGTAGTTTAGGCTTCCAAACCTGACCTGATGGTCAGGGGCGTAGCTTTCAATCTGTTCTAGATGGCCAAGCGAATTGGCCCGCAGAGCAAAGCCGCCAAATACAAAAATCTGTCCTGGAGAAAAGTCTCACCCTAGACTGCATCGTTAAGGATGATCGAAGGAGCCATCAAGCCTGATGATGACGACACAGAGGAACTCTCAATGAAAGCACCAATGTCGATGTCAAAACCGGCGGATCTCGGGTAGGGGGTCCCGAACTATGCGTCTAAGGCGGATGGTAACAGGAGGCAGGGAACATGATGTTTTACCCAGGTCCGGGCCCTCTTGATGGAGGTAAAACCCTACGTCCTGCTTGATTTATTCTTGATGATATGAGTATTACAAGAGTTGATCTACCACGAGATCGGAGAGGCTAAACCCTAGAAGCTAGCCTATGGTATGATTGTTGTTATTGTGTCCTACGGACTAAACCCTCCGGTTTATATAGACACCGGAGGGGGCTAGGGTTACACAGAGTCGGTTACAAGGAAGGAGATCTACATATCCGTATTGCCAAGCTTGCCTTTCATGCCAAGGAGAGTCCCATCCGGACAGGGGACGAAGTCTTCAATATTGTATCTTCATAGTCCAATAGTCCGGCCAAAGGTTATAGTCTGGCTGTCCGGATACCCCCTAATCTAGGACTCCCTCACCTGGCTAGCTGGGACCCACCTGGGTGGGAGGCTGACTTGTGGGCCCACTAAGTTGACGGGGACGAAGGGCTTTGTCAACTTAGTCAATATGAACAATTCTAGCTCCAGTGACCGTACGATGTCCATCCAAAAGCCGTAGTGCTTCTTCAACCTCTGGTCTTCTTGCTCCAGCCGCCCAAAGCAGCGTCGGTCGTGCCGCATGCTCCTGCCTCCCGTGGCCGGCTGTGCTGCCGCAGAGGCCTCACTGCCCCCTACTATTCCCCCCGCTGGCCAGGCCCTGCGGCGACGGCAGCCTCACATCGCAGCCGAACCAGTGAATCCTCGTACTCCTCTCCGCGCGGGCTTCCACTGCCGCGTCTTCCCCGGCTCCACGTCGTCCCCTTCCTACACCTCGCCGTCGTCCACCGCCATGGCGCTCTCCACGCGGCGTGGTCAACGTGGTCAAGGAACGACTTCCATTGGAAGAGTAATGTACGTGGAGAGGCTGATAGCTGGGTCCACGGCCACAACCCAGTTTTTTTGTGATTTGCCAAGTAAGTCGCTTTGTCAGGCCTTTTGGGCTACAAATCTTTCAAGACGAGGAGAGCTTTCATTCGGCTGGCCGAGAAAATGGCCCATCAGTAATGAGAAATGGGCTACATTTTTAAAACACATCAAACCGGCAATTAGTTTCAAATATCTTTTTTTCATTTCAAGATTTTAAATTACATTAATTTTTATGCGTAGAGAATTTGTTGGATTTTTATATTGATATATATTTATTTTTTAAATCAGTTCGAATGTGAGTCGAAATTTCGGGATTAAAAACAGTTCGGACCGCACCGAAATATGCAAAATTTCATATAATTTTTTAACCGTGGCCACAATATGGGCTGTAATGCTAACAAAAAGAATATGGGCTCCAAAAAAACCTTAAGAATTAGCAAATGGGCTGTAAATTATTAGAAATAATGGCAAATGGGATATATGCTGTTTTCCACAGATTTGAGGCTTTTCTAAAAAAGGTTGACACACAAGCACTGACTGTTGGATGTCCATCCTACGGCCGTCGTGCTTCTTCAATCTCTGCTCTTCCTGCTCCAGCCGCTCAAACAAGCACCGGTGGGACTGCCTGCTCCCTCCTCCCCGCGGCCGGCTGTGCTGTCGCGTAGGCCTCACTGCCCCACCGTACTCCCATCGCTGGCCTAGCCATCCCTCTACTCACCCACACCTGTTGTTATTCTCCGGCGACGGCAGACGAACCAGTAAACCCTCGTACAGTCGTACTCCCCTCCGCGTGGGAAACAACTGCCGAGTCTTCCCTGCCTCCATGTCGTCCCCTTCCTAGGCCTCGCCATTGTCCACCGCCGTGGTGCTCTCGGCGCGGCGTGGTCAATGTGGTCAACGACCGACTTACATGGGAAGAGTACTGTGCATGGAGACGCTGACAGCTGGGTCCATGGCCGCAGCAAGGAAGTGCCTCCTTATTACGTGCAAAATAATTATTCCTCCACCTGACAGCGGGGACCCGCCGAACGGGCCACCGTATTTCGCGAAAAAACGTTTCCCCCCTGACTGCTGGGACCCACCAGCTACACCTTCGCACGCAAGGAAGTGCGTCCAGGCAAAAACAAAACAAAACAATTCGCCCCCTGACTGCTGGGACCCACCAGCTACATCTTCGCATGCAAGGAAGTGCCTGACAGTCGGGACCCACCTGGTCGAAGCGTATGTAGCGTTGTCATTCTGGTCGCAAACATGTATGTACATATATACTGGTGGATGTAGAGGCGCGCACGTGTTGTAGTAGAGGCGCGTACGTGTCGTAGTAGAGGCGCGCACGTAGCATGTACACGTACGTACAGCGGCCAGGGTGCAAGAAAGAAAATACGGCCACGTATGTGTACATACGGGCGGGGTCTCGAACGCCTACTCGCGCATACGTACGGTGAGGGCTCGTTGACATGCCTGGGTCGGAACGGAGAAACAGTGTCGTGGTCGTGTTCATGGGGAGGCAACGGAATGCGTCATGTTCATGGGGAGGCAACGGAATGCGTCGTGTTCATCGGGAGGCAACGGAACGCGTGGGAGCCCACCAGCTGGGTCGGAATAGAATGTGTGGTCGTGTTCATCGGGAGGGCTTGGACAGAATAGGCGATGCAAACGAGGCCTGGCGTACCGCAGAACGGGGGAAACGGCCTTGTGTTCGACCAGCCATGTTTGAAACGGGATCCTGTTCATCGGGAGGGGTCTGGCGTACCGCAAAATGGATGAAACGGACCTTCTACGGTCGAAACGGGGGTCCTGTTGATCTGGAGGGGTGTGGCGTACCGCAAAACGGAGGAAACAGACCTCCTATGGTCGAAACGGGGGTCCTGTTGATCGGGAGGGGTGTGGCGTACCGCAAAACGGACGAAACGGACCTCCTACGGTCGAAACGGGGGTCCTGTTCATCGGGAGGGGTGTGGTGTACCGCAAAACGGGACTCCACGGGATACTATTCATCTCCACCGTCAACCTCCTCCAGCCTCCACGGGCTACCGTCGACCTCCTCCAGCCTCCACGGGCTCCTGTTCATCCAGCCTCCACCGCGCGCTACTCCACCGGCTATTGTTCAACCACCCCTCCACCGTCTACTGTTCATCCAGCCCTCCACACCACGGGGTCCTGTTCAACCACCCCTCCACGGGCACCCCTCCACCGTCTACTATTCATCCAACCCTCCACCAGACCACGGGGTCCTGTTCATCCAGAGGCAACGCCACCGCTCACTGTTCATCCAAACCCCCCGCAACGCTCACTGTTCATCCCAGAGGCAGCATCGATCGGCTTCAGTTAGAAGCAGTAGCAAAGGAATCGCTTGATCGGGTTCAGTTAACAGCCATCGATCGATCGCTCGGGTTCAGTAACGCGTAGCCTGCAGTGCAATCGCCCGGGTTCAGTTAGAGCCCAACGCCTCGCTCGGGTTCAGTTAGAGCCAATGCCTCGCACACACGCGCGTACGTGTATGAGAGAAAGGGGCATCACTCGGCCCCTGACCTCCCACCGTAACCAGGAACTCCCCGAAATTTTCCTCGCCCTCGCTTCTACCACGGTTTTTTCCGTCATGGACGGCCTAAAGAATGTCATGCAACTGCGTCTCCGGCCCGCCCATGACGAAAAGCCCATTTTCTGTCATGATTTTTTGTCATAGAAGTAGGAGCCCACCACATCTATGATGATACCTGGTTTTGTCACAATTATCGTCATAGAAGTGTCATATGTATGACAGAAATTTTTTTCGTTCGGCCCAAAATGTCACGGATGTGTCTTTTTTTGTAGTGAGGTAATAGATGGTGTGTTGATGATGAAATCCATGCTCTTGTGCTTCAAATGATAGTCTCCCCAACACTCAACTCTCTCTCATATGATTTGGATTTGTTAGAAAGAAGATTTGAGTGGAAAGCAACTTGGGGAAGGCTAGAGATCAAGATTTATGTGGTTGGAATGGAATATCTTGACCTCAACACAAGTGTAGGTGGTTCTCTCTCAGAAAATGGATGTTGGAAGTGTAGGCATGTTCTGATGGCTCTCTCATCGAATGAAGAGTGGGTGGAGGGGTATATATAGCCTCCACACAAAATCTAACCATTACACACAATTTACCAAACTCGGTGGGACCGAATCATGAAACTCGGTCGGACCAATTTGGTTCATAATGTGACCGCTAGGGTTTTCGGTGGGACCGATATGATGAACTCGGTAGGACCGATGTGCTAGGGTTAGGGTAAAGCCTCAACTAGGTTTGACCAATTACACAAACTCGGTGGGACCTATTTGGGTAATAAGCAAAACAGAGAGTTGGCCAAGCAAACTCGGTGGGACCAATTGCATACGTCGGTGGTACCAAAATTATTGCAATAGGCAACAGAGAGTTTGCAAGCCCATCAGTGAGACCGAATCGATTAGGGTTTCTGGCAGTGGCTATGTCAAGAGAACTCGGTGGCACCGGATAGAAAGTTTCGGTGGGGTCGAGTTTGACTTTTGGTTTGGGACATATGTGGATATGAGAAAGTGGTTGAGGGCTTTGGAGCATATCACTAAGCACTTTGAGAAAGAAACTCATTAAGCAACACCTCATCCCCTCTTAATAGTATTGGCTTTCCTATGGACTCAATGTGATCTTGGATCACTAAAATAGAAAATGTAGAGCCCTGAGCTTTGAGCTTGAGCCAATCCTTTGTCCTCAGCATCTTGAAGGGGTTCCACATCCTCTAGTCCATGCCACTCCATTGTTGAACTTATCTGAAACATACTAGGTAGAAGCATTAGTCCAACAAGAGATATGTTGACATTAATTACCAAAATCACCCAAGGAGCACTTGTGCTTTCAGCGCTTAAATCCTCCAGCGCTTGCTGTTGCACCAGAAAGTATGCATATGAATTCTGCAATGACTTCCTCAGTCCTTCAGCTTCCTCTCACAACATATCTGATCGATGTCTTTCAACTTGAAGTTGAGACTCAAGAAGACGAACTGATTCAGGCGGCGAGTTCGAGCTTGTGCCAGCAGTAGTGGTCAGTAACTCGAACACTACATCAAGACACGTGATACGTCTCCAACGTATCTATAAGTTTTTATTGTTCCATGATGTTATATTATCATTCTTGGATGTTTTATAATCATTTTATAGTCATTTTATATCATTTTTTGGTACTAACCTATTGACATAGTGCCAAGTGCCAGTTGCTATTTTCTGCATGTTTTTTACATCGTAGGAAATCAATATCAAACGGAGTCCAAATGTAGCAAAACTTCTTTTGAATTTTTTTGGACCAGAAGACATCCAGTGGGCCAGAGAAGCGCCTAGGGGGTGTTCCGATGGGAGCACAACCCATCTGGGGTGCCTCCCGAACCGACTCTCTGCTCTATAAATACCCCCAATATTCCATAAAGCCTAGGGGAGTCGACGAAGATCAATTCCAGCCGTCGTAGAGTCCAGAACCACCAGATCCAATCTAGACACCATCACATAGGAGTTCATCATGTCCATTGGTGCCTCTCCGATGTTGTGTGAGTAGTCTTTTGTAGACCTTCGGTTCCGTAGTTAGTAGCTAGATGGCTTCCTCTCTCTCTCTCTCTCTCTCCATTTCTTGATTCTCAATACAATGGTATCTTGGAGATCCATATGATGTAATTATTTTGCGGTGTGTTTGTTGGGATCCGATGAACTTTGAGTTTATGATCAGATCTATGTTTTTATCCATGAAAGTTATTTGAGTCCTCTTTGATCTCTTATGTGCATGATTGCTTATAGCCTCATATTTCTTCTCCGATATTTGGTTTTTTTGGCCAACTTGATCTGTTTATCTTGTAATGGGAAGAGGTGCTTTGTGATCGGTTCGATCTTACGGTGCTTGATCCGAGTGACAGAAGGGGAACTGACATGTATGTATTGTTTCTATTAACGATAACAAGATGGGGTTTATTCCTACATAAATAGATCTTGTCAACATCATGTCATCGTTCTTATTGCATTACACTCTTTCTCCATGAACTTAATACAGTAGATGCATGCTGGATAGCAGTCGATGTGTGGAGTAATAGAAGTAGATGCAGGCAGGAGCCGGTCTACTAATCTTGGACGTGATGCCTATATAATGATGATTGCCTAGATATCTTCATGATTATTTGAAGTTCTATCAATTGCCCAATGGTAATTTGTTTACCCACTGTTTGTTATTTTTCTTGAGAGAAGTCACTTGTGAAACCTACGGCCCCCGGGTCTCTTCTTTAATATATTTGCCTTTGCAACCTATTTTCCTTTGGTTTTATTTTCAGATCTATTAAACCAAAAATAAAAAAAATACCTTGCTGCAATTTATTTTATCTGATATCTATTTATCCCATCTATCATATTTTTATCATGCCCGTTTGCCAATTTCTGGCGCCATTACCCGAAAGGGATTGACAACCCCTTTTACACGTCGGGTTGCGAGTATTTGTTATTTGTGTGCTGGTGCTGTTTACGTAGTGTTGCTTGGTTCTCCTACTGGTTCGATAACCTTGGTCTCATCACTGAGGGAAATACCTACCGTCACTGTGCTGCATCATCCCTTCCTCTTTGGGGAAATACCGACGTATTCTAGCAGACATCAAAAGGAATTTCTGGCATCGTTGCCGGGGAGGCATCATCAACATCTCCCAGGTTCCTAATCACAAATCTCATCTCCTCACAATCTACATTATTTGCAATTTGCCTCTCGTTTTCCTCTCCCCCACTTCACAAAAAAATGTCATTTTATCCGCCCTCTTGTTCATTCGTCGTTTTCTTGCCGGATCTGTTTTTTAGTGCAATCTTGTTGTGTAGTCACAAAGAATCAAGAGAACACCAAGTTGTGTGATTTCTCAAATGCCAACAACAAAGATTTTATTGGCACTCCAATTGCTCCTCCCGCCACTAGTGCGAAGTCTTGTGATATTAATACCACTTTGCCAAATCTTGTTATGAAAGATCAATTTTCCGGCACTCCTAATGAGGATGCTGCGTCCCATCTTAACACACTCGTGGAATTATGCGATATGAAAAAGAAAAAATATGTGGACAATGATTTTATGAAGATGAAATTATTTCTGTTTTCTTTGTGTGGTTATGCAAAAATTTGGTTTTCTTCTTTGCCCCGCAATAGTATTGATTCTTGGAATAAGTGCAAATATGCTTTTATCACTAAGTATTCTCCTCCCGCAATAATTATTTCCCTTAGAACCCAGATCATGAATTTCAAGCAACTTGAATGAGGATGTTGCACAATCTTGGGAAAGGATGAAAATGATGCTAAGGAATTGCCTAATTCTTGGGATAAATCTTTGGATCATACCTAATTTTTATGCAGGGTTGAATTTTGTTTCTCATAATCTTTTAGATTCCGCCGCGGGTGGTACTTTTATGGAAATTACTTTTGGTGAAGCTACCAAATTTATTGATAATGTTATGGCAAATTGTTCACAATGGCATACCGAAAGAGCTCCTACTAGTAAAAAAAGTTAATTCGGTTGAAGAAATTTCTTCTTTGAGTGAAAAAGTTGATGATCTGATGAAATTGGTTGATAGTAAAAGTGCTTCTATTGATTTTAAATAGATGCCTTTGTCTACTTTGATTGAGTAAAATAGTGATGCCGTAGACGTGAATTTTATCTCGCGGAACAATTTCAATAACAATGCTTATGGAGGTAGTTTTAATCCTAGTAATTCCTCTAATAATTATGGTAATTCCTATGGAAATCCTTCTTACAATAATAATAGGAACACCTCTTATCTTGAGAATAATATTAAAGAATTTATCAACACCCAAAAAGTTTTCAATACTACAATAGAGGAAAAGTTGAATAAGATTGATGATATGTCTAGAAGTGTTGATAGAATTTCCCATGATGTAGAAAATATCAAGATGAAATTTTTTGTGCCTAAGGTTGAGGAATCAATTAAAGCTCTTTATGTTTCTATGGATGAAAGTAAGAAAAGAACCGCTATGCTTAGAGCTAGAAGAGAATTTTTAGAAAAAGCGTTTTCTAGTGATTGCTTTGATAAAAGTGATGAAGATCTTAAAATGATTGGTGTTTCTTATGTTGATTCCTTGTTTAGTAAAATTAATATTGATGATAAAGGGATTGAAGAAGAGTCAACTTTAGCTAGAAGGCGTCCTGATAATTCGGAGGGTGAAAATCTTATTGAGAAAATTGATAAAAGTGGGTTTGAATAGGTCAAAACTTTAACTAGTGATGTGCCCACTCTTTTGGATTACAAAGACTTTAATTATGATAGTTGCTCTTTGATTTATTGTATTTCTTTGTTGCAATCCATGATGAATTCACCCCATGCTTTTGAACAAAATAAAGCTTTTACTAATCATATTGCTGATGCTATGATGAAATCTTTAGAAGAAAAGTTGGAAATAGAAGTTTCAATTCCTAGAAAATTACATGATGAATGGGAACCTACTATCAAAGTCAAGATTAAAAATTATGAGTGTTTTTCTTTATGTGACTTGGGTGCTAGTGTTTCTACAATTCCGAAATCTTTATGTGGTGTGCTTAGTCTTACCGATATTGAAGAGTGTTCTTTAAATTTGCACTTGGCGGATTCTACTATTAAAAAGCCTATGGGAAGAATTAATGATGTTCTTATTCTTGCAAATAGGAATTATGTGCCCGTAGATTTTTTTGTTCTTGATATTTATTGCAACCTGTCTTGTTCAATTATTCTTGGTAGACCGTTTTTACGCACTATCAGTGCCGTGATTGATATGAAAAAGGGAAATATTAAGTTCCAATTTCCACTAAGGAAGGGTATGGAACACTTTCCTAGAACAAGAGTTGGGCCACCATATGACTCAATTATGAGGGCATCTTATGGATCTAGAACCAAAGATGACAAAACTTAGATCCTTGCTTTATGCCTAGCTAGGGGCGTGAAACAATATCGCTTGTTGGGAGGCAACCCAGTAAATGAAATTTATTTTTGCTTTTTGCTTCATGTTCTTGAGTGTTAGCACAATTATGCTACTGTTATGATGTGTTTTTTGTGTTTTAATTAGTGTTTGTGCCAAGTAAAGCCTTTAGGATCTTCTTGGGTGATAGTTGTTTGATCTTGCCGAAAAACAGAAACTTTTGTGCTCACAAAAATAAAAAAATTTAAACAGAGCATGATAAAATATAAATTCTTTTTGAAAAAGATTAATATACAAATTTCTCAGGCCATCCTAATTTTTCAGAATTTTTGGAGTTACAGAAGTATTCGAAATACCCAGATTGCTACAGACTATTCTGTTTTAGACAGATTCTATTTTCTTTGCGTTCTGTGCTAGTTTTGACGATTCTATGGTTTTCTTTGAAGAGTTTTTGCCATAGAAAAGTTGGAATACGATAGATATAATGCAAGAATAAAATATGAATTGGTTTGCAACTGCGCTTATTGTAGTGTTTTGTTTTCTTATACTAACGGATCTCATTTTGTGTGATTGAAGTTTTCAAGTTTTGGGTTATCTTACAATGGATGAAGGAATAAGGAGTAAGAAGAACCTAACCTTGGGTATGAACATGGAATCCTAAGCTATTATCCAATGAGAAGCAAGCAACTAAGCTTGGGGATGCCCCGAGTGGCATCCCCACTTTCTTCTAATGACCATCGATATTTTACTCAAAGCTATATTTTTATTCGTCACATACTATGAGTTCTGCTTGGAGCTCTTGTATGATATGAGTCTTTGCTTGTTTTGTTTTGTGTTTTTAGTCTTGATCCCTTGCTGGACACACTTGTTTGAGAGAGCCAAAATTATGCCATGACTTGTTAGAATTGCTCTCTATGCTTCACTTAAATCTTTATGAGCTATGGAATTGCTCTGGTGCTTCACTTATATCTTTTTGAGCACGTTGTGCTTTAGTATTTTTTTAAGAAATGTTCTCTTGCTTCACTTAGATTTATTTGAGAGTTAGTATTTTTTTTAAGAAATTCTCCCTTGCTTGACTTAAATTAATTTGAGAGAAAGAAACATTATGCTCATGATCTTCACTTATATTTGTTTAAGCTTATCAAAAGTAACACACAGAAATTAGTCCCAAAGTGATATATATCCATGAAGGTTATAATAAAAACTTTCATGAAGATCATTGGACAAAATAAACTTGATTCTTTGTAATAGTTTTGAGATATGATGATGTGATATGTGAGTCATGTTGATGAGTAATTATGCTTTAGTAAGAATACTGGTGTTAAGGTTTGTCATTTCCTATGCAAGCACGAAAGTCAATAGTCATGCAATAAAATTAGATCCTACTTGTGGTGCATTATTCAGTGTTAATTATGCTCAATGCTCGCTTATGAGATTATTCCTTTCTTGGTTGGTCGCTTCTCAATCTTTTGCTAGCCTTCATTTTGCACTAAGTATGATCACTACTTGTGCATCCAAAATCCTTTAAACCAGTTTTGCCACATGAGTCCACTATACCTACCTATATGCGGTATTCTTTTGCCGTTCTAAGAAAATTTGTATGTGCCATCTCTAATTTTCAAAATAAATTTCTCTTTTTGTGTGCTCGTACCGCTCACGAGGCAGTGAGGGGTGGCCAATATTTTCCAAGCTAGATGTGTTATTCTCACGATGAGTGTTTATTCACTTGTCATTGCACGAGATTAAGACAATGGTATTAGGGATGCCCAGTCCTGAAATGAAAAATGAATTTACTTTATGTTGTCAAATAATAAATTCCTTGGGACGTGTTGGTATGGAGGGCACCCGTGGATACGGTTAGCCATGGAGAGTGAAAGTATGGTTGAAAAAGGAATAAACTTTAATTTCTGTTTGGGAACCTCCTATGATATATCTAGCATGGAAAGTGTTGGGAGCTCTAAGTCGTTTTCATTGGTGGGAAACGTATGCCTCTGAAAATGTTTTTATCTCTCAATTTTTTCTTTGAGCTCTAGCACCTCTACAAATCCCTACTTTCTTCTAGGAAGGGCCTTTCTTTTACTTTATGAAATTTTTATTTTAATTTGAGTCTCCATATTCTCTTATAAAGAACCAACTAGGAGGCACTATGAAAGTACTTGAGCATTGGGTGTAGCTAATATGCGAGTGTGTTTCATGAATGGATGAATGATTGAGCATGATGGGCTAGGCATAACTTATTTTAGCGTTGGTATTTTGGAAGACATGGTTGCTTGTTGATATGCTTTAGTATTTAAGTCTCATGTGAAAACTAGACTATTGCTTTGAATCATATAAAAGTACAAACGTCCATGCTATAAATTAAAGAAAATGTGATGACATGTTAGGCAACATTCCACATCAAAAATTCTATGTTTATCATTTACCTACTCGAGGACGAGCAGGAATTAAACTTGGGGATGCTGATACGTGATACGTCCATTTTGCATCATGCTTCTATATCGATATTTATTGCATTATGGACTGTTATTTCACTTTATGTCACAATACTTATGGCTATTCTCTCTTATTTTACAAGGTTTACATAAGGAGGGAGAATGCCGGCAGCTGGAATTTTGGACTGGAAAAGGAGCAAATATTAGAGACCTATTCTGCGCAACTCCAAAAGTCCTGAAACTCCACGGAACATCTTAAAATAAATAAAGGAAAATCCTTGCCAAAGATGAAGGCCAGGGGGCCCACACCCTACTCACGAGGGTGGGGGCGCGCCCCCCCTAGGTCGCGCCCCCTACCTTGTGGACCCCCTGGTGGCTCTCCGACGCCCATCTTCTCCTATATGAGGTCTTTCGATGAGAGAAAAATCAGAAGGAACTTTTCGGGACGAGACTCCGCCGCCACGAGGCGAAACCTTGGCGGAACCAATCTAGAGCTCCGGCAGAGCTGTTCTGCCGGGGATACTTCCCTCCGGGAGGGGGAAATCATCACCAACGTCATCACCAACGCTCCTCTCATCGGGAGAGGGCAATTTCCATCAACATCTTCACCAGCACTATCTCATCTCCAAACCCTAGTTCATCTCTTGTATCCAATTCTTGTCTCAAAGTCCGGGATTGGTGCTAGTAGGTTGCTAGTAGTGTTGATTACTCCTTGTAGTTAATGTTAATTGGTTTATTTGGTGGAAGATCATATGTTTAGATCCTATATGCATATTATTACCCCTCTTATTATGAACATGAATATGCTTTGTGAGTAATTACGTTTGTTCCTGAGGACAAGGGAGAAGTCTTGCTATTAGTAGTCATGTGAATTTGGTATTTGTTTGATATTTTGATAAGATGTATGTTGTCTAGCCTCTAGTGGTGTTATGTGAACGTCGACTACATAACACTTCACCATTATTTGGGCCTAGAGGAAGGAATTGGGAAGTAATAAGTAGATGATGGGTTGCTAGAGTGACAGAAGCTTAAACCCTAGTTTATGCGTTGCTTCGTAAGAGGCTAATTTGGATCCACATGTTTCATGCTATGGTTAGGTTTACCTTAATACTTTTGTTGTAGTTGCGGATGCTTGCAATAGAGGTTAATCATAAGTGGGATGCTTGTTCAAGTAAGAACAACACCCAAGCACCGGTCCACCCGCATATCAAATTATCAAAGTATCGAACGCGAATCATATGAACGTGATGAAAACTAGCTTGACGATATTCCCATGTGTCCTCGGGAGCGCTTTTCCTATTATAAGAGTTTGTTCTGGCTTGTCCTTTGCTACAAAAAGGATTGGGCCACCTTGCTGCACTTTATTTACTTTTGTTACTTGTTGCTCGTTACAACTTATCTTATCACAAAACTATCTGTTACCACTTATTTCAGTACTTGCAGAGAATACCTTGCTGAAAACCGCTTATCATTTCCTTTTGCTCCTCGTTGGGTTCGACACTCTTACTTATTGAAAGGACTACGATAGATCCCCTATACTTGTGGGTCATCAAGACTCTTTTCTGGCGCCGTTGCCGGGGAGTGTAGCGCCTTTGGTAGGTGGAATTTGGAAAGGAAAAATTTATATAGTGTGCTGAAATTTACTGTCACTTGTTACTATGGAAAGTAATTCTCTGAGGGGCTTGTTCGGGGTATCTTCACCCCATCTAGTAGAGCAAAGAGTTGCTCCTCAACCTACTGAACCTATTGAAAATGAAACTCCTTTTGAATTTCCTTCGGGTATGATGGAAAAAGTGCTAGCTAACCCTTTTACAGGAGATGGAACAAAGCATCCTGATGAGCACTTAATATATGTGGATGAATCTTGTGGATTATTTAAGCTTGCAGGTATACCCAATGATGTTGCTAAGAAGAAGGTCTTCCCTTTATCTTTGAAGGGAGACGTATTGATATGGTATAGGCTATGTGATGATATGAGATCATGGGACTATAAAAGATTGAAGTTGGAATTTCATCAAAAGTATTACCCTATGCATCTTGTTCATCATGATCGCAGTTATATATATATAATTTCTAGCCTCACGAAGGAGAAAGCATCGCTCAAGCTTGGGGGAGGTTTAAATCAATGTTATATTCATGCCCCAATCATGAGCTCCCGAGAGAAATAATTATGCAAAGTTTTTATGCTCGGCTTTCTGATAACAATCGCACCATGCTCGATACTTCTTGTGCTGGCTCTTTTATGATGAAGACTGTTGAATTCAGATGGAATTTATTGGATAGAATTAAAAGCAACTCTGAAGATTGGGACCTCGACGAAGGTAAAGAGTCAGGTATGCACCTAAGTTTGATTGTGTTAAATCTTTTATGGACACAGATATTTTCTGTAAGTTTAGCACTAAATATGGACTTGACTCTGAGATAGTAGCTTCTTTCTGTGAATCTTTTGCTACTTATGTTGATCTCCCTAAGGAGAAGTGGTTTAAATATCATCCTCCCATAGAAGTAAAAGTAGCTGCACCTATTAAAGTTGAATAAAAGACTGTCACTGTAGCGACCAGACCTCAAACGATCCGATCTCTGTGCTCAGGTGTCATCCCTGGATCAGTAATGCTGACACCACACAGTACTCGGAGGATTTATAACAGAGTAGCAATCACACACTTATTACATCGAGTGTCTCAATAGAGAACTTATTACAATAAATATGGCTTAAGGCCATCTAATAACTATAATAGTGGAAGGCTTGGAAGATAAGTGAGCCCATCAACTCCAACGGCATCACTGAGTATAGAACCATGACCTAAAAACTCCTTAATCGTCGTCTGAAAAGTCTGCAACATTAACGTTGCAGCCCGAAACGGGTCAGCACATGGAATATGCTGGCAAAGTAACACATAGCGGAAGGCTTGGAAGATAAGTGAGCCCATCAACTCCAACGGCATCACTGAGTATAGAACCATGACCTAAAAACTCCTTAATCGTCGTCTGAAAAGTCTGCAACATTAACGTTGCAGCCCGAAACGGGTCAGCACATGGAATATGCTGGCAAAGTAACACATAGCGGAAGGCTTGGAAGATAAGTGAGCCCATCAACTCCAACGGCATCACTGAGTATAGAACCATGACCTAAAAACTCCTTAATCGTCGTCTGAAAAGTCTGCAACATTAACGTTGCAGCCCGAAACGGGTCAGCACATGGAATATGTTGGCAAAGTAACACATAGAGAGTAATGGAAAGAAACAGCTATTCTATATGCATATTTGGCTGGTGGAAAGCTCTATGGTTACAGTTTTGCGAAAAGCCATTTTTCCCTACTGCAAAGGAATAAATTTATTTAAGAGAGAAGTGCATATTTCAACCCCGAACTCTTGCCCTAGTCTAATTTACAACCCCGAACTTCAATACCGTCTAAATTACAACCCCCAAGTCTCAAAACTGGTCAGGATTCAACCCTCCCCTCCCTGTTGACCGGTTTTGACCTGGGGTGACCAGTTTTGACTAGTCAACGGATCCAATCAGCATGCCACGTCAGATTATTTTTTCAAAATTTCAAGAAAAAGTAAATAAAAATCTACAAGATCAGGAAAAAATATGAAAAAGCAAAATTTCGGAAAAAAATCGTGAAAAAAGCTAGGGAAAATAGAAAAAATGATTTTTTTTGGGTTTTTTCTGGAAATACTTTTTTTAGGAATTTGAGGTTTTGGGTTTTTTCTGGAAATTTTTTGGAAATTCTTTTTTTATTTTCCCTGTTTTTCGGAAATTGGATTTCTTATTTCTTTTCCTGGATTTTCTTCGATTTTACAGATTGTTTCCTGGGAAATTTTGCATTTTTGGCTGATGTGGCATGATGATTGGACCTGTTGACTGATCAAAACCGGTCAACCAGGTCAAAACAGGTCAACAGAGAGGGGAGGGTTGAATCCTAGCCGGTTTTGAGAGTTGGGGGTTGTAATTTAGACGGTATTGGAGTTCGGGGTTGTAAATTAGACTAGGGCAAGAGTTCGGGGTTGAAATATGCACTTCTCTCTTTATTTAACTATCATGGTGGTTGTTAAACATTGAGAATGGTTGACAGCATCCTCAACCCCAATTAAGCATCATCATTAAACAAAACCCAACAAAATTAATTTTTAGAGTAACATGTTGAGATTCACATGATAATCCAGGTACTAGATACTCAAGATGTCCATAACCGGGGACATGGCTAACCATGATTAGTTTATACACTCTGCAGAGGTTTGCGCACTTTTCCCCACAAGACTCGATTGCCTCCTTTTGGTTTCTCGCACTACATGGTGTTTGAGAAACGGATGACCGAGACATAGTCTTTCAGAAGCGCTAGCACCTTACGATGGATAGACCGTTACACCTACTTTCCCCTACATCTGCTAGTCTACACTCTAAGAGTTCGCATGACTTAATCAACTATGCTACAGCCCATAATAGCTTGTGGCTGCACACGGAAGTTTCTAGTATGAAAAATCCCATGATCCCTTTGAGCCTGGGTGGCGGTCCATAAAAACAACAGGCAATCCTGGAATACCCAGGTGCCTCAATCCACCCAGATGTGTGTTTAAGTTTCCACCTTAGATAAACCATTAATTAACAAACTCACATCTTTCATGGATATCACTCACCCAATCCACGTCTACTAGCATAGCATGGCATAATAGGCAAACGTAGAAGTAACTCCCAAAGGTTTGATAATACAACAGGTAATAGGTACTACCTCAACTACTTCCCATCCCACAGTTTAATTAGATCCTAATCATGAAATGTTTGAGGATTGATCTAATGCAATAAAACTGGGTAGTAGGAGGTATGATCAAAGTGTTACTTGCCTTGCTGATGATCCGCGAAACCTAGAGATTCGAAGTAACAGGCGGCGCACTCCGGGTATTCTATCGCAGACAAAAAAACAAGCATACAATAAGTATTCATCTAATGCACGGGTAAAACCCAAATAAGAGATCTAACCAGAAGGTTCAACTTAAGAACTCCGGTTTGCAAAAAGAATCAAATCAAGCGAAGCAACGAAAGTCAAACGGCAAAAGAAAACACGCTTCGTTTACTATTCTGGATCTAGGGAAATTTTTACAGTGGAAAAAACTAGTTTAAGTTGGTTAAGCGGATAGAGGGTTTCGAGATGAAACTCCAGGTGCTTGAATCGCCTGATTTCGATAAACGAGCGAAAAGTTATACTAAAACAAAAATCGGATTAGGAATCGCGATCAGAAAAATCGCGGATTTAATCCGAGAAAAAGAAAAACGACGAACGTTCGCTAGAACGAACGAACGGACGAACGCTCGCTAAATAAATAAACCAGAAAAACCGATCTATTTAAAAAAAACCGAAACTAAAAAAAACCGTGACCTTTTTTTTACCTCGGGAGGCGGGTTGGCAGCGGCTCCGGCGGCGGCGGCGGGCGCAGATCGAGGCGCGGCTAGGGGTAGGGGTGGCGGCGGCTCCGGTGGGCTGGGGCGGCTCGGGCAGCGGCTATTTAAAGGCTGCCCCCGGGCGGAGTCCCGCTCGGGTACGGCCCAAAGTCGGTTCGCGTTTTTTTAATTATTCTGCGTAGAAAAACAAATAAAAGAAATACTAAATGGACTCCAAAAATCCCGAAATAAATTTTCCCGAGCTTCTAAAATCAGGCCACACAAGGTGAACATTTATTTGGGGCCTAAATGCAATTTCGAAAAATGCACATTTTTCCTAAATTCAAATAAAATACCGAAAAACTCCGAAATAAAATCTTATTTGATTTTATTATTAAATAATCAATATTTCTTTATTTTGGGAAAGTCATTTTATTCCCTCTCTCATATTTTTGTAATAGAAATAATTGATGATAAAATAATTAAAATCAAATGATCCTATTCGCATAATTTGAGAAAACTCAAATATGAAAATAACGAAATCCCCAACTCTCTCCGTGGGTCCTTGAGTTGCGTGGAACTTCTAGGATCAAAACCAAAAGCAAATAAATTATGATATGCAATGATGGACTAATGTATACCATTCCAAATTGAAAATTTGGGATGTTACAAACCTACCCCCCTTAAGATGAATCTCGCCCTCGAGATTCGGGTTGGCTAGAAAATAGGTGAGGGTGGTCCTTGAGAAAATCTTCCTCTCGCTCCCAGGTGGCTTCATCCTCCGTGTGGTGGCTCCATTGAACCTTGCAAAACTTGATAACCTTGCTGCGGGTGACTCGACTGGCATACTCTAGAATCTTAACTGGTTTCTCCTCATAGGTCAAATCGTTATCCAACTGAATTGCTTCCAAAGGCACCGTGTCTCTCAAGGGTATGTCAGCCATCTCCGCGTGGCACTTCTTCAACTGAGAAACGTGGAACACATCGTGAACTCCTGACAATCCTTCAGGCAATTCCAACTTGTAGGCCACTTCTCCCATATGTTCCAATACTCGGTATGGTCCTACAAATCATGGCGCTAACTTTCCCTTAACACCAAAGCGCTTTGTTCCCTGAAGTGGAGATACTCAAAGATAAGCTCTATCTCCAACTTCGTAAACTGTCTCCTTGCGTTTAGAATCTGCATAACTCTTCTGTCTAGACTGGGCTATCTTGAGCCTATCACGAATCAATTTCACCTTCTATTCAGACTCCTTAATCAAGTCAGGTCCAAACAACTGGTGGTCTCCAACTTCATCCCGTGACAACAGTGCCCTGCACCTCCTTCCGTACAGGGCTTCGAAAGGGGCCATCTTTAAAATGGATTGATAGCTGTTTTTGTAAGAGAACTCTGCATACGGCAAATTCTCGTCCCAACTAGATCCATAATCTAGCGCACAAGCTCTCAGCATGTCCTCCAAAATCTGATTGACTCTCTCGGTCTGTCCATCTGTCTGTGGATGAAAAGCTATGCTGAACTCTAGCCTGGTACCCAAAGTTTCGTGCAACTGATTCCAGAACTTTGAGGTAAACTGGGTTCCTCTATCTGATACTATACTCCTGGGAACTCCATGTAAGCATACAATCCTGGTCATGTATATCTTTGCCAACTTAGCACTAGTGTAAGTGGTGTTTACCGGGATGAAATGAGCTACTTTCGTCAACCGATCAACTACAACCCAAATCGAGTCATAGCCTGAACGAGTCCTGGGTAATCCCGTGATAAAATCCATGCCTAACTTATCCCACTTCCATTCGGGTATCGGCAATGGCTGTAGCAATCCTGCTGGCTTCTGATGCTCTGCCTTTACTCTCTGACATACATCACAAACTGCTACATACTCCGCAATATATTTCTTTATTCCGGTCCACCAGAAAATCTCCTTCAAATCCAAATACATCTTGGTATTTCCTGGGTGAATCGAATACGGTGAATCGTGTGCCTCTTGCAGAATCAACTTCCTGATCTTCGGGTCATTGGGCACATAAACACGGTCTTCAAACCATAGGGTGTCATGCTCATCCTCACGAAATCCTTTAGCCTTTCCTTTGCTCATTTTCTCCTTTATAGAGGCAATCTCCTTGTCAGTCTTCTGAGCTTCTCTGATTCTATCCATCAAAGTTGACTGAATCTCCAATGCTGCTACATAGCCTCTCGGAACTATTTCCAAACATAGTTCATGAAGATTTTCTGCTAACTCCCTTGGTATTTCTCCCGTCATTAGTGTATTGACATGGCTTTTGCGGCTCAATGCGTCAGCTACTACATTAGCCTTTCTGGGATGGTAATGCAATCTCATATCATAATCCTTGATGAGCTCCAACCATCTCCTTTGTCTGAGGTTCAACTCCTTCTGTGTGAAAATGTACTTCAAACTCTTGTGATCCGTGTACACCTCACAATGATTTCCAATGTGGAAATGGCTCCATGTTTTCAATGCATGCACTACGGCTGCTAACTCCAAATCATGCGTAGCATAATTCAACTCGTGAGGTTTCAGTTGTCTTGAGGCATATGAAACAACTCTCCCTTCCTACATAAGCACTGCTCCAAGTCCTCGACGTGAAGCATCGCAATACACCTCATAATCCTTGGTCTGGTCTGGCAAAATCAACACTAGTGAAGTAACCAAATGTTTCTTCAACTCCTGGAAACTAGCCTCACACTCCTCAGTCCATATGAACTTGGTATCCTTCTTTAATAACTCCGTCATAGGCTTCGCAATCTTTGAGAAATTCTCAATGAATCTCCGGTAGTATCCTGTGAGTCCAAGGAAACTCCGGATCTCTCCAACTGTTGTTGGTGCCTCCCTCTTGGTCACGGTATCAACTTTAGTGGGATCTACTGATATACCTTCTCCGGATATAACGTGTCTGAGGAATCCTACTTCCTTCAACCAAAACTCACATTTGCTGAACTTGGCATACAACTGATGTTCTCTGAGCTTCTCAAGTACCAATCGCAAATGCTCCTTATGCTCCTCTTCACTTTTCGAGTAAACCAGAATATCATCAATGAACACCACGACGAACTTATCCAAGAACTCCATAAACACTTTGTTCATCATGTTCATAAAATAGGCAGTTGCGTTAGTCAGACCAAATGACATAATGGTATACTCGTACATCCCATACCTGGTGGTAAAAGCTGTCTTAGGTATATCATGTTCTCGAATCTTCAACTGGTGGTATCCTGATCGCAGATCGATCTTGGAAAATACCTTAGCTCCTTGCAATTGATCAAACAGATCATTGATCATTGGTAGTGGGTACTTGTTCTTGATAGTTACTTCATTCAATCCTCGATAATCAACCACCATCCTTAATGATCCATCCTTTTTCTCCACTAGAAGTACTGGTGATCCCCAAGGCGACAAACTTGGGCGAATGTAACCTTTATCCAGTAACTCCTTAATCTGCTTTTTAATCTCCACCAAATCCTTTGCAGGCATCCTGTATGGTATCTTTGATATTGGCCATGTGCCTGGCAATAGCTCAATCAAAAACTCAATATCTCTATCCGGTGGCATGCCTGGCAACTCTTCTGGAAATACTTCAGGGAAATCCCTTACCACTGGTACTTCCTCCTGCACAACTCCTGTTAAACAATTTACTTGAGTCCCTTTTGGCACATGTTGGGATACATACTTGTGAAGGAAATATACCCTAGAGGCAATAATAGAGTTATTATTTATTTCCTTATATCATGATAAATGTTTATTATTCATGCTAGAATTGTATTAACCGGAAACATAATACATGTGTGAATACATAGACAAACGAAGTGTCACTAGTATGCCTCTACTTGACTAGCTCATTAATCAAAGATGGTTATGTTTCCTAACCATGAACAAAGAGTTGTTATTTGATTAACGGGATCACATCATTAGGTGAATGATCTGATTGACATGACCCATTCCATTAGCTTAGCACCCGATCGTTTAGTATGTCGCTATTGCTTTCTTCATGACTTATACATGTTCCTATGACTATGAGATTATGCAACTCCCGTTTGCCGGAGGAACACTTTGTGTGCTACCAAACGTCACAACGTAAATGGGTGATTATAAAGGTGCTCTACAGGTGTCTCCAAAGGTACATGTTGGGTTGGCGTATTTCGAGATTAGGATTTGTCACTCCGATTGTCGGAGAGGTATCTCTGGGCCCTCTCGGTAATACACATCACATAAGCCTTGCAAGCATTGCAACTAATGAGTTAGTTGCGAGATGATGTATTACGGAACGAGTAAACAGACTTGCCAATAACGAGATTGAACTAGGTATTGAGATACCAACGATCGAATCTCGGGCAAGTAACATACCGATGACAAAAGGGAACAACGTATGTTGTTATGCGGTCTGACCGATAAAGATCTTCGTAGAATATGTAGGAGCCAATATGAGCATCCAGGTTCCACTATTGGTTATTGACCGGAGACGTGTCTCGGTCATGTCTACATTGTTCTCGAACCCGTAGGGTCCGCATGCTTAAGGTTTTGATGACAGTTATATTATGAGTTTATGAGTTTTGATGTACCGAAGTTAGTTCGGAGTCCCGGATGTGATCACGGACATGACGAGGAGTCTCGAAATGGTCGAGACATAAAGATTGATATATTGGACGGCTATATTCGGACACCAGAAGTGTTCCGGGTGATTTCGGAGAAAACCGGAGAGCCGGAGGGTTACCGGAACCCCCCCCCCCCGGCAGAAGTAATGGGCCATATGGGCCTTAGTGGAGAGAGAGAGGGGCTGCCAGAGGTGGGCCGCGCGCCTCCTCCCCCCTGGTCCGAATTGGACTAGGAGAGGGGGGGGCGGCGCCCCCCTTTCCCTCTCCCTCCCCACTTCTTTCCCCCTCCTAGTAGGAGTCCTACTCCTACTAGGAGGAGGACTCCTCCTGGCGCGCCTATAGGGGCCGGCCGGCCTCCTCCCCTTGCTCCTTTATATACGGGGGCAGGGGGGCACCCCTAGACCCAGAATTTGATCTTCGTGATCGTTCCTTAGCCGTGTGCGGTGCCCCCCTCCACCATATTCCACCTCGGTCATATTGTAGCGGTGCTTAGGCGAAGCCCTGCGACGGTAGTACATCAAGATCGTCACCACGCCGTCGTGCTGACGGAACTCTTCCCCGACGCTTTGCTGGATCGGAGCCCGGGGATCGTCATCGAGCTGAACGTGTGCTAGAACTCGGAGGTGCCGCAGTTTCGGTGCTTGATCGGTCGGGCCGTGGAGACGTACGACTACATCAACCAAACGCTTCCGTTGTCGATCTACAAGGGTACGTAGATCACACTCTCCCCTCTCGTTGCTATGCATCACCATGATCTTGCGTGTGCGTAGGAATTTTTTTGAAATTACTACATTCCCCAACAGTGGCATCCGAGCCTAGGTTTTATATGTTGATGTTATATGCACGAGTAGAACACAAGTGAGTTGTGGGCAATATAATTCATACTGCTTACCAGCATGTCATACTTTGGTTCGGCGGTATTGTTGGACGAAGCGGCCCGGACCGACATTACGCGTACGCTTACGCGAGGCCGGTTCTCCCGACGTGCTTTGCACATAGGTGGCTTGCGGGTGACAGTTTCTCCAACTTTAGTTGAACCGAGTGTGGCTACGCCCGGTCCTTGCGAAGGTTAAAACAGCACCAACTTGACAAACTACCATTGTGGTTTTGATGCGTAGGTAAGATTGGTTCTTGCTTAAGCCCGTAGCAGCCACGTAAAACTTGCAACAACAAAGTAGAGGACGTCTAACTTGTTTTTGCAGGGCATGTTGTGATGTGATATGGTCAAGACATGATGCTAAATTTTATTGTATGAGATGATCATGTTTTGTAACCGAGTTATCGGCAACTGGCAGGAGCCATATGGTTGTCGCTTTATTGTATGCAATGCAATCGCGCTATAATGTTTTACTTTATCACTAAGCGGTAGCGATGGTCGTGGAAGCATAAGACTGGCAAGACGACAACGATGCTATGATGGAGATCAAGGTGTCGCGCCGGTGACGATGGTGATCACGACGGTGCTTCGAAGATGGAGATCACAAGCACAAGATGATGATGGCCATATCATATCACTTATATTGATTGCATGTGATGTTTATCTTTTATGCATCTTATCTTGCTTTGATTGACGGTAGCATTATAAGATGATCTCTCACTAATTATTAAGAAGTGTTCTCCCTGAGTATGCACTGTTGCGAAAGTTCTTCATGCTGAGACACCATGTGATGATCGGGTGTGATAGGCTCTATGTTCAAATACAATGGGTGCAAAACAGTTGCACACGCGGAATACTCAGGTTATACTTAACGAGCCAAGCATATACAGATATGGCCTCGGAACACGGAGACCGAAAGGTCGAGCGTGAATCATATAGTAGATATGATCAACATAATGATGTTCACCAATGAAACTACTCCATCTCACGTGATGATCGGACATGGTTTAGTTGATTTGGATCCGTAATCACTTAGAGGATTAGAGGGATGTCTATCTAAGTGGGAGTTCTTTAAGTAAATTAATTGAACCTAAATTTATCATGAAACTTAGTACCTGATAGTATCTTGCTTGTTTATGCTTGATTGTAGATAGATGGCTCGTGCTGTTGTTCCGTTGAATTTTAATGCATTCCTTGAGAAAGCAAAGTTGAAAGATGATGGTAGCAATTACACGGACTGGGTCCGTAACTTGAGGATTATCCTCATTGCTGCACAGAAGAATTACGTCCTGGAAGCACCGCTGGGTGCCAGGCCTGCTGCTGGAGCAACATCAGATGTTATGAACGTCTGGAAGAGCAAAGCTGATGACTACTCGATAGTTCAGTGTGCCATGCTTTACGGCTTAGAATCGGGACTTCAACGACGTTTTGAACGTCATGGAGCATATGAGATGTTCCAGGAGTTGAAGTTAATATTTCAAGCAAATGCCCAGATTGAGAGATATGAAGTCTCGAATAAGTTCTATAGCTGCAAGATGGAGGAGAACAGTTTTGTCAGTGAGCATATACTCAAAATGTCTGGGTATAATAATCACTTGATTCAATTGGGAGTTAATCTTCCAGATGATTGCGTCATTGACAGAATTCTCCAATCACTGCCACCAAGCTACAAGAGCTTCGTGATGAACTATAATATGCAAGGGATGAATAAGACTATTCCCGAGCTCTTCGCAATGTTGAAAGTTGCGGAGGTAGAAATCAAGAAGGAGCATCAAGTGTTGATGGTCAACAAGACCACTAGTTTCAAGAAAAAGGGCAAAGGGAAGAAGAAGAGGAACTTCAAAAAGAACAGCAAGCAAGTTGCTACTCAAGAGAAGAAACCCAAACCTGGACCTAAGCCTGAAACTGAGTGCTTCTACTGCAAGCAGACTGGTCACTGGAAGCGGAACTGCCCCAAGTATTTGGCGGATAAGAAGGATGGCAAGGTGAACAAAGGTATATGTGATATACATGTTATTGATGTGTACCTTACTAATGCTCGCAGTAGCACATGGGTATTTGATACTGGTTCTGTTGCTAATATTTGCAACTCGAAACAGGGACTACGGATTAAGCGAAGATTGGCTAAGGACGAGGTGACGATGCGCGTGGGAAACGGTTCCAAAGTCGATGTGATCGCAGTCGGCACGCTACATCTACATCTACCTTCGGGATTAATATTAGACCTAAATAATTGTTATTTGGTGCCAGCGTTAAGCATGAACATTATATCTGGATCTTGTTTGATGCGAGACGGTTATTCATTTAAATCTGAGAATAATGGTTGTTCTATTTATATGAGTAATATCTTTTATGGTCATGCACCCTTAAAGAGTGGTCTATTTTTATTGAATCTCGATAGTAGTGACACACATATTCATAGTGTTGAAGCCAAAAGGTGCAGAGTTGATAATGATAGTGCAACTTATTTGTGGCACTGCCGTTTAGGTCATATCGGTGTAAAGCGCATGAAGAAACTCCATACTGATGGACTTTTGGAACCACTTGATTATGAATCACTTGGTACTTGCGAACCGTGCCTCGTGGGCAAGATGACTAAAACACCGTTCTCCGGTACTATGGAGAGAGCAACAGATTTGTTGGAAATCATACATACAGATGTATGTGGCCCAATGAATATTGAGGCTCGTGGCGGATACCGTTATTTTCTCACCTTCACAGATGACTTAAGCAGATATGGGTATATCTACGTAATGAAACATAAGTCTGAAACGTTTGAAAAGTTCAAAGAATTTCAGAGTGAAGTTGAAAATCATCATAACAAGAAAATAAAGTTTCTACGATCTGATCGTGGAGGAGAATATTTGAGTTACGAGTTTGGTGTACATTTGAAACAATGCGGAATAGTTTCGCAGCTCACGCCACCCGGAACACCACAGCGCAATGGTGTGTCCGAACGTCGTAATCGTACTTTACTAGATATGGTGCGATCTATGATGTCTCTTACTGATTTACCGCTATCGTTTTGGGGATACGCTCTAGAGACAGCCGCATTCACGTTAAATAGGGCACCATCAAAATCCGTTGAGACGACGCCTTATGAACTGTGGTTTGGCAAGAAACCAAAGTTGTCGTTTCTGAAAGTTTGGGGCTGCGATGCTTATGTGAAAAAGCTTCAACCTGATAAGCTCGAACCCAAATCGGAGAAATGTGTCTTCATAGGATATCCAAAGGAGACTATTGGACACACCTTCTATCACAGATCCGAAGGCAAGACTTTTGTTGCTAAGTTCGAAAACTTTCTGGAGAAGGAGTTTCTCTCAAAAGAAGTGAGTGGGAGGAAAGTAGAACTTGACGAGGTAACTATACCTGCTCCCTTATTGGAAAGTAGTGCATCACAGAAAACTGTTTCAGTGACACCTACACCAGTTAGTGAGGAAGCTAATGATGATGATCATGAAACTTCAAAACAAGATACTACTGAACCTCGTAGATCAACCAGAGTGAGATCCGCGCTAGAGTGGTACGGTAATCCTGTTCTGGAAGTCATGCTACTAGATCATAATGAACCTACCAACTATGAAGAAGCGATGGTGAGCCCAGATTCCGCAAAATGGCTTGAAGCCATGAAATTTGAGATGGGATCCATGTATGAGAACAAAGTATGGACTTTGGTTGACTTGCCCGATGATCGGCAAGCAATTGAGAATAAATGGATCTTCAAGAAGAAGACTGACGCTGACGGTAATATTACTGTCTACAAATCTCGACTTGTCGCAAAAGGTTTTCGGCAAGTTCAAGGGATTGACTACGATGAGACCTTCTCACCTGTAGCGATGCTTAAGTCTGTCCGAATCATGTTAGCAATTGCCGCATTTTATGATTATGAAATTTGGCAGATGGATGTCAAAACTGCATTCCTGAATGGATTTCTGGAAGAAGAGTTGTATATGATACAACCAGAAGGTTTTGTCGATCCAAAGGGAGCTAACAAAGTGTGCAAGCTCCAGGGATCCATTTATGGACTGGTGCAAGCCTCTCGGAGTTGGAATAAACGTTTTGATAGTGTGATCAAAGCATTTGGTTTTATACAGACTTTTGGAGAAGCCTGTATTTACAAGAAGTGAGTGGGAGCTCCGTAGCATTTCTGATATTATATGTGGATGACATATTACTAATTGGAAATGATATAAAATTTCTGGATAGCATAAAGGGATACTTGAATAAGAGTTTTTCAATGAAAGACCTCGGTGAAGCTGCTTACATATTAGGCATTAAGATCTATAGAGATAGATCAAGACGCTTAATTGGACTTTCACAAACCACATACCTTGACAAAGTTTTGAAGAAGTTCAGAATGGATCAAGCAAAGAAAGGGTTCTTGCCTGTGTTACAAGGTGTGAAGTTGAGTAAGACTCAATGCCCGACCACTGCAGAAGATAGAGAGAATATGAAAGATGTTCCCTATGCTTCAGCCATAGGCTCTATCATGTATGCAATGCTGTGTACCAGACCTGATGTGTGCCTTACTATAAGTCTAGTAGGGAGGTACCAAAGTAATCCAGGAGTGCATCACTGGACAGCGGTCAAGAACATCCTGAAATACCTGAAAAGGACTAAGGATATGTTTCTCATATATGGAGGTGACAAAGAGCTCATCGTAAAAGGTTACGTTGATGCAAGCTTTGACACTGATCCGGACGATTCTAAATCGCAAACCGGATACATGTTTACATTAAACGGTGGAGCTGTAAGTTGGTGCAGTTCTAAACAAAGCATTGTAGCGGGATCTACATGTGAAGCGGAGTACATAGCTGCTTCGGAAGCAGCAAATGAAGGAGTCTGGATGAAGGAGTTCATATCCGATCTAGGTGTCATACCTAGTGCATCGGGTCCAATGAAAATCTTTTGTGACAATACTGGTGCAATTGCCTTGGCAAAGGAATCCAGATTTCACAAGAGAACCAAGCACATCAAGAGACGCTTCAATTCCATCCGGGATCTAGTCCAGGTGGGAGACATAGAGATTTGCAAGATACATACGGATCTGAATGTTGCAGACCCGTTGACTAAGCCTCTTCCACGAGCAAAACATGATCAGCACCAAGGCTCCATGGGTGTTAGAATCATTACTGTGTAATCTAGATTATTGACTCTAGTGCAAGTGGGAGACTGAAGGAAATATGCCCTAGAGGCAATAATAAAGTTATTATTTATTTCCTTATATCATGATAAAAGTTTATTATTCATGCTAGAATTGTATTAACCGGAAACATAATACATGTGTGAATACATAGACAAACAGAGTGTCACTAGTATGCCTCTACTTGACTAGCTCGTTAACCAAAGATGGTTATGTTTCCTAACCATGAACAAAGAGTTGTTATTTGATTAACGGGATCACATCATTAGGTGAATGATCTGATTGACATGACCCATTCCATTAGCTTAGCACCCGATCGTTTAGTATGTTGCTATTGCTTTCTTCATAACTTATACATGTTCCTATGACTATAAGATTATGCAACTCCCATTTGCCGGAGGAACACTTTGTGTGCTACCAAACATCACAACGTAAATGGGTGATTATAAAGGTGCTCTACAGGTGTCTCCAAAGGTACATGTTGGGTTGGCGTATTACGAGATTAGGATTTGTCACTCCGATTGTCGGAGAGGTATCTCTGGGCCCTCTCGGTAATACACATCACATAAGCCTTGCAAGCATTGCAACTAATGAGTTAGTTGCGAGATGATGTATTACGGAACGAGTAAAGAGACTTGCCGGTAACGAGATTGAACTAGGTATTGAGATACCGACGATCGAATCTCGGGCAAGTAACATACCGATGACAAAGGGAACAACGTATGTTGTTATGCGGTCTGACCGATAAAGATCTTCGTAGAATATGTAGGAGCCAATATGAGCATCCAGGTTCCACTATTGGTTATTGACCGGAGACGTGTCTCGGTCATGTCTACATTGCTCTCGAACCCGTAGGGTCCACACGCTTAAGGTTTCGATGACAGTTATATTATGAGTTTATGAGTTTTGATGTACCGAAGTTATTTTGGAGTCCCGGATGTGATCACGGACATGACGAGGAGTCTCGAAATGGTCGATACATAAAGATTGATATATTGGACGGCTATATTCAGACACCGGAAGTGTTCCGGGTGATTTCGGAGAAAACCGGAGAGCCGGAGGGTTACCGGAACCCCCCCGGGAGAAGTAATGGGCCATATGGGCCTTAATGGAGAGAGAGGGGCTGCCAGAGGTGGGTCGTGCGCCTCCTCCCCCCTGGTCCGAATTGGACTAGGAGAGGGGGGCGGTGCCCCCCTTTCCCTCTCCCTCCCCACTTCTTTCCCCCTCCTAGTAGGAGTCCTACTCCTACTAGGAGGAGGACTCCTCCTGGCGTGCCTATAGGGGCCGGCCGGCCTCCTCCCCTTGCTCCTTTATATACGGGGGCAGGGGGGCACCCCTAGACACAGAAGTTCATCTTCGTGATCGTTCTTTAGCTGTGTGCGGTGCCCCTCTCCACCATATTCCACCTCGGTCATATTGTAGCGGTGCTTAGGCGAAGCCCTGCGACGGTAGTACATCAAGATCGTCACCACGCCGTCGTGCTGACGGAACTCTTCCCCGACGCTTTGCTGGATCGGAGCCCGGGGATTGTCATCGAGCTGAACGTGTGCTAGAACTCGGAGGTGCCGTAGTTTCGGTGCTTGATCGATCGGGCCGTGGATACGTACGACTACATCAACCAAACGCTTCCGTTGTCGATCTACAAGGGTATGTAGATCACACTCTCCCCTCTCATTGCTATGCATCACCATGATCTTGCGTGTGCGTAGGAAACTTTTTGAATTACTACGTTCCCCAACAACTTGATCCTTCTCCCTTCTGGGGTGGTAAGCAAAATTGTCTCACTGGCGCAATCGATGTTTCCTCCGTACATCGACAGCCAATCCATACCCAGAATTACATCCAATCCTTGTGATTCCAAAATGATTAAATCCGAGGGAAACACATGCCTACCTATACTCAATGGCACTTGAAAACATCCTTGACTGGCCATATACCCCGCTCCTGGTGAGCTTACTAGCATAGGTGTTCTAAGAACCTTAGTGGGCAAGTTATACTTATCCACAAATCCCCTTGATATGTATGAATGCGATGCACCAGTATCAAAAAGAACGAGTGCAGTAATTTACTTAACCAAAAACTTACCGATTACGGCATCCGGCTGCTCTTCAACCTCCTCCACGTTAACGTGGTTCGCCTGTCCCCTGTTGAAAGGGTTCGGCTTCTTCCCAGAGCTTCCATTGCCATTCTGGCCTTCAGGACATTCATTGGCATAATGTCCGGTCTTCTGGCACTTAAAGCAAGTGACTTGGCTCAGGTCCTTCTTGGCTGGGGTTGATGGGTTGGTACGGTTCTGGCCGTTGCTTCCTCCATTACCATTACCATTCTTGGTGCCGTTGTGATTGTGCGAGCTACCTCCTCCATGGGTATGCTGAAAACACGGCTTCTGCTAAGCTCCAGAATTGTACTTCCCTTGTCCATACTTCCTCTTGCGGTTCTCAATTTGCTGCTGCTTGCTTTCAATCATAAGAGCAAGGTCTACCAACTCCTGGTAGTTGTTGAAGGTTGCTACCATCAACTGCATGCTCAACTCATCATTCAGTCCTTCCAGAAACTTCTCCTACTTAGCTGCATCTGTAGCAACGTCATCTGGGGCATAACGTGCTAATTTACCAAAGTCCTCCACATACTGGCCAACTGTCCATCCTCCTTGGCACAAGTTGCGAAACTCTCGCTTCTTCATGGCCATAGCTCCTGCTGAAACATGGGCAGTACGAAAAGCCTGCTGAAACTGGTCCCATGTGACAGTGTCGACAGGGAAAGTGGCTGTGAAATTCTCCCACCATGATGCTGCGGGTCCTTCAAGCTGATGTGCGGCAAACTTCACCTTCTCCGCATCTGTGCATCCTGCTGTGGTCAACTCTCTAGCTGTCTTGCGGAGCCAATCATCTGCTACTATCGGCTCGGTGCTACTGGAAAACACCGGCGGATTCAGCCTAAGAAAACGGGCTAAGTGATCAACAGGTGGTGGTGGTGGTGGGTTGTTGTTGTTCCCCTGATTCTGATTCTAGACTAGCAACTGCATCAATGTGTTCTGCTGCTGGATCAACTGGGTGAGCTCCGGTGGAAAGGTAAATCCGGGGTCACGTCTCGGAGGCATCTGAGGGTTTAGAAAAGATGAGATTTAAGAATAGAGGGGGTCTAAAGAGAAAACACTACCCATATGCACATGAGGCAAAAGCAAACAATTCACTTCATTCAATCAAACAAGGGCATACAATCGATCTAACTATCGCAAAAGTGGTCGGACTGCTGTATTTACATGGTGGACTACTACTACTGATGAGGTGGTCTACTAGAAATATTCTTTGGTTGCAGACTCCATGATATCTGCTCCGGCTTCATCAACATAGTCATCATCGCTGTCATCTGGGTTCGAGTCGGTGTCGTCGATGATGATGTAGTCTTCCGGGCGAATTTCCTTGGGTTCTTCATCTTCATCTACTGGTGTAGGGCCTCCCATAAATATCCCGATCTTCATTGTTAGGTCGGCATTCTTATCCACCAATACTTCAATTTCTTCTTCATAATCTTCACGTGTAGCCTTGAGTTCTTCCTCCAGTTCCTTGATTCTTGTCCTTGCCTTCTTCAGGTCTATCATGTCGGCGCACATCTGGTTCTCCTGTCGTCGAATGTGCTGGTTTAACTCCTGGATAAAAGCTGCAATTGATCTATCCTTCCTGGTGCTGATCATCTCCCAGTGTTCATGTCGGCGCCCACAAATCTGGTAGATAGTATCCTTGAGATCATTGCGGTAGACTTCTCCAATGTGTCCCATGGCGATGTGAGCTGCCATGCTCTTTCCTAGACTCCAAGTTGGTGCATCAAAAGAAAACTCTATGGGCTCAGTGACTGGCATGAACGTCCTTCCTAGAACTTGAACTTGAATCATCCAGCGCACTTCTTCAGGTAAAGTGGCGTTGTAGGTTCCAGTGAAGCTTGGTACTCCTATGTTCAGGTATCTAGTGACTTCCTTCAAGTCACGTCCAAAAGGTGTATCGTCATCCGGTTGCGTGAACTTGTTCCTTGCATCCGCCATCCTAAAGAGTAGAAAAGATGAGAGGTCAGAAGAGAAGAGAATGAATAGTGATCTAGGTCTTTATCTTAGTGGTCGTGTCCTACAGTCAGCGTGTGCTCTGATACCATCTTTGTGCGACCAGACCTCAAACGACCTGATCTCTGTGCTTAGCTGTCATCCCTGGATCAGTAATGCTGACACCACACAGTACTAGGAGGATTTATAACAGAGTAGCAATCACACACTTATTACATCGAGTGTCTCAATAGAGAACTTATTACAATAAATATGGCTTAAGGCCATCTAATAACTATAACAGCGGAAGGCTTGGAAGATAAGTGAGTCCATCAACTCCAACGGCATCACTGAGTATAGAACCACGACCTAAAAACTCCTTAATCATCGTCTGAAAAGTCTTTAACGTTGCAGCTTGAAATGGGTCAGCACATGGAATATGCTGGCAACGTAACACATAGAGAGTAATGGAAAGAAACAACTATTCTATATGCATATTTGGCTGGTGGAAAGCTCCATGGTTACAGTTTTGCGAAAAGCCAATTTTTCCCTACTGGAAAGGAATAAATTTATTTAACTATCATGGTGGTTGTTAAACATTGAAAATGGTTGACAACATCCTCAATCCCAATTAAGCATCATCATTAAACAAAACCCAACAAAATTAATTTTTAGAGTAACATGTTGAGATTCACATGATAATCCAGGTACTAGATACTCAAGATGTCCATAACCGGGGACACGGCTAACCATGATTAGTTTATACACTCTGCAGAGGATTGCGCACTTTTCCCCACAAGACTCGATCGCCTCCGTTTGGTTTCTCGCACTACATGGTGTTTGAGAAACGGATGGCCGAGACATAGTCTTTCAGAAGCGCTAGCACCTTACGATGGATAGACCGTTACACCTACTTTCCCCTACATCTGCTAGTCTACCCTGTAAGAGTTCGCACAACTTAATCAACTATGCTACAGCCCATAATAGCTTGTGGCTGCACACGGAAGTTTCTAGTATGAAAAATCGCATGATCCCTTTGAGCCTGGGTGGCGGTCCATAAAAAAAACAGGCAATCCTGGAATACCCAGGAACCTCAATCCACCCAGATGTGTGTTTAAGTTGCCACCTTAGATAAACCATTAATTACCAAACTCACATCTGTCATGGATATCACTCACCCAATCCACGTCTACTAGCATAGCATGGCATAATAGGCAAACGTAGAAGTAACTCCCAAAGGTTTGATAATACAACAGGTAATAGGTACTACCTCAACTACTTCCCATCCCACAGTTTAATTAGATCCTAATCATGCAATGTTTGAGGATTGATCTAATGCAATAAAACTGGGCAGTCGGAGGTATGATCAAAGTGTTACTTGCCTTGCTGATGATCCGCGAAACCTAGAGATTCGAAGTAACAGGCGGCACACTCCGGGTATTCTATCGCAGACAAACAAACAAGCATACAATAAGTATTCATCTAATGCACGGGTAAAACTCAAATAAGAGATCTAACCAGAAGGTTCAACTTAAGAACTCCGGTTTGCAAAAAGAATCAAATCAAACGAAGCAACGAAAGTCAAACGGCAAAAGAAAACAGGCTTCGTTTACTATTCTGGATCTAGGGTAATTTTTACAGTGGCAAAAACTTGTTTAAGTTGGTTAAACGGATAGAGGGTTTCGAGACGAAACTCCAGGCGCTTGAATCGCCTGATTCCGATAAACGAGCGAAAAGTTATACTAAAACGGAAATCGGATCAGGAATCGCGTTCAGAAAAATCGCGGATTTAATCCGAGAAAAAGAAAAACGACGAACGTTCGCTAGAACGAACGAACGCTCGCTAAATAAATAAACTGGAAAACCCGATCTATTTTAAAAAAACTAAAAAAATAAAATAAAACTGTGACCTTTTTTTTACCTCGGGAGGCGGGTCGGCGGCGGCGGCGGCTCCGGCGGCGGCGGCGGCTCCGGCGGCGGCGGCGGGCGCGCGGATCGAGGCGCGGCTAGGGTTAGGGTTGGCGGCGGCTCCGGTGGGCTCGGGCGGCTCGGGCGGCGGCTATTTAAAGGCTGCCCCCGGGCGGAGTCCCGCTCGGGTACGGCCCAAAGTCGGTTCGCGTTTTTTTTTAATTATTCCGCACAGAAAAACAAATAAAAGAAATACTAAACAGACTCCAAAAATCCCGAAATAAATTTTCCCGGGCTTCTAAAATCAAGACGCACAAGGTGAACATTTATTTGGGGCCTAAATGCAATTTTGAAAAACGCACATTTTTCCTAAATTCAAATAAAATACCGAAAAACTCCGAAATAAAATCTTATTTGATTTTATTATTAAATCCTCAATATTTCTTTATTTTGGGAAAGTCATTTTATTCCCTCTCTCATATTTTTGTAATAGAAATAATTGATGATAAAATAATTAAAATCAAATGATCCTATTAGCAAAATTTGAGAAAACTCAAATATGAAAATAATGAAATCCCCAACTCTCTCCGTGAGTCCTTGAGTTGCGTGGAACTTCTAGGATCAAAACCAAAAGCAAATAAATTATGATATGCAATGATGGTCTAATGTATAACATTCCAAATTGAAAATTTGGGATGTTACAGTCACTTACAATGATCCTATTGTTCCTACTTCTTATGTAGAGAAACCACCTTTCCCTGTTAGAATAAAGGATCATGCTAAAGCTTCAACTGTTGTTCGTAAAAGCAATATTAGAACTTATACACCTCCTGAGCAAGTTAAAGTAGAACCTAATATTGCTATTGTTAAAGATCTCTTGTCTGATAATATAGATGGGCATGTTATTCAGTTCGAAGGTGAAACTGCTAGAATTGCTAAACCTTGTGCTAAAGATAAACATAGACCTGTGGTAGGCGTGCCTGTTATTTCTGTTAAAATAGGAGATCATTGTTATCATGGCTTGTGTGATATGGGTGCTAGTGCTAGTGCAATACCTATTGACTTGTACAAAGAAATTATGCGACATTGCACCTGTTGAGTTAGAAGAAATTGATGTTACTATTAAACTTGCTAATAGAGATACTATTTCACCAATGGGAATTGTTAGAGATGTTGAAGTCTTGTGTGGGATAACTAAATATCCTGCTGATTTTCTTGTTCTTGGTTCCCCACAATATAGCTTTTGTCCCATTATATTTGGTAGACCCTTCTTAAATACTGTCAATGCTACCATAGATTGCACAAAGAATGTTGTTACGGTTGGCTTGGATGATATGGTTCATGAGTTTAATTTCTCTAAATTTAGTAAACAACATCGTGAGGAAGAATTACCTAGTAAGGATGAAATTATTGGTCTTGCTTCTATTGCCGTACCTCCTAGTGATCCTTTAGAACACTATTTGCTAGACCATGAAAATGATATGTCCATGAATGAAAGAAGGGAAATACATGAAATATTCTTTAAACAGGAACCTATTCTGCAACACAATTTGCCTGTTGAAATTTTAGGGGATCCTCCTCCACCCAAGGGTGATCCCGTGTTTGAGCTTAAACCTTTGCCTGATAATCTTAAATATGCTTATCTTGATGAAAAGAAGATATATCCTGTTATTATTAGTGCTAACCTTTCAGAGCATGAAGAAGAAAGATTATTGAAAACTCCAAGGAAGCATCATGCTGCTATTGGATATACTCTTGATGATCTTAAGGGCATTAGTCCCACTCTATGTCAACATAAAATAAATTTGGAAGCAGATGTCAAACCAGTTCGTGATCCTCAATGACGTCTGAATCCTAAAATGAAAGAAGTGGTAAGAAAAGAAATACTAAAGCTTCTGGAGGCAGGTATAATCTATCCCGTTGCTGATAGTGAGTGGGCAAGTCCTGTCCATTGTGTCCCTAAGAAGGGAGGTATTACTGTTGTCCCTAATGATAAAGATGAATTGATTCCACAAAGAATTATCACAGATTATAGGATGGTAATTGATTTCCGCAAATTAAATACAGCTACTAAGAAAGATCATTACCCCTTACCTTTTATTGATCAAATGCTAGAAAGATTATGCAAACATACACACTATTGCTTTCTAGATGGTTATTCTGGTTTCTCTCAAATACCTGTGTCGGCTAGAGATCAATCAAAGACTACTTTTACATGCCCTTTTGGTACTTTTGCTTATAGACGTATGCCTTTTGGTTTATGTAATGCACCTGCTACCTTTCAAAGATGCATGATGGCTATATTCTCTGACTTTTGTGAAAAGATTTGTGAGGTTTTCATGGACGACTTTTCCGTCTATGGTTCCTCTTTTGATGATTGCTTAAGCAATCTTGATCGAGTTTTGCAGAGATGTGAAGAAACTAATCTTGTCTTGAATTGGGAAAAGTGCCACTTTATGGTTAATGAAGGTATTGTCTTGGGGCATAAAGTTTTTGAAAGAGGTATTGAAGTTGATAAAGCCAAGGTCGATGCTATTGAAAAGATGCCATGTCCCAAGGACATCAAAGGTATAAGAAGTTTCCTTGGTCACGCCGGATTTTACAGGAGGTTCATTAAGGACTTCTCAAAAAATTCTCGGCCTCTGACTAATTTATTGCAAAAAGATATACCATTTGTCTTTGATGATGATTGTGTAGAAGCATTTGAAATACTTAAGAAAGCATTAGTCTCTGCACCTGTTGTTCAGCCACCTGATTGGAATTTACCCTTTGAAATTATGTGTGATGCTAGTGATTATGCTGTAGGTGCTGTTCTAGGGAAAAGAGTTGATAAGAAATTAAATGTTATTCATTATGCTAGTAGGACTCTAGACAATGCTCAAAGAAATTATGCTACTACTGAAAAAGAGCTTTTAGCAGTTGTATTTGCTTGTGATAAGTTCAGATCTTATATTGTTGATTCTAAAGTAACTATTCAAACTGAGCATACTGCTATTAAATATATTATGGAAAAGAAAGATGCTAAACCTAGACTTATTAGATGGGTTCTCTTGCTACAAGAATTTGATTTGCATATTGTTGATAGAAAGGGGGCTGAGAACCCCGTTGCAGACAACTTGTCTAGGTTAGAAAAAATTCTTGATGACCCACTACCTATTAATGATAGCTTTCCTAATGAACAATTAAATGTTATAAGTACTTCTCGTAGTACTCCATGGTATGCTGATTATGCTAATTATATTGTTGCTAAATTTATACCACCTAGCTTCACATACCAGCAAAAGAAAAAGTTTTTCTATGATTTAAGACATTACTTTTGGGATGACCCACATCTTTATAAAGAAGGAGTAGATGGTGTTATTAGACGTTGTGTACCTGAGCATGAATAGGAACAGATCCTACGCAAGTGTCATTCCGAGTCTTATGGAGGACACCACGTTGGAGATAGAACTGCACATAAGGTATTGCAATCTGGTTTTTATTGGCCTACTCTCTTCAAGGATGCCCGTAAGTTTGTCTTGTCTTGTGATGAATGTCAAAGAATTGGTAATATTAGTAGACGTCAAGAAATGCCTATGAATTATTCTCTTGTTATTGAACCGTTTGATGTTTGGGTCTTTGATTATATGGGACCTTTTCCTGCCTCTAATGGATACACACATATTCTAGTTGCTGTTGATTACGTTACTAAGTGGGTAGAAGCTATTCGAACTAGTAGTGCTGATCATAACACTTCTATTAAAATGCTAAAAGAAGTTATTTTTCCGAGGTTTGGAGTCCCTAGATATTTAATGACTGATGGTGGTTCACACTTTATTCATGGTGCTTTCCGTAAAATGCTTGCTAAATATGACGTTAATCATAGAATTGCATCTCCTTATCACCCTCAGTCTAGTGGTCAAGTAGAGTTGAGCAATAGAGAGCTCAAATTAATTTTGCAAAAGACTGTTAATAGGTCTAGAAAGAATTGGTCCAAAAAACTTGATGATGCATTGTGGGCTTATAGAACTGCATACAAAAATCCTATGGGTATGTCTCCGTATAAAATGGTTTATGGAAAAGCATGTCACTTACCTCTCTAACTAGAACATAAGGCGTATTGGGCTATTAAAGAGCTCAACTATGATTTTAAACTTGCCGGTGAGAAGAGGTTATTTGATATTAGCTCACTTGCTGAATGGAGAACCAAGCTTATGAAAATGCCAAGTTGTTTAAAGAAAAGGTTAAAAGATGGCATGACAAAAGGATACAAAAGCGTGAGTTTAATGTAGGTGATTATGTATTGCTATACAACTCTCTTTTAAGATTTTTTGCAGGCAAACTTCTCTCTAAATGGGAAGGCCCCTATGTTATCGAAGAGGTCTATCGTTCCGGTGCCATAAAAATCAACAACTTCGAGGGCACAATCCGAAGGTGGTAAATGGTCAAAGAATTAAACATTATATCTCAGGTAATCCCATAAATGTTGAAACCAATATTATTGAAACCGTAACCCCGGAGGAATACATAAGGGACACTTTCCAGACCGTTTCAGACTCTGAAAAGGAATATGTATGTGGTACGGTAAGTAAACCGACTCCAAAACAATTTTTAAGGCAATATTTCTCCATTGTGGAATATTTAGAAAAATAGAAAAATAAGTAGCAGTCCGGGAAGGACACGAGGGCCCCATGAGGGTGGTGGGCGCGCCCTACCCCCCTGGGCGCGCCCCCTACCTCGTGAGCACAT
This sequence comes from Triticum urartu, assembly GCF_003073215.2. Classification (NCBI taxonomy): domain Eukaryota; kingdom Viridiplantae; phylum Streptophyta; class Magnoliopsida; order Poales; family Poaceae; genus Triticum; species Triticum urartu. Next base: position 476,326,435 of record NC_053023.1, read on the forward strand.
CGTGTGCCTTCCGGACTCCGTTTTCTTGCATGTTACATATTTTGGTCGGTAAAAATTCATTATATAACCTCCCGAAGGTTTTGACTCCCGTATCACGCAAACCTCCTCTGTTCTTGTTTCGAGCTGTTTTCTGTCAGGGTTTTCCAGGCTAGGCATCATGTCATCTCCCTCCTCCAACAATGGTGACAACGATGCTTGGTTAATGAAGATAGATCTAAAGAGGGAAGAACCCACGAGGGTCAACAAGGATGAAAGGATCAAGAAGGCCACGAAGGATCAAGCTCCAGCAGAAAAAGACATCCTTCAAATTGATCATAACCTTCTTACCCCAACTGAGATCGAAGCTTTCAAGATGATTGAGTTAGCTCGTGTTCAAAACAAGTATCTCACACAAGAAAATATTTTGTTGAAGGAGCATATTGTCGCACTCAAGGGCATTATTCGCAAGCTGGAGGACCTCTTATGCTCGATGTGTGATTATCCGTCACCTCCACATTCTTCACCGACAAAGGAGATATAATCACATGGGTATGGGAACTCCCCTTGGCAACTTCCAAGCTTGGGGGAGGTGCCCCGGTATCGTATCACAATCACAACTCCTATCTTTACCGTTTTTTAGTTCAATCCTATTAGTAGTATCTTGATCTAGTATAATAAAGTTTATGGCATGATCTAGTTTTGAGTTTTGCTTTATGATCTTCATTTGTAATCGAGTCCGTGAGTTATATATAATAACGATTAGTGTTGAGTCAAGGGCTTGATTATTTTTCCATGATCTTGGGTGAATAAAAGCAAAGAGAAAAATAATAAAAAGAAACAAAAAGTTCATATTGATCTTATTGAGAGTAATGACTTCACATAGAAAGAGTATGATGATTAAAAGTTGTTGGGAGTTGGCAAACATAGCTTTGTTCATTGTTGCAATTAATAGGAAGTAATAAGGAAAGATAGGTTTTCACATATAGATATATTATCATTGACATCTTTTATGATTGGGAGCAAGAGTTGATGTTGGACAAGGAAGACAACGTAATAAGTTATGTCTTTCTTATATCTGAGATAAAGTATGTTGTCATGGATCCTCTAACTTGTTGAGCTTGCCTTTCCCCCTCATGCTAGCCAAATTCTCAACACCAAGTAGAAATACAACTTGTGCTTCCAATACCCTTAAACCAGTTTTGCCATGAGAGTCCACCATATCTACCTATGGATTGAGTAAGATCCTTCAAGTAAGTTGTCATCGGTGCAAAGCAATAAAAATTGCTCTAAATATGTATGATTGATTGGTGTGGGAGAAATAAGATCTATACGATCTTTTGATGTGAAAGTAATAAAAGCGACGGACTGCATAATAAAGGTTCATATCACAAGGGGCAATATAAAGTGACGTTCTTTCGCATTGAGATTTTATGCATCCAACCATAAAAGCGCATGGCAATCTCTGCTTCCCTTTGCGAAGGGCCTATCCTTTATTATTATCTTCTACCTTATGCAAGAGTCATGGTGATCTTCACCTTTTCTTTTTCATTTTATCCTTTGGCAAGCTCAGCATGTTGGAAAGAACATGATATATATATATATATATATATATATATATATATATATATATATATCTAACTGGATGTAGGGGAGCATGAACCATTATTGTTGACATTACCCTTGAGGTAAAAGGTTGTGGGGCAAAACTATAAGCTCTTATCTTTCTCTGTGTCTGATTAAAACTCCGTAACCACAAGTATTGCATGAGTGTTAGCAATTATGGAGGACTAAATGATAGTTGAGTATGTGGACTTGCTTTTTAGCTCTGACATAGACTCTTTCCGATGTTATGATAAATTGCAATTGCTTCAATGACTGAGATTATAGTTTGTCGGAGCCCAATAAGGTTTATGATTTATACTTTTGCATTGTGAATAGATCATCACTTTAACATAAGTAATCATATGACAAAATCTATATATGTTGCTGTTAGGAGAATAATCATGATGCCTTCATGTCCGTATTTTATTTTTATCGACGCCTCTACCTCTAAACATGAGGACATATTTATTGTTATCGGCTTTTCGCTTGAGGACAAGCGAGGTCTAAGCTTGGGGGAGTTGATACATCCATTTTGCATCATGCTTTTATATCGATATTTATTGCACTATGGACTGTTATTTCACTTTATGTCACAATACTTATGGCTATTCTCTCTTATTTTACAAGGTTTACATAAGGAGGGAGAATGCCGGCAGCTGGAATTCTGGACTGGAAAAGGAGAAAATATTAGAGACCTATTCTGCGCAACTCCAAAAGTCCTGAAACTCCACGGAACATCTTAAAATAAATAAAGAAAAATCCTCGTCAAAGATGAAGGCCAGGGGGCCCACACCCTACTCACGAGGGTGGGGGCGCCCCCCTAGGGCGCGTCCCCCTACCTCGTGGGCCCCCTGGTGGCTCTCTGACGTCCATCTTCTCCTATATGAGGTCTTTCTATGAGAAAAAATCAGAAGGAACTTTTTGGCACGAGACTCCGCCGCCACGAGGTGGAACCTTGGTGTAACCAATCTAGAGCTCCGGCAGAGCTGTTCTGCCGGGGATACTTCCCTCCGGGAGGGGGAAATCATCACCATCGTCATCACCAATGCTCCTCTCATCGGGAGAGGGCAATTTCCATCAACATCTTCACCATCACCATCTCATCTCCAAACCCTAGTTCATCTCTTGTATCCAATTCTTGTCTCAAAGTCCGTGATTGGTGCTAGTAGGTTGCTAGTAGTGTTGATTACTCCTTGTAGTTGATGCTAATTGGTATATTTGGTGGAAGATCATATGTTCAGATCCTATATGCATATTATTACCCCTCTAATTATGAACATGAATATGCTTTGTGAGTAATTACGTTTGTTCCTGAGGACAAGGGAGAATTCTTGCTATTAGTAGTCATGTGAATTTGGTATTCGTTTGATATTTTGATAAGATGTATGTTGTCTAGCCTCTAGTGGTGTTATGTGAACGTCGACTACATAACACTTCACCATTATTTGGGCCTAGAGGAAGGCATTGGGAAGTAATAAGTAGATGATGGGTTGCTAGAGTGACAGAAGCTTAAACCCTAGTTTATGCGTTGCTTCATAAGGGGCTGATTTGAATCCACATGTTTCATGCTATGGTTAGGTTTACCTTAATACTTTTGTTGTAGTTGCGGATGCTTGCAATAGAGGTTAATCATAAGTGGGATGCTTGTTCAAGTAAGAACAGCACCCAAGCACCAGTCCACTCACATATCAAATTATCAAAGTATCGAACGCGAATCATATGAACGTGATGAAAACTAGCTTGACAATATTCCCATGTGTCCTCGGGAGCGCTTTTCCTATTATAAGAGTTTGTTCCGGCTTGTCCTTTGCTACAAAAAGGATTGGGCCACCTTGCTGCACTTTATTTACTTTTGTTACTTGTTGCTCGTTACAACTTATCTTATCACAAAACTATCTGTTACCACTTATTTCAGTACTTGCAGAGAATACCTCGCTGAAAACCGCTTATCATTTCCTTCTGCTCCTCGTTGGGTTCGACACTCTTACTTATCGAAAGGACTACAATAGATCCCCTATACTTGTGGGTCATCAATACGTCTCCAACGTATCTATAATTTTTTTATTGTTCCATGCTGTTATATTATCATTCTTAGATGTTTTATAATCATTTTATACCATTTTTGGTACTAACCTATTGACACAGTGCCAAGTGCTAGTTGCTGTTTTTTACATGTTTTTTACATCGCAGGAAATCAATATCAAACGGAGTCCAAACGCAGCGAAACTTTTTGTGGATTTTTTTGGAGCAGAAGACATCTAATGGGCCAGAGAAGTGCCTGGGGGGTGCTCCGAGGGGAGCACAACCCATCTCGTGTTCCTCCCGAACTGACTCTGTGCTATATAAATACCCCAATATTCTGGAAACATTAGGGGAGTCGACGAAAATCAATTCCAGCCACCGCAGAGTCCAGAACCACCAGATCCAATCTAGACACCATCACGGAGGGGTTCATCATGTCCATTGGTGCCTCTCTGATGATGCGTGAGTAGTCTTTTGTAGACCTCCGTGTCCGTCGTTACTGGCTTGATGGATTCCTCTAACTCTTTTGATTCTCAATACAATGGTCTCTTGGAGATCCATATGATGTAACTCTTTTGCGGTGTGTTTGTTGGGATCCGATGAACTTTGCGTGTATGATCAGATCTATGTTTTAACTATGAAAGTTATTTGAGTTTTCTTTGATCTCTTATATGCATGTTTGTTTATAGCCTCGTATTTCTTCTTCGATATTTGGGTTTTGTTTGGCCAACTTGATCTATTTATCTTGGAATGGGAAGAGGTGCTTTGTGATGGGTTTGATCTTACGGTTCTTGATCCCAGTGACAGAAGGGGAACCGACACGTATGCATTGTTGCTATTAAGGATAACAAGATGGGGTCTATTTCTACATAAATATATCTTGTCTACATCATGTCATCGTTCTTATTGCATTACTCTATTTCTCCGTGAACTTAATACACTAGATGCATGCTGGATAGCGGTCGAAGTGTGGAGTAATAGTAGTAGATGCAGGCAGGAGCCGGTCTACTAATCTTGGACATGATGCCTATATAATGATCATTGCCTGGATATCGTCATGATTATTTGAAGTTCTATCAATTTCCCAACAGTAATTTGTTTACCCACTGTTTTCTATTTTTCTCGAGAGAAGTCACTAGTGAAACCTACGGCCCGCGGGTCTCTTCTTTAATATATTTGCCTTTGCGATCTATTTTCCTTTGCTTTTATTTTCAGATCTATTGAACCAAAAATACAAAAATATCTTGCTACAATTTATTTTATCTGAGATCTATTTATCCCATCTATCATATTTTTGTCACGTCCGATTGCCAATTTTTGGCGCCGTTACCCGAAAGGGATTGACAACCCCTTTTACACGTCGGGTTGCAAGCATTTGTTATTTGTGTGCAGGTGTTGTTTACGTAGTGTTACTTGGTTCTCCTACCGGTTCAATAACCTTAGTCACATTACTGAGGGAAACACCTATCGTCGTTGTGCTGCATCATCCCTTCCTCTTTGGGGAAATACCGACGTAGTCTAGCAGACATCTACAGGAGTCTTGGGTTGTTGTCGTCAAGATAGTTTTTATCAACTTTCTTGGAGACCAACAGGGATGTCTCACTATCTTTAACCTTATCTGCATTGCTTCCTTTACCTTTTCATAACGGGGTACTCTTCTCCAATATGTTGTCTGCATTCTAAAAGATAAACAAGCAGACACATCACAGGTTTACCATGTTGTATATGAAACTCATTTTGGTAAATCAGTCCGGTAGTAAAGTGGATAGGATGACAACATGAAACAAACATATATCTATGCACCATGGTCACTTTATGGTCTATATCATTCTAGTTTTTGTTGCCAAATCAAGATAGAGACACAGTTCAAATAATATTTGTTCAAGACAAAGCAAAATAGACAGAATATGAGTTGTCGGAAACTACAGAGCAATAATGACACTTCTAATGTGCATGAGATGAGAACATAACTGTTTATTTAATTGAAACTAAAATCAACATAGAGCAAGTTACAACAGCAACCTAGTTAAAGAAACAGGTTTAAAACATACCTGGTGCGCCATTGGAGTTTCAATTCCATCCTTCAAATTTGAAAATAGTTGGTATGAGTAAATACAGTGATGCAAGAGCAAAGGAGTATGAACCATAGCTACAAAACCTAACTTGAGAACAATTCTTCTTCTGCTTTAAGCATTGAGTTGGGATTTGGAGTGGTGGTGCTCATGCTTTGGGCACTGCAGTTCCCTTACTAAATGCTCGTGTTTGGGTGCTCTATGGTGGAGACAGTGTTGTGTCAACTGGAACTGGGTTACTATCTGCTGGGGTTGGGGTTAGAAGGGGTGTAGCTAGTTCTCTGTCGAACTGGGTAGGGGTACAATCTGCGGGAGTCTGGGTTATGTATGGTGGGGCTGGTTCTTGGGCAAGTACAATCGTGGTTCTATCTGCATCGACTGGTGGCACTATCTTTTCTGAAGACCGTGTAGTTACTCCCTTAGATACTGCCATCACCCTCTCCAATTCAAATGGCTGATAAACAAGAAAAGTAATTGAATGTACAGACATTGTATGATAGACAGGTGCAATGGATAGTGGGGAATAAAAGAGGGCATGAAATAATTCACATTTATGTTGTCTAACCAAACATGATAGCATGAAACAATTTCACATATATGATGGCTAACTAAACAGGATAGCATGACACAATTTCACATATATGATGGCTAACTAAAAAAGATGGAAAGACATAGTTCAAAATATGATGACTATGTAAACAGGATGACATGATATAACTATATAATGTGTTTATTAAATAGGCTGGCATGCCATAATTCACATACATGCTGCCTATGGAAACATGATAGCATGATATAATTCACAGATAGAATGGCATAATTCAAAATATGATGATTGTAAACACTAAACAGGATGAGATGATATAACTATATGATGTCTTTATTAAATGGATTGGCATGCCATAATTCATATAGATGTTGTCTATGTAAACATGATGGCATGATATAATTCAAATATATGATTTATATAGCAAGCAAGTAAGCAGATGGAAATCACATATATGATGTAAAAACTAAGCAATGCAAGACAACATGCATGACATGAGTAATATAACCCTGCCAAGTTTGAGCATAGACCCTAGGGGGAAAATAGGACTGGTCATTAGTCTCTGAATCCTCCTCTGAGGAGCTATCTGTAACCAGCAAGATGTCTGCTTCAACAGGTAGCATTGTCTGCTCTGAATACCTTGTTTTCACTCCAGATACTTCCATCACCGCTTCAAATGGCTGATGCACAGGAAGAGTAGTTGAATGTACAAACGTTGTCGACAAATGGAACACGTAACACAAAAAAGGATAGCATGATATAATTCACATATATGATGATTGGCTAAACAACATGGCATTGCATAATTCATATACATGATGCCTTGCAACAAGATAGCATTGCATAACTCACATATATAATCTCTTGCAACAAGATGGCAATGCATAATTCACATATATGGTAATTAGACACTAAACAAGTGGCATTCACACAAAGCATGTCTAAACTAATCAAATGACATAGCAATGCAAGACACCACACACATGATATGAGCAACATAACCCTGCCAAGTTAGAGCATACACCTCGGGGGGAAATAGGACTGGTCATCTGTCTCTAAATCCTCCTCTGAGGGGATACCCGTAACCAGCGAGATATGCTCTTCGTCAGATAGTATAGTCTACTCTGAAGACCTTGTTTTCACTCCGGAATTTTCCATCACCGTGTCAAATGGCTGATGCACATGAAGAGTAGTTGAATGTACTAACATTGTTGACAAATGTAATACGTAATGAAAAAAGGATGGCCTGATATAATTCACATATAAGATGGCTGGCTATGCAGGATGGCGTTGCAAAATTCACATATACGATAAAGAAAATAAAGAGATGGCATTCACACAAAGCATGTCTAAACTAATCAGATGACATAATTGATGTATAAAGTAAGCAATGCAAGGCACCATATGCATGATATTACCAACATCAGCATGCCAAGTTAGAGCAAAGATCTCAGGGGGTAAATAGGAGTGGTCTTCTCCTTCTGAATCCCCCTCAGAACAGTTATCTTCCTCTTGATTACAATCTGAAATGGGTGGAGGGGGGCTTCCTTTACGCCCACCCGATACGTCTCCAGCGTATCTACTTTCCTAACGCTTTTCCTCTTGTTTTGGGCTCTAATTTGCATGATTTGAATGGAACCACTACTGCAGTCCAAAGGCGACACTACGATCAGAGACCCTTCGAGGAAACTTTGTGTGATGCCATAATCACAAAGGGTGGTGTAAAAAACCGTCAAAAAGGGTGCAAAACGTTTGCGATGTCGGATGCATCAAACACGGTTTAGATTTTAGTTGCGTGTATGAAGCAGGGCATACGGTTCAGTTCAATTAACTATTTGGGATGAGGAGGAACAAAAGAAACGGGCAGCCAGATGAAGGCGTGTGCGATATATAGCATACGGTTCACTAGGATGAACTGTGTGTGATTAGGAAACACAATGGAAAGAGTTCAACTGAACAAGATGTGTGTGACACGTGGCAAACAGGTCCGTAATTAGAAATGTGTGCGAAGACCAATAATAACACAGACGATTACTGCTAATAAGCCGTGTGATTTGCTCTGTCTACAGTAGAATAACATGTATATATAAATATAACTGAACCAAACATCCAATTACACAAGTGACTATACAGATGATTCACACACAACTCAATAAAAAATTGCATGCATTCTAAAGTAGGAGAAATGATCGTCTAGTCATCTACTTCTTGTGACGCTCCTGCCACTGCTATGTGGCTCGATCCCTCGTCTGGTTTAGGAAGAAGATAGTTCCTCATGTCAACAATTTGCCTATACATCTCGTAGCTTGTGTATGCGTCCATGGCCGCGTACTTGACATGTTGTTCATCCAGTCTCTCATGCCATACACTGTGCCAGGCGTTCCTGTCCTTATTGCTCTCATTCTTCATCTTCATGTAGTAGGGGTCGATGATGGCCGAGGCGAGGTCAACCAGGGAGTTCAGTTTGTTTTTGTCGCTGCCCCAGACCTTGTAGTAGCGCTAGATGTTGACAAGATTCGGGCATTTCAAGCCCAAAACCTTGAGCGCTTTTAGACCGTTGGTGGTGTCCACTGTAGCGAAACTATAGTCGGACCTGTTGATAAACCTGGAGAAACACTTACAAGGTGTTGTGGCCAGGTGGTAGTGGTAGACGAGGACGTCATGTCGCACACACAACTGGGATACGACAACCTTCTGATCATGCCCGGCGCGACCCAAGGTGTACTCGAGGTCGAAGCCGACCACTTGGTACTTGTCTTCGGCCAGGAACTGCTCCATAGTTTGGATGGAGCTCTCCATCGAGACCGGATCGTTCGTGTACACCACCGAGAGAGCCTTCCCCATCACATGGGTGTCCACGACGTGTTGCGTGGTGAACTGCCCGCCATTGTCGTCGTCGGACGCTGGGAGCGCCATTGGAGCCACGGGGAGCGCCATTGGAACCGCTGGACGTCCTCTTTGTATGTGTCCTCGTGGGTGTGCTTATTGTGTCGTGTGAGACGAGAGATGAAGGTAAATGGCCGCAGGAATAAAAGGGGGCCGGGCGACATGGATTCTCGGCGCGTTCGCATGGTAGTTTTTGTAGCAGGTAACTGCATCGTCGCGCCGTGCCCGGCGCAACCGCATGCACACGAACGTGTGTGATCGTGCGCTGGCCCCAAACACTGGCAGCGCGCATGGAGGGACGAGGGCAGAGCACCTGGAGGGACGCAAGAGCACAGTGCGCATGGCGGGATGCGAGCAGAGCGCGCCACGGCCGCCTGAACCGCAAGCAACTACACGCATAGAGCAGTTGAACACGCAGGAAATGGTCGCCTATAAGCCGGCCGACAGTTACGTCGCTGCATAGAGAGCGGCTGTTTGCTACCACCTCTGTCTAGTCTATAGTCCCCTTTATATTCTGTGCCATACTTTGCCCTCAAATTTAACCAACAAAATGTTAATTCATGTTATAAAAATTATATAATTGGAAACTATGTTCAAATACGAATCCAACTATATAATCTTTGGCGTCATGCATTCGTATTCTATTAGTTAAATCATACTTATAAACCAGGACGGGGTATAGTAGGTAATTAAATCGCAAACATTTTTTATTAACCGTATGTGTACATGGCCTTTCGTCCTCCTCTCGCACGTCTTGTCACCCCGCTGCCGCAGACGGCTTACAGCGAAAGCTTGCGCAGCGCGCGGGGGCGTTCTTTTGGCCAAACGGTGGCGCCGATGAATCGTCGGTGAGCCCGTTCCCTCGCAACCTCGCAGGTTCCCTCTCAAGCTTCCCGCCCGACTCGGTGAAATCCCCCAAAATCCCAATGCTTACCGGCCTGCTATAAAAACCCTCACGGCTGGCGAGTCCTGCATCGCATTTTCCCCTCCCTCCCTATAGCTTATGTCGTCTGCTTCTCCCACAATCGCCAATGGCACAGGTCTGTCATCGTCGCTCAGCCACTCCGCCGTCATCAAAGGACAGCTCCAGTTGGGAAGCTACACCACGGCGGCGGTGCAGTCCCCGGCGTAGTGTAGTGCTCGTGGCGTCCCTGTTGGGTGTGCACGGAACACCCACCACATGCTTTGATGCTATTGCCCGTCGGCAGCTGTTGCTGGCCGCCGTTGCCGCCACACCACCGTCGAAAGCCACGGCCATCGCCCGCTTCGCCACCGCGGACCTAAGGCGAGAGGTGGTGGTCGTGGCCGCCAGCCGTCACCCGCTCCGCCACCGCCGCCCCAAGGCGGGAGGCGGAGGTGGATGCCAGCATGTGCATCAGCGACCTTGCGCACTACACCGAGTTCCTGCAGGAATAGGAGGAGCGCCTCGTCAAGCATGCAAAGAGCCTTACCACCGCCGTGCCTGCGGCACACGCCGCCTCAGAGGCTAGGAATCAGGAGATCTACAAGGAGAACCACCGATTCGAGAGGGGTCGTCTAGAGCGGCAGAGGGCGTTCGAGGTGAGCATCGCTGAAGCTGCAACAACGGCAGGCACCGTATTGCGGTTGCCCAGCTCGTCGGTAGGCTCCTCCTCCTCTGCCTCTTACTGAGCGCGCTCGGTAGAGGAGAGGCAGTCGGAAGTAGTACAAAGACCCTCCAGAGTAGTAGTAGTATTTAGGGGCTATTTTGTTCAGTCTATGTGACTATAGATGTGGTGGAACTGTACAACGTACTTAAAACTAGCTAGTATATATGGTTGAACTAGTTATTTCAGTATGTGGTTGGCAACAATTGGCGAAAAGTTTGGTCGGTTCAGCTGTCGAGTTGAACTGTTTGTATAAATTAAGATCTACTGCTTAATCTATGAATGAAATCTATGCTTAATTACTGAATTTATTTGCAAAAATTAGATACTGCTAGTGATTTTTAGCTTCATATTTTCACAAACCGCAGTGTTACAAGGTTGACAAATGGCAATGTTACTAGATCAACAAATGTCAATCTTTCCAGTTTGAAAAATGGTAAGATACCCAATGAGACAGATGCAAATCACACCAAATTGTTTGTAAGTGGTTGCACACGGGTCATCCAAAAGAAACATTTGCGTTGGACAGATGCACAAATCATGCTATCACTTTGCATCATGTCGTCCCAGGGTCGATGGGCGGGGGCGGGAGGACGGCAGCTGGCGGCGCTGAGAGGTAGCGTTCAACGGCGGCGTCCCATGCCGCTGAGGGGGGCGCGCACACGGAGAGTAAGGCGGGCGGACATGGAAGTCAAAGCGCTCGCTTCCTAGTAGCTTGCGCAGCGTACAGCTCGCTGATACGTCTCCAACGTATCTATAATTTTTGATTGCTCCATACTATTATATTATCTATTTTGGATGTTAATGGGCTTTATTTTACACTTTTATATCATTTTTGGGACTAACCTACTAATCGGAGGCCCATCCCAAATTGCTGTTTTTTTGCCTATTTTAGGGTTTCGAAGAAAAGGAATATCAAACGGAGTCCAAACGGAATGAACCCTTCGGGAACGTGATTTTCTCAACGAACATGATCCAGGAGACTTGGAGTGTGCGTCAAGAAACAACGGAGGAAGGCAGGAGGTAGGGGGCGCGCCCTCCACCCTCGTGGACCCTCCGTTGCTCCACCGACATACTTCTTCCTCCTATATATATATCCACGTACCCCCCAAACATCCAGGAGCACCATGAAAACCTAATTCCACCGCCGCAACCTTCTGTACCCGAGAGATCCCATCTTGGGGCCTTTTCCGGAGCTCCACCGGAGGGGGTATCGATCACAGAGGGCCTCTACATCAACTCCATGGCCTCTCCGGTGATGTGTGAGTAGTTTACTTCAGACCTACGGGTCCACAGTTATTAGCTAGATGGCTTCTTGAATCTCTTTGGATCTCAATACAAAGTTCTCCTCGATTCTCTTGGAGATCTATTCGATGTAATCTTCTTTTGCGGTGTGTTTGCCGAGATCCGATGAATTGTGGGTTTACGATCCAGATTATCTCTGAACAATATTTGATTCTCCTCTGAATTCTTTTATGAATGATTGGTTTATATTTGCAGGTCTCTTCGAATTATCATTTTGGTTTGGTCTACTAGATTGATCTTTCTTGCAATGGGAGAAGTGCTTAGCTTTGGGTTCAATCTTGCGGTGTTCGATCCCAGTGACAGAAAGGGAACCGATACATATTGTATTGTTGCCATCGAGGATAAAAAGATGGGGTTTATATCATATTGCATGAGTTTATCCCTCTACATCATGGCATCTTACTTAAAGCATTACTCTGTTCTCTTGAACTTAATACTCTAGATGCATGCTGGATAGCGGTCGATGTGTGTAGTAATAGTAGTAGATGCAAAATCGTTTCGGTTTACTTGTCTCGAATGTGATGCCTATATACATGATCATACCTAGATATTCTCATAACTATGGTCAATTCTATCAATTGCTCGACAGTAATTCGTTTACCCACCGTAATACTTATGCTCTTGACAGAAGCCACTAGTGAAACCTATGGCCCCGGGGTCTATCTTCTATCATATTAATCTTCCAATACTTAGTTATTTATATAGACATTTATTTTAGTTTGCATCTTTTATTTCTCTTTATCATAAAAATACCAAAAATATTATCTTATCATATCTATCAGATCTCACTCTCGTAAGTGACCGTGAAGGGATTGACAACCCCTTTATCGCGTTGGTTGCGAGGTTCTTATTTGTTTGTGTAGGTGCGTGGGACTTGAGCGTGATCTCCTACTGGATTGATACCTTGGTTCTCAAAAACTGAGGGAAATACTTACGCTACTTTACTGCATCACCCTTTCCTCTTCAAGGTAAAACCAACGTAGTGCTCAAGAGGTAGCACTCACACGCTTCTCGGTGAGCCCACGCATTCGAGGACAACTTGCACGCCTCTCGGTCAGCGAGCGCACCGGACTGCGCTCGCACGCCTCCCGTTCAGTCAAGGTCAAGCAGCTGTCCGCACGACACTTCCTACAGCCATTAACACCAAGACACATGGCGTCACGTGAATGGTTAATAGAACGCACACGGTTTGAATTATACAAACATTTGAGATATTAAAGTGGCAGCAATTTTTTCAAAATGCCTTTGTTGGCTATCATTATTCGACTGCGCCTTCTCTCAAAATGGACACGAAATATACCACAATATGTCGGGTGGCATTCCATGATAGCATGCCAAGTTTCATGAATTTCAGACGAGTTTTGGATTTACTAGAATTTAAAAATAAAGTGTCTCAACGTTTTGCCGGCAATCAATGGTGCCCTGGTGTTTGAAATTCATTCGCATTTCTTGCATGGGACCTAAGCATGCACCCAAGGACACAGATTTGATTTTTCAACCAATTTATATGCACTGGAGCATGTGCATGTAGTTCAAATTTTAATTATGCACATAAATGCATTGAAAACTCAGTTAAAGCATAAAAATGTCCAAACGAACCCCGAAAAATCACAAAAATTGACACAACACCCCTGTTGTTTTATGTTGACACGAGAAAAAAATTCAAAGCAATAAGAGGCAATGGATATCGTGTCGTCCCCAAAGGTGGGACGTTCCCTACCGAAACCATCATGCTTGTTGTGAGAAGCTCTGGTTTGTGACAAGCATATACACAAACCTACCCCAAATGGGACAAAAAAATTACCACGGCATGTTGATGCCGCTCCATGATAGCATGCCAAGTTTCATGAATTTCAGACAAGTTTTGGATTTACTAGAATTTAAAAGCCAGGCATCTCAATGTTTTGCCGGCAATCAACGGTACCGTACTGTTTGAAATTCATTCCCAATTCTTGCATGGGACCTAAGCATGCACCCAAGGACACATATTTGATTTTTCAACCAATTTATATGCACTAGAGCATGTGCATGTAGTTCAAATTTGAATTATGCACATAGATGCATTGAAAACTCACTTAATGCATAAAAATGTCCAAACGAACCCCGAAAAATCACAAAAATTGACACAACACTCCTGTTGTTCAATGTTGACACGAGAAAAAAAATTGGAAGCAATAAGAGGCAATGGATATCGTTTCGTCCCCAAAGATTGGACATTCCCTACCGAAACCATCATGCTTGTTGTGAGAAGCTCTGGTTTGTGAGAAGCATATACCTAAACCTACCCCAAATGGGACAAAAAATTTACGACGACATGTTGATGCCGCTCCATGATAGCATGCCAAGTTTCATGAATTTCAGACGAGTTTTGGATTTACTAGAATTTAAAAACCAGGTATCTCAATGTTTGCGGCCTAGTGACAGTGGTAGGGTGTTTGACATTTATTCCCATTTCTTGCATGGGACCTAAGCAGGCAACCAAGGACACATATTTGAATTTTCAACTTATTTATATGCATTAGAGCATGTTCCTATAGTTCAAATTTGAATTATGCACATGAATGCATAGAAAACTCAGTTAATGTATAAAAATGTCCAAGCGAACCCCGAAAAATCCCAAAAATTGACACAACACTCCTGTTGTTCTATGTTAACACTAGGAAAAAATTTCAAATCAAGAAGAGGCAACAGATATCGTTTCGTCCAGAAAGGTGAAACGTTCCCTACCAAAACCATCACACTGGTTGTGAGAAGCTCTGGTTTATGAGAAGCTTATACCCAAACTGCCCCAAATGGGACAAAATTTTTACCACAGCATGTTGATGCATCTCCATTATAGCATGCCAAGTTTCATGAATTTCGGATGAATTTTTGATTTACTAGATTTACAAAAGGAAGTACGTTGACGTATGCTGGAGAGCCACGGTGCTGTAGTGTTCGAATTTCATCCCCATTTCTTGCATGGAAGATAAGCATAAACCCATGGAAACATATATGATTTTACAACCCATGTTGGTGCATGGGGGCATGTGCATGTAGTTTAATTTTGAATTGTGCACTTGAAATGGCTAGAAAACCAATTTAATGTATAAAATGTTCAAACGAACCCTGAATAATTCCAATCCTTTTAAGACACACATATAGTTGCATGTTCACTCCAGATAAAAGGTCTAGCAATTAGAACACCGACCATTGCCGCTGTGACCCCATTATGTAATTCAAATCAAGATGGAAAATCAAGTAGATCGCACATAGTTTATTATCACCAAACGTGTGAGATGCAGCACAAAATATCCTGGAGCACCGTCTGTGTATCGTACGCCTATGGCTTA
Organism: Triticum urartu; assembly: GCF_003073215.2. Taxonomy (NCBI): domain Eukaryota; kingdom Viridiplantae; phylum Streptophyta; class Magnoliopsida; order Poales; family Poaceae; genus Triticum; species Triticum urartu. The sequence continues at coordinate 476,341,805 of NC_053023.1, forward strand.
TGCGAGAAGGTGCGTCGGCTACAGTCCACAGCCGGCGTCTCAAGCACACTAGCTCGCTTCCCAAATGTCATTTCACTGTTCAATCGTCGCCGGTGAAAGATGTGCATGTGGACCCGCGTCGTGAGGGCAACTTCGGTGGCCCACTTCGGCGAGAGCGCGGCCGCAGCCGCCATGCGCATGCTAACAAGGTGCATGAGCGCGGCCGCAATCTGCGACCGGGCGGGCATGGCAGCCCAAACGGCCGATGTTGCTTCTCAGGTGGCGGTAGCAACATCTGGCTCGGGGATAACAACTGGCGAGAGCGGCACAGCAGTTGTCCGTTCTGCAGCGGCGGCCTGAGCCCTGATGGAGGCCGCCCACGACCATGTCGAGGCTGCCCACGCCTAGCTCTTGGCGGTCATCGCACAAATCAAACGAAGCTTCTCCGACAACGGTCGGCAACCCACAGCCAAAGAGGTGGCAATCACCGAGAGCGTTCGAGCAGCCATCCGTTCCCCCGCCGCATACCTTACGACGACGGAGCCCGTCCAAGCCCAGATCATGTCCACCCACGCCCAGCTTGTGGCAGCCTTTTCCAAAGAGATGGCGGACGCGGATGGCGAGATGCTTGCCGAGTATGGTGCGATGGATGCCAGGGAGCCCCTTCCCCAGGAGACCGTCGGGCGTGAGCTGGACATGGAGGCGGCGGCAGAGATCGACGAGCACCAGCCGTAGTAGTACTATTTGTTTTGTTTAATTAAGAGCGCCAGTCTTTAATTTGTTAGAGTAATGTTTAGGTCAGCTAGTTCTGTTTAATTGCTGAACTTGCTCGATTAAGAAGTGTGGGTGTGCTGTAGTCTCCTTTGTGTACCCCAATTATGCAATGACGTGGATGACCACTGTAACCATGGAAATTCGAACCAAATTTTTTGGTGTTCAAACTCATCACACACGGGTTAAGCTATCTGAATCGTTTGTGATGTTCACATATTGTACACAGTTCTAAATAAGGGACCGTGTCTGATGATACTTTGCGCGCCAGTTTTTTTGCTGAAGCGATTCCAAATTTTCGGCTTCGGCAGAAATATCTACCTCCCCGCCCCCTCGCCCTTACTAAAAGCCACATTTCCCCTGTTTTCGCCTTCCTTTCTAAGTTGAAACCTTCACTCCTTTCTTGCAGCGCCGCTTCCTCGTCGGTGACCCTCCTTCATGCTGCTTGGCCTCGTCTATCCAGGTAGGTAATCCACACCCGACCCCCATCCTCCTCCTCCTTCCACATCCCACATGCCCTGACAGGCGGTGCGAGCGCGACACCTTCCACCTAAATCACCGACCCCTCCACCAAATAAGTGCGGCCCTAAGCCATGGTGCGCGTAGTATAGCCAGGATCTCAAGGAGCATTTGGCAGCGGAGAAGCAAATCGCGGCCGCACGTGCGGATGAGGTCACGGTGGCTGCCATTTGTGCCGACCCCCAGATCTTGGAGGAGCACCTTGCCATTTGCTAGCTATGCCAATTAAGCATGCTTGGTTTACCTGTTGAGTGTGCCGCTCCTGCCTTTCCCTCACAAATTCTAGTGAATTATGCCATCTAATTTCACCATGCAATCTGTTGTTCTAGTGTATATGTTCTATATGTCATGTAGTGTGGTGCTCACTTATTGAATATTTTGTTAATTAGTTGCCGTCTTCAGTTAACTGTTTGGTTCAATTATGCAAATGTGATGTTCAATTCTTCAGGATGCAATTTTGTATTGTCTTCCATGAGAGAAATAAATCGAATTTATATTTACAAAATACATGAGAAACGAATACAATTGATATATTTCCAAGTTGTCAAGCATGCTTGGTTTGGTTATATAATGTGCAATGTGGTGCTCAGTTAACGTTTGGTTCATTTGTGTTGTGGTGTTTAGTTAACTGTTTGGTTCAATTCTGCAATGCGATGTTCAATAGTTGTAGGTGCATTCTGGAACCTTATTGTATACCATGTGAGGAATAAATTAAATTTGGCTATAGTAAATACATGAGAAATGAATACAATTGCTACAATTGGTTGTAGTTAATTGTTTGGTTAACTGTCTGATCTTCTATTAGGAGTATGTTATGTTGCAATGTGGTGCTCAGTTAATGTTGGTTCATTTGTTGTGGTGTTTAGTTAACTGCTTGGTTCAAATCTGCAATGCGATGTCCAATTGTCGTGGGTAGAATTTTGTATTGATGTGCATGTGAGGAATAAATCGAATTTGGCTGCACTTAATACATGAGAAACATATACAAGTGCTATAATTCCTAGTTCTTAATCATGCTTGGTTTGGATAAATGGGTTTTCCATGTGGCTTGAATTAATCTGATGAATCTGCAATGTGCTTATTTTTCATCAACATATTTTACTGATAGCATGCGAACCCTTACTTAACCTGATGACTAACTACCTTATATGTGTTGCAAGGAAACAATGGTAAGCACTGAGGTTTACAATAGAGGTTAGCATGTGCATGGTCCATTGTCTAATATCACATTATTGTGCAATTGCAGGAACCATTCTAATATTTTGGTTTTTAACAATTTGGTCTTGCACATGTAGGTCCTGCTGTCAGAGGTTTTCACCCACTGTTCGATCCTTTTCGCATATGGGGAAATGAGTTGTCCATGAATATCAATCAAATAAAGAAACTCAGAAAGATTGTTAGGATAAATAAATTAGCGACAAAAAACAACAAGATCTTTGTCTGCATGTAACATCCCAAATTTTCAATTTGGAATGTTATACATAGAACATTCTTGCATATCATATTTTATTGCATTTCGTCTCGCGATCCTCGAAATCCTAAGCAACTCAAGGACCCTCGGAGAGAGTTGGGGATTTCCCTGGTTTTCAAATTTGATTTTATCAAATTTTGAAACGAGGATTTTGGTTTTAATTATTTTTTTCTCCGAAAATATTTCATATTAAAATATGAGAGGAGATAATATGACTTCTCCAAAAAAAATGAAATATTGGAGGAAAATATTAAAATCACTGTTTGTTTTTATTTGGATTTTATTACAATTTTGTTTGCATTAGAAAAATTGCACGTTTTCAAAATTGCATTTTAGGGCCAAGAAAATGTTCATCTCGTTCTAAATATTTCATTTAGACGGCGAAAATTTGTTTTGGCATTTTTAGATTTTTATTTTATTTTCTAGGATTTTTCTTAGTTTCGGCGCAATTATTAAAAAAAAGGTTTCCGGACCCAGCTGGCCGAAGCCCAGCCGGCCCGTTCCGCCGCCGTCTCCCTCGCGCGCGCTACCGTGCATAGCACGGACGCCGAGGGGAGTCCGAGCCGGACTCCTCCCCGGGCGCCCCCTCGCCCAAGCCACGCCGCCCCTCGCCCCCTTTAAATGCCGCCGCCACCACCCCGCCTCGCCACCACCACCGCCGCCAGCCCTGCCGCCCACAACCCGTCTCGCCGCCTGCGGCAGCCCGCGCCGCCGCCAGCGCCTCCGCCTGCCACCGAGCCGCCTCACCGCCGCCGCCCGAGCCTCGCCGCACGCCAGCCCCGCCGGAGCCGCACCCCGCCGGATCCGACGAGGTAGCGCGCCGTCGCCATCGATTTTTTTTAGAAAACCGATTTGTTTTTTTAGAAAACCCTAACTCGTTTTTTTTCTGGTTTGCCGGGTTTTTTTTGATTTTTTTAGCGGACGTTCGTTTTATCGAACGATTTTCGCTCGTTAGTTATAGATAACGAACGAACGTTCGTTAGCCTGTTCGTTTTTTTATCGCGATTTCTGATCGGATTTTCGTTCTAGTTTATCTTTTCGCTCGCTAGTCAGAATCAGGCGATTCAAGCACCTAGATCTTCGTCTCGAGACCCTCTTTCCTCTTAACCAACTTGCACAAGTTTTTGCTACTGTAAAATTTGACCTAGGTCCACATTAGTAAACGGGTCTTGTTTCTTTCACCTTTGAGTTTCGTTGCTCCGTTTGATTTGATTCTTTTTGCAAACTGGAGTTCTTAAGTTAAACTTTCTGGTTAGATCTTCTTATTTGAGTTTTACCCGTGCTTCTTAGCTTGATTTCTTATGTATGCTATTGTTTGTTTGCGATAAAATTCCCGGAGTGCGAAGCGTGTTATTTGGAGTCTATAGGTTACGCGGATCGTCAGCAAGGCAAGTAACACTTTGATCATACCCCTTTATCACCCAGTTTTTATGCATTTGTTCCTATCCTCAAACATTGCATAACTAGGATGTTATTAACATGTGGGTTGGGAAGTAGTTGATGAGGTAGAACATATTGCCTTGTTACATTCAAACCCTTGGGAGTTACTTCGACGTGTTGCTTATATTGCTATGCTATGCTCGTAGACGTAGTTTGGCAGAGTGAAATCCATGACAGATGTGAGATTCTTAATTAATGGTTCAACTTAAGGTGGCAACTTAAATACACATCTGGGTGGATTGAGGCACCTGGAGTACCCAGTGTTGCCTGTATTTTTTGGAAATCCTGGAGTACCCGTGTGATCTTCCTATGGACCGCCACCCAGGCTCAAAGGGAACTGAGATTATTCATGCTAGAAACTTCCGTGTGCAGCCACAAGCTAATATGGGCTCTAGCATAGTTGAGTAAGTTACGTGAAGCTCTTGAAGAGGTGGATCAGCAGGTAGTGGGATTGTAGGTTTGTTATGGTCTGCCCGAAGTAGAGAGTTAATGTTTTTGAAAGACTGTGTCTCGGTCATCCGTTTCTCAAACCCCATATAGTACGAGAAATCCAACGGAGGCGATCGAGTCTTGTGGGGAAAAGTGTGCAAACCTCTGCAGAGTGTACAAACTAATCATGGTTAGCCGTGTCCCTGGTTATGGACAATCTTGAGTATCTAGTACTTGGAGTATCTTAAGTATCTCATCACTCTAAATTAATATTGTTGGGTTGTTAATTACCTTAATTGAGATTGAGTTGGAGGAACCTTCTCAATGATGTTTCAACTACCATGATAGTTAAATTAAATTCTATTCCTTTGTTGTAGGGAAAAATTGGCTTTTCGCAAAAACTGTAACCATAGAGCTTTCCACCAGCCAAATATGCATGCAGTGATAGCCTTATTCTGTTCTTGCTCTACTATGTTACTTTGCCAGCATATTCCATGTGCTGACCCGTTTTCGGGCTGCAACGTATTATGTTGCAGACTTTTCAGACGAGGAGTAAGGTTCGTTAGGTCGTTGCCGTGCAGCTCAGCTATGCCGTTGGAGTTGATGGGCTCACTTTATCTTCCAAGCCTTCCGTTGTTATTGTATTAGATGGCCTTAAGCCATATTTATTGTAATAAGTTCTCTTTGGACATTCAATGTAATAAGTGTGTGATGGCTACTCTGTTATAAATCCTCGAGTATTGTGTGTGTCAGCATTACCGATCCAGGGATGACACTGAAGCACAAAGACTTGACCGTTTGAGGTCGGGTCGCTACAAGATGGTATTAGAGCACACGCTGAGTGTAGGACACGACCACTAAGCTAAAACCATAGATCACTATTCTCTTCTCATTTCTGACTCCTCTCCATTTTCTACTCTTTAGGATGGCGGACGCAAGGAACAAGTTTGCACAACCGGATGAAGAAGCACCTTTTGGACGACACTTGAAGGTAGTCACTAGGTACCTGAACATAGGAATACCAAGCTTCACTGGGACCTACAACGCCACCTTACCAGAAGAGGAGCGATGGATGATTCAAGTTCAAGTTCCAGGAAGAACCTTCACGCCAGTCACTAAAACCATAGAGTTTTCCTTCAATGCACCAACCTGGAGTCTAGGAAAGAGTATGGCAGCTCACATCACCATGGGACGCATTGGAGAAGTTTATCACAAGGAGCTTAAGGATACTATCTACCAGAACTGTGGGCGCCGAGATGAGCAATGGGAGATGATCAGCACCAGGAAGGATAGATCAATTGCAGCTTTCATCCAGGAACTAAACCAACACGTTCGACGCTAGGAGAACCAGATGTGAGCAGGCATGATAGATCTGAAGAAGGCAATGACTAGGATCACGAGACTGGAGGAAGAACTCAAGGCTACACGTGAAGATTATGAGGAGGAAATCGTCGTACTAGTGGCGAAGAATGACAACCTGATTAAGAAGATCGGAATATTCATGGGAGACCCCACACCAGTAGAAGAAGACGAAGAACCCAAGGAGATTCGCCCGGAGGACTACATCATCATCGACGACACCGACTCCAACCTTAGCGATGGTGACTTTGAAGACGAAGCTGGAGCAGATATCATGGAGTCTGCAACCGAGGAATATTTTTAGTAGACCACCACATCAGTAGTAGTATTCCACCATGTAAATAGTATAGTCCGAGCACTTTTACGATAGTTAGACCGATTGTATGCCTTGCTTGATTGATTGAGTGAAATGTTTGTGTTTGTCTCATGTGCATATGGGTAGTGCTTTCTCATTAGACCTCATTCTATTCTAATCTCTCCCCTCTAAACCCATCAGATGCCTTCGAGACGTGACCCCAGATTTGCTTTCCCACGGGAGCTCACTCAGTTGATCCAGCAGCAGAATACCCTGATGCAGTTGTTAGTTCAGAACCAAGGCAACAACAACAACAACAACAACAACAATCCACCACCACCACCACCACCAGTTGACAACTTAGCCCATTTTCTGAGGTTGCAGCCACCGGTGTTTTCTAGTAGCATCGAGCGTATAGTAGCAGATGATTGGCTGCGCGGGATTGGAAGGGAGTTAACCACGGCAGGATGTACTGATGCTGAGAAGGTGCGTTTTGCCGCACATCAGTTGGATGGACCAGCAGCCTCATGGTGGGAGAATTACACTGTCACCTACCCAATAGCCACGGTGACATGGGACCAGTTTCAGCAAGCATTCCGTACAGCCCATGTCTCAACTGGAGCCATGAATTTGAAGAAGCCTGAGTTTCGCAACCTACGCCAGGGGAACCGTACTGTGGCTCAGTACGCGGATGAGTTTAGCAAGTTATCTCGCTATGCCCCTGATGATTTGGCCATAGATGCCGCAAAGCAGGAGAAGTTCATGAAAGGGCTGAATGATGAGATGAGTATGCAGTTGATGGTGGCAACATTCACCAACTACCAGGAGTTGGTAGATAAGGCTCTTATGATTGAAGGGAAGCAACAGCAGATTGAGAGCCGTAAGAGGAAGTATGGACAATGGAGGTATAACTCAGGAGCTCAGCAGAAGCCTCGCCTAACCCCGAACTCGGGAGGACTTGTTCATAACCATGGAGGCCACACCCATAATGGAGGAAGTAACCATAATCATACTGGCCACAGGAATGGGAATGGGAATGGAGGAAGCAACAATCAGAACCGCCCCAATCCAGCCACACCCACCAAGAGAGACCTAAGCCACGTTACTTGTTTCAAGTGCAGGAAGACTGGACACTATGCCACGGAGTGCCCTGAAGGGAAGAATGGAAACGGAAATGGGAGCGCTGGGAAGAAGCCCAATCCATTCAACAAAGGACAAGTGAACCACGTTAACATGGGGGAGGTTGAAGAGCAGCCAGACGCGGTTATAGGTAAGTTTTTGGTTAAGTCATTTACCGCTCTTGTTCTTTTTGATACTTGTGCATCGCATTCATACATATCAAGGGAATTAGTAGATAAGTTTAAACTACCAACCCAAACCCTTAGGACCCCTCTGTTAGTAAGGTCACCTGGAGCAGAGTATATGGCTAGTCGATGGTGTGACCAGATACCCTTGACCATTGGCAACCATGTTTTTCCGTCCGACCTAATTATCTTGGAGTCACAAGGATTGGATGTGATATTAGGAATGGACTGGATGTCAAAGTATGGAGGAAGCAGTGACTGTGTTAGTAAGTCAATTTGTCTCACAACCCCGGAGGGAAAAAGGATCAAGTATGTATGCGCCAAGAAGTAGCCAAGTAAATACCCTCACGGGAGTTGTTCAGGAAGAAATGCCTGTAGTAAAGGATTACCCGGATGTTTTCCCAGAGGAGTTACCAGGCATGCCACCGGACCGAGATATTGAGTTTTTGATAGAGCTATAGCCAGGCATAGGGCCAATATCCAAGAGACCCTATAGGATGCCTGCGAATGATCTGGAGGAGATTAAGAAACAGATCAAGGAATTATTGGAGAAAGGTTACATTCGACAGAGTTCATCACCATGGGGAGCCATAGTGCTTTTGGTTGAGAAGAAGGATAAATCCCTAAGAATGGTTGTTGATTATCGAGCATTGAATGAAGTGACGATTAAGAACAAGTACCCATTGCCGATGATCAATGATCTGCTTGACCAGCTGCAAGGATCTTAGGTGTTTTCAAAGATCGATCTGCGATCAGGATATCATCAGTTGAAGATACGAGAAAAGGATATACCAAAGACAGCCTTCACCACACGATACGGGCTATATGAATATATGGTCACGTCATTTGGACTGACTAACGCACTACTAGGAAAAGGCCTACTAGTGGCGCACCTGTTTTGCCTACTAATGGCGCACTACAGGTGCGCCACTAGCACCACGCCATTAGAATTTTTTACTAATGGCGCACCACTGGTGCGCCATTAGTATCTGGTATACTAATGGCGCACCACGCAGTGCGCCATTAGTATAGCCCACGGTGCGCCATTAGTATGCCTCACAGGGGGCCATATTTACCCATGTGCTTTGGCATACTAATGGCGCACTAGTGCATGATGCGCCATTAGAGTCCTTTTTGCAGTGCACCATTAGTGTTCTGAGTGGTGCGCCACTAGTATGAATATTAGGGATTATTTTTTTCTGATATTTTCACAGGTTACAAAATATATTATTGGACAGAATATAGAGAGCACAACATATAAACAGCTGATTTATCGAATACAATACAAGATTAGTCTCCGAATACAATTCATCATATTAGTCTCCGAATTTAAAATACCGAACAAAGTTAGAACATTACAAGTCTCGAAACTGCGAGTAGCGAGTTTGTCTTCACATTACAAGTTGATATCGATCATCTAAACTACCATCACATAGAAGAGAGTTGCGGTCATCACGATGAGCATCATCGCGATGAAACTGGTCTTCATCCGGTTCCTCCTCCGCTCCCTCCTCTCTCCCACTAGATAGCGCGCGTATCTAACTTCCGCCTCCACCCTAGTGGTGTACCCTTTGTAACTGTTACCGCTGAAACGGTGAACCTGTCTCCGACACTCCTCCCAGTCGTCGTAGACTCCGGGAACCTTACCCTTGTACACGACATACGACGACATCTCTATGCACTAGCCAAACAAAACGTTAGTAGCAATTCACAGACAATACATAAGCGATATATAAGTATGCAACAAAAGGATCGGAAGAGAAAAGCAACACATTAATAGCACGATTCATGGTCCTACTAATAAATAGCATTGATTACATCTAAGTTGAACGACTGTCCAAACCAAAGAGACATACAAGTTCATTAAAGTTTAATTACAACATGAGCCAATCGATGTTTCAGAACTACACATAGCATCACTACTTTCAACTCGACTCAGGGACCGGAGCATGGATGAAGCCGCCGTCTCTCGTGATGGTCATGAAATCGCGGGCGTTGTCAGCCTGCATTTGTAGCGTTGTGTCTATCTCACTGTTGGACGGTTGATATCTGAGGTAGAATTGCCCCGAGGTACGAAGGACATCTTGATGGATGATTTCCGCAAACTCCGAGTGGATGCGAAAGAATTCTTGTCTGATGTCCGCGTCCTGGATTGCCGATAATCTTGCGGCCCAATCTTTGAGATTATTTGGTAGCGGAAGGTGATTATGGTCCCGTACGATCGCCCGCATGTGATGGAGGGCGTAGTAGACATCCTTATGATCGCCAGGCGGCTGCTTGATGCAGGGGAACGTCGTAGTGTGGGAGAACACGTGCTTGTTGTACCTACGAACTGGCCTGGTGAAGGTGCCTCCAAATCTGGCGTAGCCGGGGAGAACATCATCAAGAACTTTCTTGATATTTGTGTATTCTTTCTTCGACTGACGGTCCGAGTCGAAATACGTGGCCATGGAATATTTCGGGCTTAAGAGGATGAGTGTGCAATGTGTGTCACTGCACAAAACACGGAATGTTAGAAAAAAAGAATGATCGAAATCTAAGAAATCCTATGTTATGGGGCGGTGAGGGGATGACTTACTCGGGAAAGTAAGGCACAAGGAAGCTATCCTTATCTGGGTTTGCCAGAATGACGACTTCGAGGTAAGAACTCGCGACTTGCCGGTCCACAGCGCTGCCCAAGATCTTGGCACGCATGTAGAAGGGGTCGACTATCACGATGTTCAGGGTCTTGTCTCTAATGATCCGCATCTCCATACTCAGCGAAAATAGCCGAACGAAGGTGTAGTGTAGCGGATGAAGGTTAAACATAGAGAAGATGTCATCAAACCGCAGGACGATCGTACCCCCAATGGCGTTATCCACAAAGCCCTTGCCCTCTGGCACCTTGGCCACGAAAACTGGGTATGCCACATTATTCTTGGAGAGACGCCGCTTCTCCAAAGAAAGAACACTGTCATGCAAACTCCGCATAGCACCGGAGCATTGAGCAGATTAGTCCACATGCACCCTCCTCGAGATATCCTTAGGTGAAGGTGGACCGTCCTGAGCACGGTTCGTACTCGATGTCGGCTGGATGGCACCCTTGTTACTCTTTCTTTTTCATCCCTTCTTCTTCTGCTGTACTGGGATCGAGTTCTGCTCACAGACCGCCTTCTTGAGTGTGTTGGGGCTGATAATATTTGGCACCTCGGCTATCTGAGGCTCGGTGAAGGCGGCAGCTGGAGGCGTCTCCTGAGAACTGAACGCCAGACGACGCCTGTTGCAATTTGGTATCTCCGCGGTACCAGCATGATCGCGATCGTCTTTCTCAGGGTTGGGTTCTTGAGAAGGAGGCCCGAAGAATTCGTCACCGTACCCATGTTCGGCAAAGTACTTATCGACGTTGGTAAATATTCCATCGTCGTTGTCATTGTTGTCCGGATCCTGTGCCATATGCATGTTCGGATCCTGCGCCATAGGGATGTCTGACATGTCCGGTAGCGTTGCGGCGGTCTTGCCATGGCTTGGCGCCGGCACGACTGGCGGTGTTTTCTATGGGGTGGTGTCCCTCGCCCCCAAACGAATCTGGCTCTTCAGCCAAATCAGGGGCCATCTTACACAGGCGCTGAGGGTCATCACATCATCTTCGTCGGCCCCAGCGGGTCGATTCGGAGGTAACAACTCGTCGAAGCCTGGCAGCACCCGAACCAGTTCAACCCTATACACGGTGGGTGGCATCGGATTACCGTGGAACACGGGGTTGCCTGGTTGAACGATTCTGCCTTGGCGACATCGATCAGCTCGCCGCCCACGAAGTGCAAGAGAGTGCATGGAACGTCGGCGATGCCCTGCAAAAACATGTAGGGCATCAGGGATGCCCAGTCAAAGGCAAGGAGATGAAGTCATTGGCCTAGAGGCTTAATTAGTTACCGTGATGGCGTCAAGCTCGGCTAATGTTGAGGCACCGCCAACGGCGGGCGTGCAACTGTCGGAGGGGCCGCTTGCTGCCGAGGTGCCGGCCGGCGTACACCCGGGTGCATTAAGCTCCAATGCCCGTGCCGGCGTCGGAGACACCAATACCTCCTCCGTCGGAGACACCAATGGCGCCGCCTGCGCGTTGTGCGAGTTGCTGGTCGTGAAGCTGGGAACCGGGGGCGGCCCCTGTTGGCCGTCCGCAATCCACGTCGTCAACCCCTGAATCAAGGTAGGCACAATGGCGGTGAGCGTCGATCCCAGTTGTTGTTGTACTTGCTCTTGGACAATCTCCGGAATTCGCGCCACTTGTGCCTTGAGTTCTTTAACCGCGCGCGACTGGCTTTCCGAGCTGGTCTTTCTCTCCTTTCGCCCACCAGCGTTATAGTATGACGACCATTTTGTGGACAAGCCTTTGCCGGCCACACGACCAGCTGACGACAGCTTACTGAGCTTATCCTTGTTTTTCATTACGTTCAACGCCCTATTTAGAGTGATGTCCCAAGGGGTGCTCTGAGACGACCCCGCGCTACTGCTTTCAGTCTCCTGCAGAAGAAATGTGAAACATTTAGAAATTTGGCTTCATTAATTAGAATGCAACCATATGGAGCTAATTACGCGGGGGTGTATTCCTTACTAGAACAAGCTCAAGCGCCCTGGTCTTCGGATCCGTGGTAAGCTCCTTTGTTACTGGGGCCTCCTTGTACCGGGCCCTGACATAGTTCCTGGTCTGCTTGTCACGGTATTTCTCGAAGCGGGGCAGTAGGCCTTGCTCGGCACGCTCCGCATCCTCCTCGTCCCATATAGGCTCCGCCACTCTATAACCGCCGGGACCGAGTTTGTGTTCCCCTAAGTTCAACTCCCGCATTTCTTTCCCCCACTGAGTTGATTCGGAGGTTGCGCTGCTCTCGCACCTGATCTTGAACTCCTTGTAGTCATCTTCGTTGATCGAAGGATTTTTCGCCATGATCTTCTCATAACTATCACCTTTGTCAATCATTCTTTTCACCGCGCTTCTCCACGTAGACAGGGCCGTGCTCATCATCGTGAGGGCGGCACTGTTCACTTTATTCCCTGAGAGGCATGTGTTTTCAAATTCAGTGGGGAACTTGTATCGTTCGTGCAACTTCGTGAAGAGGAGGTTGTGCAAATTCCCTTGGTCCTTATGCCTTAGGTTCTTGGTGTTGATCGAGACGGTGCTCCGGAGAATGCACCCGAGCTGAACCGAGTACCCCTTGACTATTTCTTTGGGTGCCGTTGGATACCCGTCGGAGTTCACTTCAGTAAATTCCTCCTTGACGGTGCGGAGCACGTTCGGGCGCCGGTCCTTCCGTTGCCTCTTCGGTTGGCTGCCATCTGTTCGTGCGCTGCCATCATCAGTGGTGGCATCCTCGGCGGAACCATCAGTAGTGTCATCCCCGATGCCACTAGGGGTTGTGTAGTCAGGATCGGTGTCTTCCGCGACGTCCTCATAGCGGTGAAGTTCTTCCTCCATCTCCTGGGACAGCTCCCAGAATGCCTTGCCGCCCGAACCGCCGGCCTCATCGTTGTGGGCCACGTTTCGCTCTAAATAGGAAAAAAGTTTGGTCAAAAAGTTGGTTATTGTCAAGGAACAAGATCTCATCATTTAGGGTTTGTCGACACTGAGGCATCCTAAAAGCTAAGGTTTTATCATTTAGGGTTTGTCGACGCCGAGGCACCCTAAAAGCCTAAGGTTTCATCATTTAGGTTCTTATCGACACTGAGGCACCCTAAAAGCCAAGGTTTTATCATTTAGGGTTTGTCGACGCTGAGGCACCCTAAATGCTAAGTTAAGTTTTCATCATTTAGGGTTTATCGATGCCGAGGCATCCTAGGTTGACTGATATATATGGGTATCTTCTAATAATATACCCTATCAAGAAAAGGGAAGGAGAATTTCTAAGTTGGGCCTAATCACCTAGCTCTATTGCCACCTATGGCAGTTGCTTTTTCGTCTGTCCACACATAAATTCATCATATGTGTTTAATGCAGCAAGAATAAAGGGGCAGTTGATCCTACTTAATTAAGTACTAAGATACCCCGGCCCATGCATTAGTTGCAAGTACCCCATATGTCCTATTTTTAGCAAAGTCGTGCTAAAATTCATGGAAAATTTCAGCATGACCTTTGCTGAAAATAGGACATATGGAGTACCCGAATTTGCCGGAACGGAAGTTAATCGACATTCCGGCAAACTCAAGGGCCTCTCAGGGTACAGCAGCAGCATCACAAGTTGACAAAAATCCCAAGTAGTACAGCAGCAGCATCACAAGTAGTACCAATGAACATATAGTCCAGCAAGTTGAAAAAGCTGAAGTTCTCAGCATGAAGAATCACACAACACAGCACCTACATTATGATGATACATTTGGAGATTGCACATACAATTTTCACATAAGCATAATTGTTCTGGAGATTGCACATATAGTTTTCGACAGCGGAGCACCTATGACAGCACATACAGTTACTGCACCCAAATGAAATGACACTTTGACATGGCTGCAATTTTTAGTGTCTACTTATCTGCAATTTTTTAGTGTCTGCTTAGGACAAATAGGTTTCAAACTTCAGCTTGCTTTGTATAAGGAGACTAAAAAACTATCTAAGGAGTTCTTCAAGTTCAAGTTACAGCCTGCATGACATTTTCCTACACAATGCTTGTTGTAAATAATTACTTAAAGTAAACACTTTTTTTATCTTAGCTTACTTACAACAGAATGCCTATCTTTCTGGTTTTCCAATTCATTTTGTTTCATTTTCAACATTGCTCTATTTGTAATTAATAGCACTGTTCAAGAAATCTGTATATGCAATCTACAGAGATACTGCTGGCCATTGACCATGAAGTAGGGGATACATGTGTGCATGATGATGCAACATTTTCTGATTAAATGTAGTCTAAACTGACTTTTAGACTGATTTTCCATCAAAATTGAAAACAGTTACACTAAGTTTCAAAATAGAAAAATACACTTCTCAGTTTTACAAAATGAAAATTACTCTAAAACTGAAACTTTAACTGACTTTTATACTGAATTTTTACTCCAAGAGTTTTTATATTCAGATCACTTTAACTGAATTTTAGATTGAATTTTAAAATTTCTTGCAATATAAGCTTGTAGTACCTTGCGTCGAGGGGGAGGAGGGGATGTGGTCGTGTGGTCCTCGCCGTCTGTGTCCAGCACCTCGTCCTTGCTCCCCTCCCTGGATGATGCCGCGTCCAGCCCCGGCACGCCCAAATCTGAAGACAAGAAGAAGAGTGGTGGCGGTGGCGGTCACCGGCGAGCCAATCGGGGTCTCCAAGGGGCTGACTGCACACACAAACACACACATCGAGATTGGTCAGTCAGAGCCGCGGCCGATGAGGGGAGGGACGAAGCGGGAGGTGAATGCAGATGCGTGGAGGGAGGGGAGGAGGAGGAGAGGGGCGTGGCTTACCGAGGGGTGCGATGTGGATGGCGTCGAACTTGGCGGTGGAGAAGTATGCGCAGGTGACAAGGAGGAAGTCGGCGACGAGGCTGATGCCGAAGTTGCGCGGCTCGACGGTGCAGCTGAAGGCCTTGAGCAGCCTGGCTGTGTTGTGGTGGTGGCCGTAGGAGCGGGCCTGGCCGTCGGCGGCGAGGACCGAGAGGGCGATTACGGAGTGGAGGGAAGGAGCGGGGCAGGCCGTCGGCGGCGAGGACCGAGATGGCGAGGCGGGGCACGGGGGTCGTCGGAGCGGCGAAAGGAGGGGGCGTGAGGGTGTGGCGAGGGGGGAGTGGATCTGGCGAGGGAGGGATGAAGGGATCGGGCGATTAGCTATAGGGGGGAAGGTTACTAATGGCGCCCCCCGTGGCGGTGTGCCATTAGAATATTTTTTATAGCAATGGTGCACCCCCGGGACGGTGCGCCATAAGTAATCTTTTTTTAGATAGCAATGGCGCACCAGCCAGCGGTGCACCATAAGTAATTTATTTTTTATTTTTTGTTGCATCTAATAATTTTTTAGAAAATGAATATGAATATGAAACAGTAATAAATTTTTATAAAAACAATAATATTTTTTTAAAAATATCATCAAATTTGTTATTTGATAATATTTATGAATATAAAAAAATATCATCAAATTTGTTATTTGAAAATATCATCAAATTTGTTATTTGATAATATTTATGAATATAAAAAAATATCATCAAATTTGTTATTTGAAAATATCATCAAATTTGTTATTTGAAAATATAATCAAATTTGTTTTTTTTGGATTTTTAGTTGCATTCATTTGTGACGGTGGAGCGGGGGAGGGTGCGGGGGGTCGTCGGCGGCGGTGGAGCGGGGGAGGGTGCGGGGGGTGCTCGGCAGCGAGGGGGATCTGGCGAGGGGGGATATCGATCGAGATGGAGGGGGATCGAGATCGAGTGTCCTCATGAATATTCAATATTTTTTCATATTGAATATGAAAAAATATCATCAAATTTGAAAAAATATTCATGAATTCAAAAAGTGCCCATGAAATTTAAAAATATTCATGAGTTCAAAAAGTGCCCATGAAATACAATCGAGAAATGAAGGCTACAATTTAAATACAATCGATCTTAGCTAGCTATCTGTTCACAATCTTCTTGCCCTTCTTTTTCGCAAATGGAGTTCTTCTGTGGAACGAACGTCCTTTAGGTAGGGTGGTCCTGCTTCTTCTTGTGGTGTATGCTGCTACTTCATCGTCATCGTCATGTTCCATCTTCGGGTCGCCGTACTTGTCGAAGTCTTGCTCATTGGCGACTCCATCCATTCCGATGATCTTCCTTTTGCCTCTCCTCACGACAACACGACTGGGCTTTGACGGGTCGGTAATGAAGAAGCATTGGTCCACTTGGGAAGCCAGTACCCATGGCTCATTTTTCGCGGTGACGTTTGCGCCCGCAGTCTTGGATTTGGCTTCGGGTATAACCATGGTGGTGAAATACCGGTCTTCTTTTAGGACGCTCTTGGCCCATCTGACACAGAACATCGGGACCTTCTCTCCAGCGTAGCTCAGCTCCCAGATCTCCTCGATCCTTCCGTAGTATGTGTCCTTGTCGTTACCGGTGTAGGATTCCATCGTTACCCCGGAGTTCTGATAGCCATCGCTCTTCATGTCCTTGTCCTCGGTGTAGAATGTGAGCCATTGATATCGTACGCCTCATAGGTCATCAGGTTGTGCTCGGCGCCCTGTGACAAGGCGAATATGAGTTGTTCTTCCGCGGAAGAATCCTCATGTAAATGGTACGACAGAAGCTTCTGCTTGAACCAACGCGTGAAACATGAGTTGTGCTCTTTGATTATATCTCCGTCCGTCCTCTGTTGGCCTCGGTCATTGTACGTCTTCTCAATAAAGGTTTTGTGCTCTACCACCCAAGGATCGACCACGTCTATGTGTTGTAGCGCGACTAGGTTTGCTCTTTTAAAGTCGGCTAGTCGACCCTCGAAGTCGACATGCATTTCACGGTGACCCTCGCGGTGACCCCATCCAGCGAGCATGCCGAGGTGCCTGTTGACGGGCAGACCAACGGGGTTCTCGATGCCTATGTAATTTGTGCAGTAGGAGATGCACTCTTCAGTCAGAAAGCCCCTGGCTATGCTTCCCTCTGGACGTGACATGTTGCGAACGTATCCTTTTATGACACCATTCATCCTTTCGAACGGCATCATGCTGTGCAGGAACATCGGCCCGATTTGGATGATATCCTCCACGATATGGACCAGCAGATGCACCATAACGTCGAACAATGCAGGCGGGAAGTACATCTAAATCTCGCATAGTATCACCATGATCTCTTCCTGTAGCCTTCTGAGTTGCCTCACGCCAACCGACTTCCGAGAGATGACGTCAAAAAAGTTGCATAGGCCAAATAGCGTTTCAGGAACGTGCGTGTCCATGATCCCACGAATTGCAACTGGAAGTATCTGTGTCATCAGCACGTGACAGTCGTGAGACTTCATCCCGCTGAACTTCTGCTTCGCTGGGTCTAGGTATCTGCTTATCTTCCCCGCGTAACCATAAGGAAGTTTTACTCCAACGAGGCAGGTGAAAAACTGCTCGATCTCCTCCTGACTTAGAGTGAAGCACACGGGAGGGTAGTCATTTCTGGTCTTTATGGCCTTTTTTCCTTTGCAACGACTTTCCGTGTCCTGCTTCGCCTCATCATCATCATTAGCGTGAAGCTCCTCCCTGATGCCCATTGATTTCAAGTCTGCCCTTGCTTTCGACCCATCTTTGGTCCTCTCTTGCATGTTGAGCAGGGTACCAAGCAGACCCTCGCACTCATTCTTCATGATATGCATGGCATCAAGGCTGTGAGGCACACAGTGGATCTTCCAGTACGGCAAGTCCCAAAAAAAGACCTCGTTTTCCATACCTTCAGCAGTGGCTCTGGCGCCTTTCGCTTCTTTCCCGGCTCTGGCGCCTTTTGCTTCTTTCCCGGCAGTGGGCAATCTTTCCAATTTTTCTACAGCTCGTCTATTTGCTCGCCGCTCCTCGTACGCGGGCGTCTTTGGGGTTCGGTTTCACCATCAAACAGATCCTTGCATTTTCTCCATGGGTCATCGTCGCGAAGCCACCTTCGATCTCCCATGAACACGGTTTTCGAAGACCCGGGATCTCTATCTAGCTGGCGATACATTGTGTCATCCATGCACCTGACGCATCCAGAAAATCCGTGGACCACCTGCCCCGCGAGATATCCGTAACCGAGATAGTCGTGCACCGTCGTGAGTAGTGCGGCTCTCATAGAGAAATATTCTTTCACTGTGGCGTCCCACGTATTGGCTGGTGTTTTCCACAGCATGTATAGCTCCTCTTTCAGCAGCCCCAGATACAGATTGATGTCGTTCCCTGGTTGTTTCGGCCCTTCAATTAGCATACTCATGTGAATGTACTTCCTCTTCATGCACAATCAGGGGGAAGGTTGTACATCCACACAAACACAGGCCAGGTGCTATGTGTGCTTCTCTGGCTGCCAAATGGATTGACTCCATCGGTGCTCGCACCCAGCACGATGTTCCTTGGATCATCCCCAAATTCTGGGTGTTCGAAGTTCAACGCTTGCCACTGGCTCGCATCCTTAGGGTGACTCAGCATCTTGTCTTTTTTATTTATCTCCGGGTCATTTCCGTCATCTTCTCGCTTCTCCTCCTACCTATCCGCATGCCAATGCATGAGCTTTGCTAGCTTAGGGTCCGCGAAATACCGCTGCAGACAAGGAGTGATCGGAAAGTACCACACAACTTTTCGAGGAGCTTTCTTCCTCTTCTTGTATCGACTGACGCCGCACACCGAACATGTGGTAGACTCCGCGTGCTCGTCCCGATAAATGATGCAATTGTTCATGCACACATGGTATTTCACATGCGGTAAATCCAGAGGACACACGATTTTCTTCGCCTCCTCGCAACTGGTCGGGCACTTGCTCCCCTTGGGAAGACGTTCGTGCCAGAATGGCATGTTCTCGTCGAAGCATGTGTCGGTCATTTTGTGTTTTACCTTCATCTCCAGAGCCATGAGCGTTACTTTCAGGCGGGTATCCTCGGGCCTGCATCCTTCATACAATGGAGTAACCGCGTCTATCTCTAGTTGATCCTGCTTGGCTTTCTCTCGGGCGGCATCTCTTGCGTTATCCGTCTGCTTGAGAAGCAGCTCTTGAATATAAGGGTCCTGCACCCAGCCTCCATCGTCGTCTACTCTAGCATCTTCATCTTCATGATCATGCCCTTCGTCTTGATCATCCTCATCATCATGTCCGGCATCTTCTACATGATGACTGTGTATAGCATCACCGTCGTGATCATGTCCTGGAGATTCTTCGTCTTCTCGCCTGCCCTCGCCGCGGTGGTTGTCTTGTTGCCCTTCCTCATTTCTTGCCCGGCCCCCATGGACGACTTCATAGTCATCTTCATCACCTTGCCACCGATAGCCATCCATGAAACCACGCAAGAGCAGGTGGTCCCGCACCTGCCTGGAATCCGGGTCCACAATAAGGCTCTTCAGCTTGCATCTTCGACACGAACATCTTATCTCCGTCTTGTTCTTTTGAAGCATCTCGGCCTTCGCGGAGCTCAAAAACCTATTCACGATGTCATCGGTCATCGTGCGGACCATGGTCTCCTGCGGGGTAGAGCAAAACGATATTTTAGAACCAAGAAAAAATTTGGCATGACTTTCCCTAAAAATAGGACCAAAAAGAATGCATAGTGCCAAAATTCTCGCCGAAACGGAAATGAATCAACATTCCGGCAAAATATTGGCAACTATCGCATTTTCAAATACCGGTACCCGCAAACATAAACATATATGCAACACCACAAACATATGCAACACCACAAACATACATAGATCTAGTTAGGCCATAAAAAGTGCATGTGCACGTTGTTGGAGGGAGAAAAAAAGTAGATCTACAACATAAAGATAGCTTTCCCCTTACTTACCTATCAAAAGGGGGTAATTTAACCACTTAATTTGGATGAATCTATGGTGCAAATGAGGTGAGGAGGAGGAGGCAGCCGACACAAGCTTGGAGGAGGAGGTGGAGAGAATGAAGTGGGGAAAGTGAGTGTGTAGGTGTGGCTGTCCAAAATATCTAGCTGGTCCCAGGTTACTAATGGCACACCAGCTCGAGGTGCGCCATTAGTAGTTTTAGTGGCGCACTGTGTGGCAGGTGCGCCATTACTAGTCGGGTGCGCTAGTAGTATTTTTGGAAAAAAATGTTACTAATGGCGCACTAAATCATGGTGCGCCACTACTATATAGTAGTGGCGCACCACATGTCTAGTGCGCCATTAGTGGCCATATCATCTATAGCCCTTTTCCTAGTAGTGACGCCCCTGCCTATTTCATGAGCATGATGAACAAAGTATTCATGGAATATTTGGACAAGTTTGTTGTGGTGTTCATTGAAGATATAATGGTATATTCGAAGAACGAAGAGGAACACAAGGAGCATTTGCGTTTAGTTCTCGAGAAACTCAGGGAACATCAGTTGTATGCCAAGTTCAGCAAACGCGAGTTTTGATTGAAGGAAGTCGGATTCCTTGGACATGTTATATCGGGAGAAGGTATAGCAGTAGATCCCACCAAGATCCAGTCAGTCACTGAATGGTTGGCACCCACTTCAGTTAGCGAGATCCGCAGTTTTCTTGGACTCGCAGGATAGTACCGTAGATTCATTGAGAATTTTTCCAAGATCACGAAGCCCATGACAGAATTATTGAAGAAGGATATCAAGTTTAAATGGATGGAAGATTCTGAAGCAAGTTTCCAGGAGCTGAAGAAACGTTTGACTACAGCCCCAGTGCTGACACTGCCAGATATACGTAAGGATTTTCAAGTGTATTGCGACGCCTCTCGCTTAGGACTTGGAAGTGTGCTTATGCAGGACGGAAGAGTTGTTTCGTATGCCTCACGACAACTAAAACCACACGAGTTAAATTATGCCACGCATGATTTGGAACTAGCAGCCGTAGTGCACGCGTTGAAGACTTGGAGACATTACCTTATTGGAAATCATTGAGATATGTACACGGATCATAAGAGTTTGAAGTACATTTTCACCCAGAAGGAACTGAACCTTAGGAAGAGAAGATGGTTGGAGCTTATAAAGCATTATGACATGAAGCTTCATTATCATCCAGGCAAGGCCAATGTCGTAGACAACGCTTTGAGACGGGAGAGCTATGCTAATACCCTAATAAGCACGGGATTGCCGAAGGAGTTAGCAAAGGATCTCTGGGAACTTCGATTGGAGATTGTTCCTAGAGGTTTTGTTGCAACAATGGAGGTGTAGTCTACATTGTTGGGAAAAATTCGAGAAGCTCAGAAGGATGACAAGGAGATTGCCGAGATAAAGGAGAAAATGAGCGAAGGAAAGGCCAAAGGTTTTCGTGAGGATGAGCACGACACCCTGTGGTTTGAGGACCGTGTTTATGAGCCCAATAACACAGAGATCAGGAAGTTAATACTTTAGGAGGCTCATGACTCACCATACTCGATACACCCCGGAAACACCAAGATGTATTTGGATTTGAAGGAACATTTTTGGTGGACAGGGATGAAGAAGGATATCGCCGAGTATGTGGTCGTATGTGATGTATGTCAGAGAGTGAAGGCAGAGCATCAAAAGCCAGCAGGATTGTTACAGCCTATGCCGATACCCGAATGGAAGTGGGATAAACTTGGCATGGATTTTATCACCGGATTGACCAGGACCAAATCAGGATATGATTCTATATGGGTAGTAGTTGACCGTTTGACCAAAGTAGCACACTTTATCCCAGTGAAAACAACTTATACCAGTGCTAAGTTGGCCAAGATATATATGACCAGGATCGTATGTCTGCATGGAGTTCCGAGGACCATTGTATCATATAGAGGAACACAGTTTACTTCAAAGTTTTGGCATCAGCTGCACCAGACTTTGGGAACAAGATTGGAGTTCAGTAGAACATTTCACCCGTAGACAGATGGACAGACCGAGGGAGTCAACCAGATTCTGGAGGACATGTTGAGAGCATGTGCGCTAGATTATGAGTCTAGTTGGGATGACAATTTGCCTTACGCAGAGTTCTCATACAACAATAGTTACCAAGCCAGTTTGAAAATGGCACCGTTTGAAGCCCTGTACGGCCGAAGGTGCAGAACACCGTTGATGTGGGATGAAGTTGGAGACCGACAGTTGTTTGGACCAGACTTGATCAAAGAGTCTGAGGAGAAGGTTAAACTGATTCGGGATAGAATAAAGATAGCTCAGTCCAGATAGAAGAGTTATGCAGATTCGAAACGCAAGGAGGTAACCTATGAAATTGGAGGTAGAGCATATCTACGAGTATCACCTCTGCGAGGAGTGAAACGTTTTGGAGTTAAGGGAAAGTTAGCCCCGGGATTTGTAGGACCGTATCGTGTTTTGGAACGGATGGGAGAAGTTGCCTACAAGTTGGAGTTACCTGAAGGACTGTCAGGCGTTCACAATGTGTTTCACGTTTCCCAGTTGAAGAAGTGTCATGCTGAGATGGCCGACATACCGCTAAGAGATACCGTACCCTTGGAGGCGATTCAGTTGGACAATGACTTGACTTATGAGGAGAAGCCAGTCAAGATTTTGGAGTTTGCTAGTCGAGTCACCCGCGGCAAGGTTATTAAGTTTTGCAAAGTTCAGTGGAGCCACCATACCAAGGACGAAGCCACGTGGGAACGAGAGGATGATCTTTGCAAAGACCACCCACACCTATTTTCTAGCCAACCCGAATCTCGAGGGCGAGATTCATCTTAAGGGGGGGTAGGTTTGTAACATCCCAAATTTTCAATTTGGAATGTTATACATAGATCATTCTTGCATATCATATTTTATTGCATTTCGTCTCACGATCCTCGAAATCCTAAGCAACTCAAGGACCCTCGGAGCGAGTTGGGGATTTCCCCAGTTTTCAAATTTGATTTTATCAAATTTTGAAACGAGGATTTTGGTTTTAATTATTTTTCTCTCCGAAAATATTTCATATTAAAATATGAGAGGAGATAATATGACTTCTCCAAAATAAATGAAATATTGGAGGAAAATATTAAAATCAATATTTGTTTTTATTCGGTTTTTATTGCAATTTTGTTTGCATTAGAAAAATTGCACGTTTTCAAAATTGCATTTCAGGGCCAAGAAAATGTTCATCTCGTTCTAAATATTTCATTTAGACAGTGAAAATTTGTTTTGGCATTTTTAGATTTTTATTTTATTTTCTAGGATTTTTCTTAGTTTCGGCGGAATTATTTAAAAAAAGGTTTCCGGACCCAGCTGGGCCGAAGCCCAGCCGGCCCGTTCTGCCGCCGTCTCCCTCGCGCACGCCGCCGTGCACAGCACGGACGCCAAGGGGAGTCCGAGTCGGACTCCTCCCCGGGCGCCCCCTCGCCCAAGCCACACCGCCCCTCGCCCCCTTTAAATGCCGCCGCCAGCACCCTGCCTCGCCACCACCACCGCTGCCAGCCCCGCCGCCCGCCTCGCCGCCTGTCGCAGCCCGCGCCGCCGCCTGTCGCCGCCGAGCCACCGCCGCCTGAGCCCCGCCACCCGCCAGCCCCGCTGGAGCCGCACCCCGTCGGATCCGACGAGGTGGCGCGCCATCGCCGTTGGTTTTTTTACAAAACTGATTTGGTTTTTTTAGAAAACCCTAACTGGTTTTTTTTCGGTTCGCCGGTTTTTTTCCGGTTTTTTTAGCGGACGTTCGTTTTAGCGAATGGTTTTCACTTGTTAGTTACAAATAACGAACGCTCGTTTGTTAGCCTGTTCGTCAGTTTTCTTTTATCAGATTTTTCCGCGGTTATTTCTGATCGCGATTTCTGATCCGATTTTTATTCTAGGTTATCTTTTCGCTCGTTTGTCGGAATCAGGCGATTCAAGCACCTAGATCTTCGTCTCGAGACCCTCTTTCCGCTTAACCAACTTGGATAAGTTTTTGCTACTGTAAAATTTGACCTAGGTCAAGATTAGTAAACAGATCTTGTTTCTTTCGCCGTTTGAGTTTCGTTGCTTTGTTTGATTTGATTCTTTTTGAAAACCGGAGTTCTTAAGTTGAACTTTATGGTTAGATCTTCTTATTTGAGTTTTACCCATGCTTCTTAGCTTGATTGCTTATGTATGCTATTGCTTGTTTGCGATAGAATTCCCGGAGTGCGAAGCATGTTATTTGGAGTCTCTAGGTTACGCGGATCGTCAGCAAGGCAAGTAACACTTTGATCATACCCCTTTATCACCCAGTTGTTATGCATTTGTTACTATCCTCAAACATTGCATAACTAGGATGTTATTAACATGTGCGTTGGGATGTAGTTGATGAGGTAGAACCTATTGCCTTGTTACATTCAAACCCTTGGGAGTTACTTCGACGCATTGCTTATATTGCTATGCTATGCTCGTAGACGTGGTTTGGCAGAGTGAAATCCATGACAGATGTGAGACTGTTAATTAATGGTTCAACTTAAGGTGGCAACTTAAATACACATCTGGGTGGATTGAGGCACCTGGAGTACCCAGTGTTGCCTGTATTTTTTGGAAATCCCGGAGTACCCGTGTGATCTTCCTATGGACCGCCACCCAGGCTCAAAGGGAACTGAGATTATTCATGCTAGAAACTTTTGTGTGCAGCCACAAGCTAATATGGTCTCTAGCATAGTTGAGTAAGTTACGTGAAGCTCTTGAAGAGGTGGATCAGTAGGTAGTGGGATTGTAGGTTTGGTATGGTCTGCCCGGAGTAGAGAGTTAATGTTTTTGAAAGACTGTGTCTCGGTCATCCGTTTCTCAAACACCATGTAGTGCGAGAAATCCAACGGAGGCGATCGAGTCTTGTGGGGAAAAGTGCGCAAACCTCTGCAGAGTGTACAAACTAATCATGGTTAGTCGTGTCCCCGATTATGGACAATCTTGAGTATCTAGTACTTGGAGTATCTTAAGTATCTCATCACTCTAAATTAATATTGTTGGGTTGTTAATTACTTTAATTGGGATTGAGTTGGAGGAACCTTCTCAATGATGTTTCAACTACCATGATAGTTAAATTAAAATCTATTCCTTTGTTGTAGGGAAAAATTGGCTTTTTGCAAAAACTGTAACCATAGAGCTTTCCACCAGCCAAATATGCATGTAGTGATAGCCTTATTCTGTTCTTGCTCTACTGTGTTACTTTGCCAGCATATTCCATGTGCTGACCCGTTTTCGGGCTGCAACGTATTATGTTGCAAACTTTTCAGATGAGGAGTAAGGTTCGTTAGGTCGTTTCCGTTAAGCTCGGCTATGCCGTTGGAGTTGATGGACTCACTTTATCTTCCAAGCCTCCCGCTGTTACCGTATAAAATGGCCTTAAGCCATATTTATTGTAATAAGTTCTCTTTGGAGACATTCGATGTAATAAGTGTGTGATTGCTACTCTGTTATAAATCCTCGAGTACTGTGTGTGTCAGCATTACCGATCCAGGGATGACACTGAAGCACAGAGACTTGATCGTTTGAGGTCGGGTCGCTACACTGCACAATGAAGAAGACATCAGCTCACTACAAGATGGTACTAACTATTATACCTTGCCTTCTTTTATTCCTTTTCCCCATTTCCAATATAGAGAAGATATTTATGCACATCCTTGTTTTCAGGCCTTTCCAAAGCAGTTCACTAATGATTACCTCTCAACCCACCTCTATGGTCAGGAGGCAAGGAAGGTTTTCATACAACACCCACATTTCAATATTGAAGTGGTCTTGAAGAGGACGAAGGACGGACGGTCAATCATCCACATGCACTGGCCTAAAGTTGCAAAGGCCTTCAACATGAATGAAGGCTCAATATTCGCCTTCCGCTTCATTAGTTTTCCAGATGATATGCATCTGTCTATGTACCATCTATGATGCTAATTTCGGAACCTTCTACATGTTGCATGTGAAACTTGGTGCTGGTGCGGTTGTGTAATGGGGTAGCTGAGTGCTGAAGCTATATCATGTTGTATTCTGATGTATTTCAATTATGAAATTTTGCTTCCTTAATATGGAAATGAAATATATTATGTGCTTAATATGAATGTCAATTAGATTAATAAATGGATTATTAATAATAGGGAAATTAGCCTGCTAATGGCGAATTAGCCTGCTTTGGGTTTTTCTATTGCAAACGGTTGTTGAAAAAATACCATGGGCGATGACCTCAGGCAACGCACACAGTTTCTAGGAATAAACCGTGTTGGATCAATGAAAAATCACACGGGACTTTCTCTTGAAAACTATTTGCATTAGGCCACCTTGCGCAAACGTTTACCACATAAAAACTGTGTGTGATGGATAGCTTTTGCCACACAGTTTCTTCTATGGTCCGTGTGGATACATTCAATAATGCAAACGATTTAGCGGGAAAAATTGTGTGATGTACCTGCGAACGTAAATGTTTTCCTTGGAGCGACTGCGTGGGATGTACATACGAACGGAAACGTTTAGCGGGGACTGACTTTGTGGGATGTACTTGCGACAGAAAAAAAATTCGTCGTATAATTGTATTTTTTAGCTCTACTGTACGTATTTCCATATTTGAGCACTCGCCCCTTATTTTGTCGAGCGTGTGTGCCAGGAGGGCATATCCCCGACGGTTTCTGGGCCGTGTGGGAAGGACCCTCCTATCGCCCACACTCACTAGGCGACGGTTCCAAATGTCGTCGCAGAAAGGGGTTAAAAACCGTTTGTATAGGACCGACGTGTACCAGTGAACTAACCCCGGACTGACGCTATTTTCAGCAGAACTACCATGGTGTTGTTTTTGTGCAGAAATAAAAGTTCTCAGAATGGAACGAAACTTTGCGAGGAATTTTTATATAAATAAAGAGAGTTTCTGGAGCCAAGATCCATCGGAGGGGGGCACTTGGGTGGGCACAATCCACCAGGGTGCACCCCCCTCCTGGCATGCCCAAGTCGGTTGTCCCCACCTGGTTGCCCCGCAGACCCTGAAACAGACGCTATAAAATCCTATTCTTCCAGTAAAAAATCATGGAGAAAGAATTATCACGATCCACGGGATGGAGCCGCTGTCACCTCCTGTTCTTCATCGGGAAGACAGATCTGGACTCCGTTTGGGGCTCCGGAGAGGGGGATCTTCGTTCTTCGTCATCACCAACCCTTCTCCATCGCCAATTCCATGATGCTCAACACCGGAGTGAGTAATTCCTTCGTAGGCTCGCTGGTCGGTGAGGAGTTGGATGAGATTCATCATGTAATCGAGTTAGTTTTGTTAGGGCCTGATCCCTAGTATCCACTATGTTCTGAGATTGATGTCTCTATGACTTTGCCATGCTTAATGCTTGTCACTTTGGGCCCGGGTGCCATGATTTCAGATCTGAACCGTTTATGCTATCAACATTATATCCATGTTCTAGATCCGATCTTGCAAGTTATAGTCACCTACTACGTGTTATGATCCGGCAACCCCGGAGTGACAATAGTCGGGACCACTCCGGTGATGACCGTAGTTTCAGGAGTTCATGTATTCACCGTGTGTTAATGCTTTGTTCCGGTTCTCTATTAAAAGTAGGCCTTCATATCCCTTAGTTTCCAATAGGACCCCACTGCCACAGGAGGGTAGGACAAAATATGTCATGCAAGTACTTTCCATAAGCACGTATGACTATTTACGGAATACATGCCTACATTATATTGATGAACTGGAGCTAGTGCCGTATCGCCCTAGGTTATAACTGTCTCACGATGAATATCATCCAACAAGTCACCGATCCAATGCCTACGAATTTATCTTAGGTTGTTCTTGCTAAGTTACTACTGCTATCGTCACTATTGCACTTGCTACAAAACTACTGCTATCACTGTTACCATTACTGTTACTGTTGTCACTATTATCAAAACTATCATATTACTTTGCTACTGATCATGTTGCTGTAGATAACTAATCTCCAGGTGTGGTTGAATTGACAACTTAGCAGCTAATACCTTCAAATATTCTTTGGCTCCCCTTGTGTCGAATCTATAAATTTGGGTTGAATACTCTACCCTCAAAAACTGTTGAAATCCCCAAAACTTGTGGGTTATCAAGACGTTTTTCTGGCGCCGTTGCCGGGGATAATAGCTATATTTGTTGAGGCAAACGAATTTATCAAGACATTATCACTCCGTTCTCCACCAAACGGGTGAGGTGACCGTTGTCGAAAGCATGACCAAGCATGGTGTACTTCACGCCGATTTTGGACGCAAGGGGGCCGCCCTAAACAAATACAAATGAATCAAGTTCAAATATAAATGAGAGCATTTTCATCAATTATCACATGTTCAACTAACATTCATATCATATTCAACCAATATAAATGATTAATGCAAATGAATCATATTCAACCAACATCATTAATTCAAGAGTTTTTTACATCTGTGCCCCTGGTTCCTTAGCTCTGCTCATTCATCCACGCGCTCTTTATGTTTGCTCAATTGTCCCCACTCCCTTGCCATAAACCCTCAGAACTGGTCACAACAGACGTTGTCATCGAGTCAAAGGCTTGACCGTTAACTCTGACGAGTGGGGCCGCGCTAGACTGTGTTGTCCATTGGACCTAACAAGTGGGGCCGCATTGGGTGGTGTCATTGTTCGACCGTTGGGCCGTGGTTTCGTTGGGTCATCCCTTGCATTAAACGCATGCGCGCACCACTAGGACAGAAGCCTGCTATGCATGCACCCAGCAAAGCTTGCCTGCATGCGTCGATCGAGCCTGCATGCGCCGATGCCACGATGCCATGATGCGCTGATCGAGCCTGCATGTGCCGACCGAGCTTGCATGCGTCGGTGTGTCTGCCACGATGCACTAACGGAGCAGCTTTCTTGCACGCCAGCCGCCACGGATGCAACAACGGTCACGGCTGCTGGTTCCTCTCTTCTAGCTAGGTGGCTACATATTTGTGGCTTGTGTAAAAAAAGAGAAGTGTTCGTTGTGGCTGCATGCACTAGGTGGTTACTAACAAGGGAACCCTACTAACAAAGCGGGCTCTCTAAGAAAACAATCAACAAATATGTAGTCCCAATATGTAGATAGGCCAACAAGCACATAGCACAATCACACAGCTCAAACTAGGAAGAACATAATAATAGAATAGATAGAAAACTTAATAATAGAACTTAAGAAAAGGGCGAACAAGCCCATAGCAACTCCAACATAGTTCAACTTAACATAACATAGACTAAAAAAGATAGAGGGTTTAGAACCCTAGCCGTCGCCTTCTCCACCTCACTCCTCCTCTGGGCGCCCTTTTCATTGCTCCTCCGGGGCATTGTCGATGGGGTACGGAAGAGTGTGCATGCGCGTCACGGTGGGGAAGATGTTGGTGTACTCCGTGAACCTGTTGTGGGTGGTGAAAGTGATGAACTTGGAGCCACACCAAAACAACCGGCCGAGGAGGTGGAAGGCATCGAATGTGTTGGTGAAGTGGGAAAGGAGAGCAACCACCACCCGGTTTTGGATGACCTCCTCGACGCGTTGGAGATCCCCGCGGGAGGTGGTGGTAGCCGGACGCGAGGAAGAACTCGATGAAGTTCCTTCCGATCCACAACCTTGATATCGCCCACACGTAGTGTGCAATCAACTTACACGCTAGTAGGGTAGAGCCTCTCTAGGATGGTGGGTGGGAAGCGGTACGTAGGTTGGTCCAGTGTACTGCATGGATGAGGGATGTGCAGACGAAGGAGAAGGGGTCGAAGAGCAAGAAGGGCTGATGGCAGATGGCAGAGGATGGGAGATGGATGAGGGATGGCAAAGGCAGAGGGTGGCTTAAATAGCCGTAGTGCTACGTGTTACTTGGCTATGGCAATAATGGGGTCAAATGTGCAGTAGCCCGTTTTCAAACCCACCGCAGCATCGGGAGTGTACACGCGTGGGAAACGGTGGTTTGAAAAGAAGAAGAAAAAGAAGCTAATTGCACGCGTGGGAATCCATGGTCATATATTCAATTTTTGAATAGTTTGTGGCCATTTTGCATGATAAAAATAAATTTGGTCCTTATAAATTTGGTCATTTTGCATTTGTATAGAACAAAAAGAACTAAATTTTCTACACAATGTCAATTGCTGTGTAATTTCAAACAATCCAAAAAAAAACAGAGCCAACACGTTCACAAAAAACAGAGCAAACGATGCAAAAAACAACGCAATTCAACGGCCCAACCAGAGCTTGGTTTCCTTTTGGGCCCAATAACAATGTTTTTTTCGTGGAGTCAGTGGTGGGCGAGCAACCGAGCACGACCAACAGGATCACCTCTCACAGATCGCCCCACGATCCAACGATGTGGAGCCGTCCTTGTGATCCAACAGCGCGGAGCCTGCACGCAGCCTGCCCACTGAATTCCTTCTACAAGACCACATCTGAGGTTTGTCGCTTGGCGCCAGGGTATGATCGGATGGTTGACGCTCGGAGCAGGGTTAGGCGAAACCCCACCGGGTTTAGAGGGGTTTTGAGCTGGTCAACGGGGTTTCAAAGGCTTTGACTAAGCATACCTAATTTAAAAAAATCGAAAAAATATCAAACCTTCGCTGTTCGTTGTTTTATAAGACACACTAACGAGGAAAAATACTAAACTTGGCCTATGGTCATTTTCATGAAAAAACCCTAGCTGTCACAATCGAGGTCAAATGAGCACCATTAATTTAGAAAAATCAAAAAATATAAAACATGCGCACAATGTTGTCTTATGTGACATGTTACCAACCAAAACTCATAATCTTGGTCTATGGTATTTTTCATGAGAAAACCTTCACACATATGAGCTATCACATACAAGATTTGATAGAGTTCAAGGAGAGTAGGTAGGGTTACCGTCTGTTTTTGAAAATTTTAAAAAAATCAAAAAAATCACCAAAGCTTTACTTCAAAGTGAATAAGAAGGATCTGAACTTAGTTTTCCATTTTCATATTTTAAATTTGTTTTTAATAGTTTTTGTATTAAAGCATATTTTTTCAAAAGAAAATGTAAAAATATGAAGATTAATTCAAAAAATAGTGAGACTTCGAATCTACACTATATAGATTGAATATGTGTTAATAAAAAACATTTGGCTCATTTAGAGTAGGTCCAAAAAAACGTACAAATGGGTTGTTTACCCTAGCATGGGAGCTCATTTGGAGCACATTTCTCAAATTCAAATTTCTTTGACCTCCTCTAAATCACCTAAAATTTTGCACACATGATCTCCAACACAAACGTAGATAGTTTTCCAAGGTTTTTTTTTGCATTTTCTTGAATTTATATTATCCTATCGAATGTCAGTTCAAAATATCAGATAATGAAACATGGTGGTGGGAAAAAGCATGCATTTGATTTGATTAATAAACATGAGACAAATAATTAGGATAATACTCCTTTATGATCAGTGAAAAAGAAGCATGTCTGATCAGTGAAGCGACACTAAAACAACATGTGTGATCATTGCAGCACCTAAACTGGTGAGAAAAAGCAGCATCTGCGATCATTGCAGCACCTAAACTCATAGTTCACAACATCTAAACAGAACTAACCACACACCACAGGAAAATTTAAAGGACAGACAAATAAAGATAGCATAATACATTAATAGACCATCAACGGCCACATTTAGTTTACCAAAAGTAACCCAAAAGATAAAGATAAAGATTCAGTTCATGATAGCATCACATCATCACACCATCACAACACGCTGGAGTCAGGGCCTACGCGAGGGTAGCATGCTGCCCCCCTGATCATGTAGTCCTCATCATGAATCGCTACATCCTCGGCATGAGTCAGAAGGTGATCGAAGCGGCCATCCTTTGGCTTTGCCTTGGTGGTGAAGTATAGGGGCAGTGCCACTTATTGATCTTGCGGTTGTAGAAGGAAGCAACTCCCTTGGACTTGATCTTCTCCACCTCCTTCGCTGTGAAGGACGCGACATTGCCCTTGTACACATCATCTCTAGAATCATACTGCACACATGAATGAATTACATTAATACATTATAGTTTCATATACACCATGTCAAAGGAACTAAATGAACAATCTAAATTTCAAGTAGGCTTACCTCATATTCTGAGTCGTCACTAAAGTCTGGATCGTACGGGTCGTACTGGGCCAGCTTCCTCTCCCCCCCAACCATCATCCTCCTGAATATAAAATTACATCCATCACTAGTAAACACAGAAGCCAATTGAAAATTTAGATATGCACACATGACACATTGATCATAGGGCTAATATACCCCCAATATACTATGATCCTATTTGCATTTTCCATTGTCATGCACACACATAGAACAATAGAGCTAACATAACTACATATTGTGGACAAATTTATATACTAATGAATCAAGGAACCCATGAATCAAATAACTTCTTAATCAATGGGTTCCATTTGGGCATATGACATTCAAAACCCCAATCTGAGTAGCATTCAAAAACAAATCTAATAGGGACCCAATCTAATAAGCATGCATGTCTATAGCATTAAAAAACCCAATTTGTGAGCATTAAAAACAAATCTAATAAGAATATTGTCGTGGTTCTAAGTCTGACAGTGAAGTAGGGGGTAGGAACGTAGAGGCAAGATCCTAGCTACGGTGAGATTGTGCATGCAAGATGTACGAGTTTAGGCCCTTCGCGGTGTAAGTAACATCCCGACGTCTCGGTGCCCGGAGGCTCGGTCGATTGGATTATGCGTGAAGTTACAGGGGATGCAAACCCTTGTGCCAGTGGAGGGGGGTGGCTTATATAGTGTGCGCCAGGACACCAGCAAGCCCACGTTACAAGGGTTCAATGTACATAAAGAGGGGACGTTACTGGTAACGTCAGCATTAAAGTAATATAAATGACCCTTAAGACTACTGAGTGAACGCCTGACCATTGCCATCCTGAGTGGCCTTAGATCTTCTGCGCTCCGAGTGGTTTCTGACATGGTCGAATGATTATATCTTGGTCAAATAGAATTGGGTACTCCGAGTGGAACCCCTGGTCGAGTGAGTTGCATCCTGAGGTGATTCCAGTCGGTAGAATTTGTTGTCCTTTGAATGTCTTTGACTATAGGGCAGTGTCCTTGGGAAGGGTACTTAGATCAGGTCTATTTTCCTACCCTAGGTACACGGCACCGTCATTAGCCCCTGAATGGTTCTGGGTTCGAGTGGAAAATGGAGTTGACAACGGTTCCGACCCAACCTTTATGTTGCGGAAGCATATGACTGGATTGGTGAACCATGCAACAGCTTCGACTTTGTTTTCGGTCGCCTTGAGCCATTCAGAAGTTGCCGAGTGAAGTTTCTGCTGATGAGCTTTGACTGTTAGTGTTGCATGAAATCTTCGGTATGATTGACTGCCCTACCGTTCCCGGGTCCGGCAGGATTCGAAATTTAGGGAAGTGCGTGATACGTCTCTGTCGTGCACTTTTGCCCTTGTTTTAGAATCTAACTTGCATGATTGGAATGGAACTAACCAGGACTGACGCTGTTTTCAGTAGAATTGCCAGGGTGTTATTTATGTGCAGAAACAAAAGTTCTCGGAATGACCTGAAACTCCACGGAGCATATTTTTGGAAATAATAAAAAATACTGGCAAAAGATCAAGGCCAGGGGGACCACACCTTAGCCATGAGGGTGGGGGCGCTCCTACCCCCCTGGGCGCGCCCCCTACCTCGTGGGCCCCTTGGAGCTCCTCCGACCTCAACTCCAACTCAATATATTTGCTTTCGGGGAGAAAAAATCAAGGAGAAGGATTCATCGCGTTTTACGATACGGAGACGCTGCCAAGCCCTAAAACCTCTCGGGAGGGCTGATCTAGAGTCCGTTCGGGGCTCTGGAGAGGGGTATTTGTCGCCGTCATCATCATCAACCATCCTCCATCACCAATTTCATGATGCTCACCGCCGTGCGTGACTAATTCCATCGTAGGCTTGCTGGATGGTGATGGGTTGGATGAGATTTATCATGTAAGCGAGTTAGTTTTGTTAGGGTTTGATCCCTAGTATCCACTATGTTCTGAGATTGATGTTGCTATGACTTTTCTATGCCTAATGCTTGTCACTAGGGCCCGAGCGCCATGATTTCAGATCTGAACCTATTATGTTTTCATCAATATATGAGAGTTCTTGATCCTATCTTGCAAGTCTATAGTCACCTACTATGTGTTATGATCTGGCAACCCCGAAGTGACAATAATCGGGACCACTCCCGGTGATGACCGTAGTTTGAGGAGTTCATGTATTCACTATGTGTCAATGCTTTGGTCCGGTGATCTATTAAAAGGAGGCATTAATATCCTTTAGTTTCCGCTAGGACCCCGCTGCCACGGGACGGTAGGACAAAAGATGTCATGCAAGTTCTTTTCCATAAGCGTGTATGACTATATTCGGAATACATGCCTACATTACATTGATGAATTGGAGCTAGTTCTATGTCACCCTAGGTTATGACTGTTACATGATGAACCGCACCCGGCATAATTCTCTATCACCGATCCATTGCCTACAAGCTTTTCCATATATTGTTCTTTGCTTATTTACTTTTCCGTTGCTATTGTTATAATCACTACAAAATACCAAAAACATTACTTTTGCTATCATTACCTTTTGCTACCGTTACCACCACTATCATATTACTTTGCTACTAAACACTTTGCTGCAGATATTAAGTTTCCAGGTGTGGTTGAATTGACAACACAGCTGCTAATACTTGAGAGTATTCTTTTGCCCCTCACTTGGTGGGATTTTGTTTTTTGAAACTTAGGCGAATCGGATTCGCAACTAAGCCACCCACTGGGGGATTTCAGACACATGTATAAGTAATAACAATCATTTAGGAGAATGCAAAACCATGTCTTTGATAAACAAACTGAAAGGTACTTCTTATTACATCTCAACAGTCTGAATGCTTAAGTGTTAAAGTGGCGGCGAAGATCCGCATTCCAGGCGTGTGGCTTGTCTTTCTTGTGTTCCACATCGTACAGGAGATATGCACCATTGTGGAGCACTTTGGCGATGATGAAGGGGCATTCCCGGGCAGGAGCAAGCTTGTGTGGAAGTTCCTGGTCCACTCGAAGAACCAGGTCTCCCTCCGGAAATGCTCGACCCCTAACGTTTCTGGCGTGGTGATGTCTACTACACAACCTTCTTCTTGTAGACATTGTTGGGCCTCCAAGTGCAGAGGTTTGTAGGACAGTAGAAAATTTCCCTCAAGTGGATGACCTAAGGTTTATCAATCCATAGGAGGCGTAGGATTAAGATGGTCTCTCTGAAGCAACCCTGCAACCAAATAACAAAGAGTCTCTTGTGTCCCCTACACACCCAATACAATGGTAAATTGTATAGGTGCACTAGTTCGGCGAAGAGATGGTGATACAAGTGGTATATGGATGGTAGATAAAGGTTTTTGTAATCTGAAATTATAAAAACAGCAAGGTAACTAATGGTAAAAATGAGCTTAAACGGTATTGCAATGCTAGGAAACAAGGCCTAGGGTTCATACTTTCACTAGTGCAAGTTCTCTCAACAATAATAACATAATTGGATCACATAACTAGCCCTCAATATGCAACAAAAAGTCACTCCAAAGTCACAAATAGCAGAGAACAAATGAACAGATTATGGTAGGGTACGAAACCACCTCAAATCCAATCAATCCGTTGGGCTATTCCTATAAGTGTCACAAACAGCCCTAGAGTTCGTACTAGAATAACACCTTAAGACACAAATCAACCAAAACCCTAATGTCACCTAGATACTCCAATGTCACCTCAAGTATCCATGGGTATTATTATACGACATGCATCACACAATCTCAGATTCATCTATTCAAACCAACACAAAGTACTTCAAAGAGTGCCCCAAAGTTTCTACGGGAGAGTCAAGACGAAAACGTATGCCAACCCCTATGCATAGATTCCCAAGGTCACGGAACCCCCAAGTTGATCACCAAAACATACATCAAGTGGATCATAGAATACCCCATTGTCACCACAGGTATCCCATGCAAGACATACATCAAGTGTTCTCAAATCCTTAAAGACTCAATCCGAAAAGATAACTTTAAAGGGAAAACTCAATTCATTACAAGAGAGTAGATGGGGAGAAACATCATAAGATCCAACTATAATAGGAAAGCTCATGATACATCAAGATCGTATCACCTCAAGAACATGAGAGAGAGAGAGAGATCAAACACATAGCTACTGGTACATACCCTCAGCCCCGAGGGAGAACTACTCCCTCGTCATGGAGAGCACCCGGATGACCAAGATGGCCACCAGAGAGGGATTCCCCCCTCCGGCAGGGTGCCGGAACGGGTCTAGATTGGTTTTCGGTGGCTACGGAGGCTTCTGGCAGCGGAAATCCCGATCTATTGTGTTCTCTGGTAGTTTTGGGTATCTGGATATATATAGGTGGAAGAAATACAGCAGGGGAGCCACGAGGGGCCCACAAGGGGGGTGGGCGCGCCCCCTGCCTCGTGCTCTCCTCATTGATCCCCTAACGTGCACTCCAAGTCTCATGTATTACTTTCTTTCCAATAATAACTTTTCTGAAGGTTTCACTCCGTTTGGACTCCGTTTGATATTCCTTTTCTGCGATACTCTAAAACAAGGAAAAAACAGAAACTGTCACTGGGCTCTGGGTTAATAGGTTAGTCCCAAAAATCATATAAAATAGCATATAAATGTATATAAAACATCCAAGGTTGATAATATAATAACATGGAACAATCGAAAATTATAGATACGTTGGAGACGTATCAGCATCCCCAAGCTTAATTCCTGCTCGTCCTCGAGTAGGTAAATGATAAAAATAGAATTTTTGATGTGCAATGCTACCTAACATATTTCTCTAAGTAATTCTTCTTTATTGTGGCAAGAATATTCAGATCCATAAGATTCAAGACAAAAGTTTAATATTGACATAGAAATAATAATACTTCAAGCATACTAACTAAGAAATTATGTCTCTTCAAAATAACATGTCCAAAGAAAGTTTCCCTACAAAATCATATAGTCTAGCTATGCTCCATCTTCACCACACAACATATTTAAATCATGCACAACCCCTATGACAAGCCAAGCAATTGTTTCATACTTTTGATGTTCTCAAACTTTTTCAATCTTCACGCAATATATGAGCGTGAGCCATGGATATAGCACAATAGTTGGAATAGAATGGTGGTTGTGGAGAAGACAAAAAGGGAGAAGATAGTCTCACATCAACTAGACGTATCAACGGGCTATGGAGATGCCCATTAATAGATATCAATGTGAGTGAGTAGGGATTGCCATGCAACGGATGCACTAGAGCTATAAATGTATGAAAGCTCAACAAAAGAAACTAGTGGGTGTGCATCCAACTTGCTTGCTCACGAAGACCTAGGGCATTTTGAGGAAGCCCATCATTGGAATATACAAGCCAAGTTCTATAATGACAGATTCCCACTAGTATATGAAAATGACAACATAGGAGACTCTCTATCATGAAGATCATGGTGCTACTTTGAAGCACAAGTGTGGTAAAAGGATAGTAGCATTGTCCCTTCTCTCTTTTTCTCTCATTTTATTATATTTCTTTTTTATTTATTTTATTTGGGCCTTCTTTTTTATGGCCTCTTTTCCCTTCTTTTTTTATTTGTGCTTCTTTGGCCTCTTTTATTTATTTATTTTCGTCCGGGGTCTCATCCCGACTTGTGGGGGAATCATAGTCTCCATCATCCTTTCCTCACTGGGACAATGCTCTAATAATGATGATCATCACACTTTTATTTACTTACAACTCAAGAATTACAACTCGATTCTTAGAACAAAATATGACTCTATATGAATGCCTCCGGTGGTGTACCGAGATGTGCAATGACTCATGAGTGACATGTCTGAAATAATTATGAACGGTGGCTTTGCCACAAATACAATGTCAACTACATGATCATGCATAGCAATATGACAATGATGGAGCGTGTCATAATAAACAGAATGGTGGAAAGTTGCATGGCAATATATCTCGGAATGGCTATGGAAATGCCATAATAGGTAGATATGGTGGCTGTTTTGAGGAAGGTATATGGTGGGTTTAAGGTACCGGCGAAAGTTGCGCGGTACTAGAGAGGCTAGCAATGGTGTAAGGGTGAGAGTGCGTATAATCCATGGACTCAACATTAGTCATAAAGAACTCACATAGTTATTGCAAAAAATTATTAGTTATCGAAACAAATTATTACGCGCATGCTCCTAGGGGGATAGATTGGTAGGAAAAGACCATCGATCGTCCCCGACCGCCACTCATAAGGAAGACAATCAATAAATAAATCATGCTCCGACTTCATCACATAACGGTTCACCATACGTGCATGCTACGGGAATCACAAACTTCAACACAAGTATTTCTCAAATTCACAACTACTCAACTAGCATGACTTCAATATCACCATCTCCATATCTCAAAACAATTAACAAGCATCAAACTTCTCTTAGTATTCAATGCACTTTCTATGAAAGTTTTTATTATATCCCTCTTGGATGCACATCATATTAGGACTAAATTCATAACCAAAGCAAATTACCATGCTGTTTAGGACTCTAAAAATAATATAATTGAAGCATGAGAGTTCATCTATTTCTTCAAAATAAAACTACCGCCGTGCTCTAAAAAGATATAAGTGAAGCACTAGAGCAACAACAAACTACTCCGAAAGATATAAGTGAAGCTCAATGAGTAGTCGAATAATTATGCAACTATGTGAAGACTCTCTAACATTTAAGAACTTCAGATCTTGGTATTTTATTCAAACAGCAAGCAAAAGTAAATAAAATAAAGTGTTGCTCCAAGCAAAACACATATCATGTGGCGAATAAAAATATAGCTCCAAGTAAAGTTACCAATGAACGAAGACGAAAGAGGGGATGCCATCCGGGGCATCCCCAAGCTTAGGCTCTTGGTTGTCCTTGAATATTACCTTGGGGTGCCTTGGGAATCCACAATATTAGGCTCTTGCCACTCCTTATTCCATAGTCCATCGAATCTTCACCCAAAACTTGAAAACTTCACAACACAAAACTTAATAGAAAACTCGTAAGCTCCATTAGTATAAGAAAATAAATCACCACTTCAAGGTACTGTAATGAACTCATTCTTTATTTATATTGGTGTTAAACCTACTGTATTACAACTTTTCTATGGTTCATAAACTCTATTACTAGCCATAGATTCATCAAAATAAGCAAACAACACACGAAAAACAGAATTTGTCAAAAACAGAACAGTCTGTAGTAATCTGGATCAAACGTATTCTTCTGGAACTTATAAAATTCTCAAATAAATTTCTGGCGTGATTAATTTATCTATTAATCATGTTCAAAAAGAATTAACTAAATAGCACTCTCCAATAAAAAATGGCAGCAATTCTCGTGAAAGCTAAAGTTTTTGTTTTTTACAACATGATCGCAAAGACTTTCCCCCAAGTCTTCCCAAAGGTTCTACTTGGCACAATCACTGATTTAAAGAATAAAACCACATCTAAACAGAGGCTATATGAATTATTTATTACTAAACAGGAGAAAAAAGCAAAGAACAATAATAAAATTGGGTTGCCTCCCAACAAGCGCTATCGTTTAACGCCCCTAGCTAGGCATGATGATTTCAACGATGCTCACATAAAAGATAAGAATTGAAACATAAAGAGAGCATCATGAAGAATATTGCTAGCACATTTAAGTCTAACCCACTTACTATGAATAGTGATGTTGTGAGCAAACAACTTGTGGGAGCAAGAATCAACTAGCATAGGAAGGTAAAACAAGCATAACTTCAAATCTTTAAGCACATAGAGAGGAAACTTGATATTATTGCAATTTCTACAAGCATATGTTCCTCCCTCATAATAATTTTCAGTAGCATCATGAATGAATTC